>NW_026880550.1:0-313320 GCF_032173495.1 Musca vetustissima
GATTTCCACGATGGACAAAAGTTGGATTTCCGTATATAGGTGGTCTATGGTAAACAAAATTATTAGGACTTGTATGAGTAGTTAATTAAGATATTCTCGTACCCGTATACATTGAGGTGAGAGCCAGAATGTCTCGCTGGTGGCACACTTCCAATAAAAGGTGGCAAATGCACCTGGGGTCTTATATTGCTGGAACTAGATGATGGTGGTGTAGTTATTGTTCCCTTTAGCGGGGGCGGTGGGCCATACGTGTGTCGTACTGCTGAATGGGGTAGTAAATGGCCTTGTGGTATTGGTGGCGGACCCCGATGTCGTTGAGTGTTGGAAGGTGGAATGCGCGATGATGGAGGAGCACCGTAAAAACCTTAAAAAACAAACATGTTATTATTATATAATGCGACAAAAATAAAAAAATAATTGAACCTTCTGATCCCGCAAATATATGTCCAGCTTGGATTGTGTTTAAGGAACGAGGCTGAATAGGGGCAGTTATATTTCCTTGTGCTTCGGGAACCTTAGTGGGTGGAGATTCCTTTGTAACACTATCGGATGTTTTGAACGAATATGGAGATTTAATTATTCCAGTAGATGAATTTGCAATACTGGCTGAAGTAGAAGCAGAAGCCGCTGCAGCTACTGCAGCCGCTGTCTGTTGCTTTTGTAAAGTGTCCCGTAGTGGTGTAATTTTCTTTCGACGTCCTCGGGGCTTAACTTCGGACTCGGGCGTTGGAGCCGATGCTTTGTTTTGCGACTGCATATTTATTTGCTGTGTCGATTTAACAATTAAAGGTGAAGACGTTCGACATGGAGGATTGACGGGAGTTGGAGAAGATTGTACTTGTGCATTGTTTGTCATTCGAGAAATTAGAGATTGATTATTTTGTGAAGTTGGTGGCATTGAGTATGAACTAGGGAACGATTGATTTACGGGCGAGGATAGAGCATTCTGTAATAAATGAGTCAAATGAGGAGTAATATTACGTTGAACTGCATTATGCACCCCGTGCATATTGTCATGCTGTTGGTGACGTAAAAGGGGAGGATGCATTGTAGGCATAGGAAAGCGTTTTCTAACAGGTTCTTGGAGCCCAGAAGGAGAAGCAGTTATCACTGGTTGTAGAGGTGCAGCTGCAAGTTCGGTATTTTTATCCGTAGTCGGTATATTTTCTACAGCTTTCGGTTTAGTTTTTATAGAGGCAGGTGTGGTTCGTATTATCTCGTCAGGTGGTGGTAAATCCCTTGTTGTAACAGCAGCAAAATCCTCTTCGTCTTCAACCATACGTGCAATGGCATCTTCATCCATATCATCAGGCAGATCATCGGGTAAATCGGCATCATCGAATTCATCATCCACATCGCCCACATCATTGAGCGAATCATCTAATGGCTCACCCCGGCGTTGCAGATAATCAATGTCTAGTACCTTGGCTTGTCGTATTACGGACATCGGTACGGTAGACAAAGCATCTCCCCCTGATTTCGAAGGTGATTTTTTCTCCTTTTCAGGTTCACTTTTGATAGGTGTAAGACGAGGCGTAGCAACTAGTTTTGCTCCTTCAGCATTTTTTTCTGCTAACATACGTTTAATCTCTTCCTGGCGCTTTATGAATTTTTCACGTTCCTCTGGTGGCGTATCTGGACGTTTGACGCCAGGTTTAATTCCACCATCTGAACTATCATCGTCGAAATCCTCTATGTAAGCATACCTTCTTCCACGAGTGCGTCTTGTGCTGTCGCCACTATCCGAAAAACTTTTCTCTTCATCTGAGCATTTTTTGTTGACCACTTTTTTAACTTTTGCTTTGTTTGGATTTGTACCCGTTTTTAGTGGTTGCGAACGCGGTTGTTTTCCACTTCCAGCCACTTCGTTACTATCATCGTCATTTTCACCTTCATCAGTATCAGTTATATCGTCGTCCGAATATATTTCCTTCTTGGATTTATTTGAAGGTCTGGCTTTCGCTTTGGAAGATTTTCCCAAAGCCGACAGGGAAGATTTTTTAGATTTTTTGCGTTTATTGGGTCGCCAAGCGCCATCCGATTCATCGGTGGTGGTATCATCACATAAATCAGCACTATCGATATTATTTGATAGTTCAGACAAGTCGTCATCGTCTAATTCACTTTCAGTATAATCAGATTCAACTTTTCGCTTCTTCTTCGATTTTGGTTTTTGTACCTCTTCATCGTCGTCGCTATTGTCTACTATAAATTTTCTATCCCTGCGACGTTCTCGGAAAGCACGCCTTGCTGCTTTTCTCTGCTTCTTTCTCGAATTACCTTTACGTTTATATATTTCCAGACTTGAATCACTATTTATTGAACACGAACCAAAACTCTCGTCTTCTTCGTCCACCGACGAACCCTTAAAATCTTCATCTGACGCATCGTCGCCTTCTGAACTAATATCTAGCGTTGTAAGTTTACGTGATTTTTTCTTCATTGTTGACTTAGGCTGAACCAGGTCCTTTATTAGCTCATCTTCGCTCTCGCTTTCAATATTTTTTGTGTCACCTTTTTCAGTACTATCATCAGCCTTTTCCTCTTTTTCCACCTGTACATCTGAACTTTCCAGATGCTTCTGCCGAGCTTTCTCCTCTTTATCTGCTTCTATTATCGTTGATATATCTTTTCCTCGGCCTAAATTACCTGCTCCAGCAACCTCGTCCATTTCCTTTTTAAGCGCAGAGTTGATAAGGTCATCATATTCATTTAATCTGTAACTAACGTTTAATTGCCTTCTTTTCCTTAATTTATATATTGGTTCGTCATCACTATCAGAAAATGAAGACGAGGATTCGCTTTTTGATGCACTTTCTGAATTGGAGGTTCCACGAGAATTACTGTCGCTTGTAACGTGGGTTTTCCGTCTATGACTTCTAGTATTACGACCTGAATATTGTCGACGATCATTTCGTCTGCGTTTGTCAATTGTATTATTTTTCGATGATTTCTTGTTTTCAATTTCACTTTCACCAGAATTCGATTGATCATCACTATCGGCACTTGGATCAGTATTAATATCGCTGCTGCTATTATCCCGACCATTATCATATTTTTTAGATTTTCTTTTGTTCTGACTTGAAAGTTCCTCTTCTTCTTTCCGCCTTGCGTTTTCTTTCTCCTCCAAGCGTTTAACTTCCTCCTGTTCTTGTTTCTTACGCTCAACCATTTCATCAAATTCCTTCAACTGTCCTTCTAATGCTTTTATCAATTGTTCTTGTTGGCATGGGGGACAATACCAATCACCCTCTGGGATATAAAAAAGTACGGGCGAAAGACAGGAACAATGGTAACCCTTGTCACATTTATCACACAATAATATCCATTCGGGATGGTCCGATTTATGACATTTTTGGCAAGCTTCTTCCTCATCTGGTTCGTTGTCTACATCATTTTCTTTGCGAGCAGTACGTGCCCTTTTCGTTGGTACTACTTGAGTTTCATCCTCAATATCAGATTCGGGGGAAAATTCATGATCAGACTTGAAAAGAGGAGACCCAGGGTCCGTCTCATAATGATGATGCTCCTCGTCCTCTTCTTCATCTGGTTCTTCCTGTTCTTCCGATCCTGATGACCAACTGCCATTCTTGCCCGGACATTTCTTTTTTTGCACTTTTTTCTTCGTATCAATGTCACTCTCCGCCGATTCTGATGAGGGTTCTGAAGGTGGCAAGACTGTTGGATCTGCTTGTTTTTCTGCCTTCTTTTTCTTCTTTAATTCCTGTTTCATAGTCCTTAAGGCAATTTCCTCAAGTTTGCGACGTTCCGCTTCCTCTCTAATTTTTAACTGCGCTATTCTCCTTGATTGTCGTACTGGTGTTTCCGCGTCGTTGGTATCAATAATATTTGTGGTGTCAACCTCACGTTGCTTACGGACTCCTTTCACTACTTTTTTTGTTGACGGCTGGATTTTAGAAGTGTTTTTTTCGGGGATTACTGGCGATTTTTCTTTTGAAGTCGGCTTTTCCATTGATTTCTTTTTAGATTCCGTTGCATCTTCCTCTTTCTTAGCAGTCTTATTTTGAATTGCTGAAACTGGAGGACCTTCTTCCCTGGAAGCCTAAAATATAAATTGTTATTTAGTTATAAATGGAGCGTAAATGGAAGCACATCAGCTTTTCTGTAAAGGTGCTGTATTTCGTTTGCAAAGTATTAAATAGACAAAAAAGTAATACCTTTTCAGATTCAGTTGCATCTTCCTCTTTTGTAACAGATTTATTTTGACTTACTGAAACTGGAGAACCGTCTTCGCTGGAAGCCTGAAATATAAATTGTTATTAGATTATGAATGAGGCGTGAAGGGAAATATACTACCTTTTCTGATTCACGCCTTTTGTTCGCAGGCACATCTTTCAAATTATTTGATTCAGGCATTGTGTAATTTTTCTTATCATGCACCTTCGGTTTATTAGATGTGATGTTGCTTCCATTACCCCGCCTCGTCGATCTACGACCAATACTCGCAGTTTCAGAATCTCCCGTGGATGGAACATCTGTTTTACCTTGTACACCGAAATCGTTTCGTGGTACTTCCTTCTTTGCTTCGGGCTCCTCTGTGATAACATGTTGATCCGCCTCTTCGCTACTGTGTCGCTTTCTTTGGCGCTCTTGATTATTTCTATTGTCTACTACGGAAGTGGTCTCGTCTATTTTGTCATATTTTGTACTTGATGATTTTTCAGTAGTACTTTTCATTTCATTTTCTTCGTGCCAAATTTGGGTTAATAGATTTTTCTTTAAAGGCTTTGTTACAGGGCTTTTTTTCGATGACGATGAATGATTCTTTACGCTTTTCTTAGGACAAGTGCCAGCATCGCTTTCTTCGTGCGCCTGTTTCAACTTTTTGTCAATAATTTCCTCCAATGTTTTCCTCTGTTTTATTACGGTCGAAGATGTGTCTCTTGCAGATAGATCTTCATTCGAGGGATTGTTTTCCGTAGTCTTTGAAGTTGTTTTGTTGTGAACAATATTTGCATGTGAATCATTAAGGTTATTTGATGGAGAGGGGCGATTGTCTGACGTGTTGGTTGGTTCGGACTTAATGACTTCCTTTTCGATGTGTTTCTTTGGTGAAGTCAATTTTCTTCTTCTTTGCGGACACTCCTCACCTCCACTCGATGAATTAATATCCTCTTGCACTGCTGCTTTCATCGCCTCAACTTTTTTTCTTAACTCGGTATTGCTTTGCTTCTGTCGCATTTTCAGCCGCTTTCCGCCGACGTCGTGTTCGTCTACGTCCAAATCTTGCTCATTATTGTAGTCTTCAGTGTTTTCCGAGTTTATATCTATTTCGCTTTCCGACTGCAAATTAATATGACTTTGTTGAGTGGAATAGTTAGCCAACCGCCTCTTTCGATTGATACTAGGAGGGTTTGCATCATTTTCTTCAACCGTTTTTGATATAATCGAATCTTTGTCTGCATTTGCCCCTACAACATCAGTAGATGCCGGTTTCTTTCTATTTTTCTCGTCGGCTTTATCTATGGTTACAATAGTTTTATTTTTAAGATTTCTTGTTATTCGGGATTTTGGGGTACAGTTTTGAGAACCTAATATTTCAGTGCCCTCTTCCTCAACATCATTTTGAATGTTTTCTGCAATTTCATTTTTTGTTTCCTTATTTTCTATCTCGTTAACAGTTTTTCTACTGTCGAGATCAACATCTCCTTCTGTTTGGTGACTCGAATTTATTTGTTCAGGTTCATTAACTGAGTCAACTTCTAGCTTGTCCTTCTGCGTAGAGTCACTTGTCACGTTATTCTCGCTTTTTGCATTGCCAATTAAACAATCTGTGCCTGATCCTTCTCCGCATACAAAAATGATATCATCTTCAATGACATCGCTCACACAAAACTGTTGATTATCGTCAAAGCTGTAGCTAACACTATTGAAAAATTCAGATTCACAATCTTTGCCTGAACCCTCTCCTTGTATATGGAGAACAGGATCAGTGATAGCTTCTCCAACTACAACATTAGGAATATCGTCGTCATCAAATTCCTCAATTAACTTTTCTTCGTTTTCGTCTTCTTCCGCCGCAGCTGAATCTATATCTTCTTCTTCAATATCCTCTTCTGTTTTTGTTTCCTCCTCAC
Source organism: Musca vetustissima (assembly GCF_032173495.1). Classification (NCBI taxonomy): domain Eukaryota; kingdom Metazoa; phylum Arthropoda; class Insecta; order Diptera; family Muscidae; genus Musca; species Musca vetustissima. The sequence goes on from NW_026880550.1 coordinate 6,099, forward strand.
TGTATTCTCTATCTTCTTCGCCAGTGTTGTCTTCATCGTCACATTTTTTTGATACTTTGTATCGCTTATTGTCTGGAAGGAAATGTTTTTCATCCCGAACGGAGTCGTTGTTATCATCTTCTTTTTGCCATGATAATTCGCGACTTTCGCTCGTCTGTCGCTTTCTACCGGAGTTTTTTGAATTATTTTGTTCATTTTCCTTACATATTATTTGCTTTTGTGATATTAGTATTGGCTAAAATGATTTATAGATATTTACATTTTCTTAGGAATGAATTGGAATGTATAATTCCTCACCTCAACTCTTCTATCATTTTCCTCGTTTTTGCTTTTCTCACTATTGCACTCATCTTCATTGTTCTCTTCTTCACATTCATTTTCATTATCGCCTGTAGATTCCTGGTCATCCTTATCCATATTGGCTGTTTGCATTTGAGATATTTTTAGGGGCTGAAGAGTAAAAAAAAATATTGTGCATTGTACGGTGAATATAACACAAGTTTTATTTAAATAGGCTTACCTCAACTCTTCTGCTGTCTACGGATTTACTATATTCCCCAATTTTACGTACTTCTTCATTGTCTGGGTTTACATCACAAGCAGAGTTATCCTTATTTTTTGAATACTCATTTTTATTTTTAGCAACTTCTTCACCTTTTTTGGAAGCCTCACTAATATCACCATCATTAAAACTTTTATTTGATATTTTTATACTTAATTTAGGTAATTTTAGTTCTTCGCCAACTATTTCGGCTGGTATCTCTTCTGGATTGTGATTAATGATTGATGCTGTAATGCTATTGCTGCTGCTGGTGTCCTCATCAACTATACCAATATCATTTGAAGGCAATACAACTTCGTTTCCTCGCAATCTTTCTATTAAATTAACAAACTCTTCACGGTTAGTAGCTACAACTTGCCATATATCTTCATCCAAATGCTCCTGATAAATTCTTAAATTGGAATCATTGTCTTGGGTAACCCAGTATGCGTGTCCCAGTCGATCGCGTCCTATGGGCTCCGACCTGAGTGACTCGGCCGATTGTGTAAGAATTTTAGCTCGGAATTTTGTATTTCGTTCGAATTGACTTTCAAGAAGTTCCTATAAAATTAAAAATATTACTACATTGCCAAGATTCAATCTATACCATATACCTAACCTACCTTTAGTACTCTTAATTTAACTTTAAAACTCGCGTTTTTATATCCAAATCGTTCTATTTCCCAAGCATCTTGTGCCGAATAGGAAAAACAAAATTTACTTAACGCAGATTCCCAGCTTTTCTCATGTACAGTTTTACGATTCTTACGCATCAACTTTATATGCAAATCCTTTAGAGGAGCGGCGACTGAAAAAAATCAAGGCAGATTAATGTAAGTTCGTGTATTACAATTCTGTATTTGGAAACAATTCGATAACGAAATAATATTTAATATAAATTGTCTTTAAATAAATTTGTGAACGCACACTTCTAATAATATCATATTCTGACGGGCATTAGAACAACGTAGTTCGCTCTCAAAATTACGTACATGAATTAACCCGTTCATACAACACTTTTCTTTATTCATGTCATCAGCGTTTTTTATTTCAAACTTTTTGTTTCTTGTTTAACACCAAAACTGTAATCACATATGGATGTAAATAGAAAAAATAATTCTCTTCAAAGGTTCTACAGAAGCTGGAATCTGTAATGTTTTGTGAAGGATGGGTTTTTAGAAATTGGTACCATATGTGGCCTGAATAATTAACTTTGGAAGGAGTATCGCTATTACTGTGCAGATATATGATAAGAGTAAGTAAGGAGTATAATACATATTTTACTAATTTTAAAATATGTATTACATCATTACAACTTGCATGTAATCTGTCAGAAAAAGGCCATTAAACGATGTATGTCTGCCTGGTTTACTTTGTATTTACTTCATTGCTTCTTAAAATAGTAAAACGCCAAAAGCAGAAACAACTAAACACTAGGGAGCAATAATCTCGCATTCTAAATCAATACTACATATATGCAGAAAACAGAAATGTCAACCTAACGACTTTTCAGTCAACAACATAACATACCCTTATGTTAGCCAGTTAAAAATTCTTGGGATAATATTTGAGAGAAATTACCGGTGGAAGAAAACTTTATTAAAGCTAAAAAGGATCTTATACCTAGATCAAATATTATAAAATATGTTTCCAGCAAAAGCTATGCCCTTACCTATCTAGTCAAAACACTAGTGCTAAGTAAAATAGATTACGGATTCTATCTCTTTGGAAATAGTCCCAACTCTTCATTAAAAATCAGTTTACCATGATGTGTTAGATCCAGTATATTGTCATCATAAATGCAAACGGACGTAACTACACTTTTACAGGAGAAGCAAAAACGTTATAAAATCCTTAAAAATGGAGCATGACTGGAAATTTGTTCAAAATTTAACCGCACTATAGCGTCGAATTTATTTTTTAAAAAAATTTTATTTTGTTTTTGGTTTTTGTCAGTCACGTCCTTTTGATTCGCTATTTTCTTAAACAAAAGGACGTAACTACAACACACTTGTAGTACAACAAAGTGACTGATAATTATCCGATTGAGACTAAAATTTGTACAGCGTCCCAAATTGAGTCCGGAGTGACGTGTATTAAGTTTTGTTGAAATCGGTTCAGATTTAGACGTAACTTCCACACATATTTTCGTCCGATTTTGTGTAAATGGTGCATTAAAGCTTCTATATTTCTTTCGATTTGCACGAAAGTTTGCATAGCGTCATGAATTGAGTCTAGGGTGATGTGTGTTAAGTTTCGTGAAAATCGGTTCGGATTTAGACACAGCTCCCATATATATTTTCGTCCGATTTTATGTAAGTGGTGCATTAAAGCCCCTATATTTCTTTCGATTTGCACGAAATTTTGCATAGCCTACTTATTTGAGTCTACAGTAACGTGTGTTAAGTTTCGTGAAAATCGGTTCAGATTTCCATATAGCTCACATATACAGTTTCGACCGATTTAATGTAAATGTTGCAATAAAGACATTAAATATATCTCCGATAGCGATAGAACTTTGCACAGGCTACTTTTCCACCCAGTGAGAAACAAAAATACCTAATTATAGCTGATTGGTTACAAAATGAAGAAAAAAATTACACTGAGATTAAGAACAGGCTTTTACCTAAAATCCTCTCTGTAACTCGTCAATAATTAACAGTATCCAATTATTGCTCGGTTTTAACCGCTGAAGTCGCAGGAATCATAGAAGCCATAAATATTGCCAAATGGAGCAAAAATAATATGTTAATATTATACGATATTCTATTGGCGATGAAGTGTGTAGAAAATATTGCAAATACAAAGTGGAAAGTTATCAACAAAATAAGGGATGCACTTATCTCCAGTAACAACAAAATTAAACATGTTTAGATTCCTGGTCATGTTGGAATACCAGGAAATATTTTCGCTGATATTGCCGCAAAAAATGCATGCAAAGCAGCACTAATAATAGATAATATAATTGAATCGCTCGATATAAAAGCCCATATAATTAATCACATTCTTAAAAAAAAATAGGATATAAACAAAAACAACTATCACCACTCTCACTATGATGAAATAAACCCAAATAAAAACTCTGCAATATATCCAACTAATATCGACAAAAAAAAATCAAGACATTTTCCCGGTTACGTATGGGCCACACCATATTAACACATGAGTACCTGATAAATAGGAATACCGACAAAAAAATGTCCAAAATGTGGCGATGTGGTTAAAATTAAACATATCCTCCAAACATGCAGATCACTTTCTCGACAACAACGCACAATACTACAAAACACAGGATTCCAAATGCTTAAAACTATTAACATCCAAAACATCAATTGTCATGTTGGAATACCAGGAAATATTTTCGTCACTTTCTCGACAACAACGCACAATACTACAAAACACAGGATTCCAAATGCTTAAAACTATTAACATCCAAAACATCAATTGTATCTTTCAATATATTAAACTAAACAATATAATTATTTAAATACCATGTACCAGCTGATGGCCTTTGTTGCTAATGCTGTACCTTTATCTTGATATTATGCTTATATTAACTATAAGTTTAAGTTTAATAAATAGAAGAAATTTACACTGTAACACCTTGTAGGTTCTCAGCATAGAACTGTCAATCCAGTTTTCTTTTACTGGGTTCCAGAGTAAACTGACAACATCCAGTAACATTTGGTAGCAATCGTTACCACAAATCGAGTAAATCGACACAGTTAATATTAGCTAGCAATAGGATTTTATAAATAGCATAGGTTTTTCGGTGTACTTTTCCCATGACCTGTAAATATGGTCTGCCGGTAGTCGAGTTTATGCATTAGTCTTCCTTTCCTGCCAAGCTTTTTAATCGCGAGAATCCAATTAGATTAAAATACAAATGAAAATCATCGTTAAAAACGTAATTATAGGATTATGCACGTATATTTTGGATCGAATATTTTTTGTGTTTATGTACTCTAGCTTTGGTTGGGCGTTCAAAATACTATTAAAAAATCAGTAAAACAAACGTGTATTGGAGGTTATTCAAAAAATGAATCTTCTATTAACAAAACTCCAAATGCAAAATTACTGTGAATTCATTTGGAATATGTTGTGCCTAGATTAATCAATGTATTGTAGTCTTGCTCCACAGCCCATAATATTCTGCAATTGAAATGTTTAGATTTTTCCATTTATTTATTTGCATACGGGAACGCGCACTCGGGTTTGAACAAACAAAGATCGGATTTTTTATTAATGAATCAGAAAACCCAAATGCCAAATTACACTCAATTCGTTTGCAGTATTTTATGGCTAGAAGAACGGCCAGTACTACATATTGGCACTCTTGTTGGGTACTGTACACAATACCAAACCTTAGTCAATTCAATTTATGAATATTGCTAGAATATTCCCTCAAATAAGTGGTCTATCAAAGGCATTATGAGATGCCACGGCAGGACCTATGTACATGATAAAACAGTCAATTAAATTTATGAATATTGCTAGAATATTCCCTCAAATAAGTAGTCTATCAAAGGCATTATGAGATGCCACGGCAGGACCTATGTACATGATTGACTCTGAAGAACATTGTTCTGACCAATGGCTGCCAACCCATACTTGTGTATTATGGAACTAAAAAACACAAACTAAGTTGATGAAATACCAAAAATTTCCGAAAAATAACATTACATCATTACAACTTGCATGTAATCTGTCAGAAAAAAGGCCATTAAAAGATGTATGTCTACCTGGATTACGCCAAAAATAGAAACAAAGTGGCCCCAATATATAATACAGATTGTTGTAAGTAGTAATTGACAAACTGTTCTATAAATATTCCCATTGTTTGGATATTATTGTTATATAATTAATATAAGTTATTGGCCATATGGTAAATTTAATGGAAAAAGTTTGCTCTCCAATAAAGAAATATTATCCAGAAAGAAGACAAAGTATCCGCCAAATGCATGCATTCACATTTGACATATTCATATGGTAAATTTAATGGAAAAAGTTTGCTCTCCAATAAAGAAATATTATCCAGAAAGAAGACAAAGTATCCGCCAAATGCATGCATTAACATTTGACATATTCATATTAAACATTCATAAAATAAATGTTTGTTTACTTTGGTCAGAATGTAAAGCTAACGGCTCATCGAAATATATCGAATTGCACAGGATATATCTTACTTGAAGAAATTTACACAGTAAAACCTAGTAAATTCTCCGCATAGAACTGTCAATCTAGCTTTCTCATTTCGCTTTCTTTTGGTCAGAATTTATTGGATTACATAGTAAACTGACAACATCCAGTAACATTTGGTAGCAATTGTTACCATATATCAAGTAAATCGACACAGCTAATATTAGCATTAGGGATTTATAAATAGCATAGGTCTTTCGTGTACTTTTCCCATGACCTGTAAATAAGGTCTGTCGGGAGTCGAGTTCATGCATTAGTCTTCCTTTTCTGTCAAGCTTTTTAATCGCGTGAATCCAATCAGATTATAATACAAATGAAAATCATCGTTAAAAACGTAATTATAGGATTATGCACGTATATTTTGGATCAAATAATTGTTTTGTGTTTATGTACCCTAGCTTTTGTGTTTGTGTAGCCTAGCTTTGGATGGGAAATTTAGTCTAGATTTGGGTATAAGGGCAATCAACTAAATTACATATAATTGTTAATAGTTTTGGGAGGTATCCAACAGTTTGTTAGAAACCAGGATTCCCTGAGAGCAGCCACCAATGCGAATGGGCGTTCAAAATACTATTCTATAACCAGTAAAACAAAGTGTATTGGAGGTCTGTAATTGAAATGTTTTCCGATTGTTCAGACTTTTCCTTTCACAACAAAGCTTGAATTGGTTATTAAATGAATCAGAAAACCAAAAAGCCAAATTACAATCAGTTCGTTTGCAGTATTTTATGATTAGAAGAACGGCCAGTACTATATATTGATACGGTCCGAGAGATACCAAGCGGTATGGCAACCTCAGTGTTTATCCCAAAACCTTTCAAGGGGCTGGAGAATACACTAAGGTTATTGGAGAAGCAGAACGACGGCCTTCAGATGAGGAGAATCCTCGCCTCATTTGAAAGGAACGGCGGTGTCGTCGCGAAGTTCGCTACGGATTCTGCGTGAGAGGAATATTTGGGGAAGAATAAGGGTGAGCTTGTTTATGGAATGGAAAACTCTGTTTCCGCCTCCCATCACCAAAACAATAAGCAGACAGCAGCAAGCGCTTAACGTGGTTCAGATTAATCTGCATCACTATAGAGCAGCAGCTGCTGAACTGCTACTCACCCTCACTTCCTCTGTATAAAGGTAAAATACCGACTTTTGTCGCATAAAATTGCTAATAGTTTTGGGAACTTATCCAGGAAGTCTTACCTTGTATAAAGGTACAAATGGAAATCATCGTTAAAATCGTAAATATATGATTATGCACGTATATTTTGGATCGAATATTATTTTTGTGTTTATGTACCCTAGCTTTGGATGGGAAATTTAGTCTAGATTTGGGTATAAGGGCAATCAACTAAATTACATATAATTGTTAATAGTTTTGGGAGGTATCCAACAGTTTGTTAGAAACCAGGATTCCCTGAGAGCAGCCACCAATGCGAATGGGCGTTCAAGCTTTTTAATCGCTTGAATCCAATCAGATTATAATACAAATGAAAATCATTGTTAAAAACGTAATTATAGGATTATGCACGTATATTTTGGATCAAATAATTGTTTTGTGTTTATGTACCCTAGCTTTTGTGTTTATGTAGCCTAGCTTTGGATGGGAAATTTAGTCTAGATTTGGGTATAAGGGCAATCAACTAAATTACATATAATTGTTAATAGTTTTGGGAGGTATCCAACAGTTTGTTAGAAACCAGGATTCCCTGAGAGCAGCCACCAATGCGAATGGGCGTTCAAAATACTATTCTATAATCAGTAAAACAAAGTGTATTGGAGGTCTGTAATTGAAATGTTTTCCGATTGTTCAGACTTTTCCTTTCACAACAAAGCTTGAATTGGTTATTAAATGAATCAGAAACAATAAGCAGACAGTAGCAAGCGCTTAACGTGGTTCAGATTAATCTGCATCACTATAGAGCAGCAGCTGCTGAACTGCTACTTACCCTCACTTCCTCAAATACCGACGTCGCGTTCATCCAGGGACCTTACCTGTATAAAGGTAAGGTGAATGGCATGGGCGACAGAAACTACACGCTTTTGACCACCTCCAATGGAGAGTAGTAAATTACATAAAATTGCTAATAGTTTTGGGAGGTACTTATCCCATGCCTGTTAATAAGGTCTGCCGGAAGTCGAGTTCATGCATTAGTCTTCCCTTTCTGTCGAGCTTTTTAATCGCGAGAATCCAATTAGATCAGTATACAAATGGAAATCATCGTTAAAATCGTAAATATATGATTATGCACGTATATTTTGGATCGAATATTATTTTTGTGTTTATGTACCCTAGCTTTGGATGGGAAATTTAGTCTAGATTTGGGTATAAGGGCAATCAACTAAATTACATATAATTGTTAATAGTTTTGGGAGGTATCCAACAGTTTGTTAGAAACCAGGATTCCCTGAGAGCAGCCACCAATGCGAATGGGCGTTCAAGCTTTTTAATCGCTTGAATCCAATCAGATTATAATACAAATGAAAATCATTGTTAAAAACGTAATTATAGGATTATGCACGTATATTTTGGATCAAATAATTGTTTTGTGTTTATGTACCCTAGCTTTTGTGTTTATGTAGCCTAGCTTTGGATGGGAAATTTAGTCTAGATTTGGGTATAAGGGCAATCAACTAAATTACATATAATTGTTAATAGTTTTGGGAGGTATCCAACAGTTTGTTAGAAACCAGGATTCCCTGAGAGCAGCCACCAATGCGAATGGGCGTTCAAAATACTATTCTATAATCAGTAAAACAAAGTGTATTGGAGGTCTGTAATTGAAATGTTTTCCGATTGTTCAGACTTTTCCTTTCACAACAAAGCTTGAATTGGTTATTAAATGAATCAGAAAACCAAAATGCCAAACTACAATCAGTTCGTTTGCAGTATTTTATGATTAGAAGATGGCGACTCAGGCCAGTACTATATATTGATACGGTCCGAGAGATACCAAGCGGTATGGCAACCTCAGTGTTTATCCCAAAACCTTTCAAGGGGCTGGAGAATACACTAAGGTTATTGGAGAAGCAGAACGACGGCCTTCAGATGAGCAGAATCCTCGCCTCATTTGAAAGGAACGGCGGTGTCGTCGCGAAGTTCGCTACAGATTCTGCGTGAGAGGAATATTTGGGGAAGAATAAGGGTGAGCTTGTTTATGGAATGGAAAACTCTGTTTCCGCCTCCCATCACCAAAACAATAAGCAGACAGCAGCAAGCGCTTAACGTGGTTCAGATTAATCTGCATCACTATAGAGCAGCAGCTGCTGAACTGCTACTCACCCTCACTTCCTCAAATACCGACGTCGCGCTCATCCAGGAACCTTACCTGTATAAAGGTAATGGAAATCATCGTTAAAATCGTAAATATATGATTATGCACGTATATTTTGGATCGAATATTATTTTTGTGTTTATGTACCCTAGCTTTGGATGGGAAATTTAGTCTAGATTTGGGTATAAGGGCAATCAACTAAATTACATATAATTGTTAATAGTTTTGGGAGGTATCCAACAGTTTGTTAGAAACCAGGATTCCCTGAGAGCAGCCACCAATGCGAATGGGCGTTCAAGCTTTTTAATCGCGTGAATCCAATCAGATTATAATACAAATGAAAATCATTGTTAAAAACGTAATTATAGGATTATGCACGTATATTTTGGATCAAATAATTGTTTTGTGTTTATGTACCCTAGCTTTTGTGTTTATGTAGCCTAGCTTTGGATGGGAAATTTAGTCTAGATTTGGGTATAAGGGCAATCAACTAAATTACATATAATTGTTAATAGTTTTGGGAGGTATCCAACAGTTTGTTAGAAACCAGGATTCCCTGAGAGCAGCCACCAATGCGAATGGGCGTTCAAAATACTATTCTATAATCAGTAAAACAAAGTGTATTGGAGGTCTGTAATTGAAATGTTTTCCGATTGTTCAGACTTTTCCTTTCACAACAAAGCTTGAATTGGTTATTAAATGAATCAGAAAACCAAAATGCCAAACTACAATCAGTTCGTTTGCAGTATTTTATGATTAGAAGAACGGCCAGTACTATATATTGATACGGTCCGAGAGATACCAAGCGGTATGGCAACCTCAGTGTTTATCCCAAAACCTTTCAAGGGGCTGGAGAATACACTAAGGTTATTGGAGAAGCAGAACGACGGCCTTCAGATGAAGAGAATCCTCGCCTCATTTGAAAGGAACGGCGGTGTCGTCGCGAAGTTCGCTACAGATTCTGCGTGAGAGGAATATTTGGGGAAGAATAAGGGTGAGCTTGTTTATGGAATGGAAAACTCTGTTTCCGCCTCCCATCACCAAAACAATAAGCAGACAGCAGCAAGCGCTTAACGTGGTTCAGATTAATCTGCATCACTATAGAGCAGCAGCTGCTGAACTGCTTACTCACTATTCTATAATCAGTAAAACAAAGTGTATTGGAGGTCTGTAATTGAAACCTCACTTCCTCAAATGTCGCATCCAGGAACCTTACCTGTATAAAGGTAAGGTGAATGGCATGGGCGATAGAAACTACACGCTTTTGACCACCTCCAATGGAGAGTAGGTAAGAACATGTATTCTTGCTAAAAAGAGCTAAATTTAATGCTTCTTTCTAATTTCAGCAATGGAGACATGACGAAAGCAAGACTGGATAGGGGTACCTCGAAGCCCCTGATCTCCCCTACGAGGCTCCTGACCCGCCTGGTATGGTAGTATGCCGCCTAATGGAGGAGATGGGCAAAGTTGGTGATATAATCATCGGATGTGACGCCAACGCACATCACTTCCACTGGGGAAGCAGCAACACTAATATAAGAGGTGAGTCCATTTTTGAGTTTATACTTTGTAAATAGGGTGAGAGATGAAGTCATCGACGACTCTGGGGTCATGAACTGGGAGGTGTCTGAGAAATGCTTTTTTTCGGATCACAGACTCATATTCTTCCAGATTCCTACCTCTAGAGGTAGGAAGACAAACTGGGACAAATTCAAAGCTAAAACAACAGCCTCGATCCTGGATCATAAAGATCTTAAAACGGTTGAGGATGTTGAATTAGCTGTGAATAATGTCACGGCCACTCTTCTGAAGAGCCATAAGGCTTCTTGTCCCCTAACATACCCTTGGAAAAAATCTCAGCCGGTATATTGGTCACTAAACCTTGCAACCTTGGGGAAGGCTGCAAGGAAAGCTTACAATAGAGCTGCAGATTGGGATGTCTATAAAAGACAATTCAATAGGTACAAGGGCGAAATCAAGAAGGCTAAACGTGAGTCTTTGGGTCTGTTATAGTGAGTCAATCGAAGGAGTCAACGGAGCGGCCAGATTCCACAGAGTACTGTCTAAGGATTCAAAATCCATAGGTAGTATTAAGCGAAGTGATGGAACGTGGACAAACTCTGGCAGTGAGACTCTTGATCTTCTATCGTCAACCCACTTTCCTGGTTGTAAGGACTATAGGGAGGATGCGCAGTGTGTGCATCAGCCTACAGTTCGGACGAGGGAGGAAGAGATGTTGATAGAAGATACTATAAGACACCCAAAACTGATATGGGCGATAAACAGTTATCAACGCTATAAATCTCCAGGCCCATATGGTATAATACCGGTCATCCTGCAACACGCAGATGAACGAGTAATATCATCTCTGCAGGACATTTTTAGGGCTTGTTTACTTCTGTCGTACATACCAAGTCTATGGAAGAAGGTAACATTGACATTCATACCGAAAGCCGGGAAGCCGAGTCATACGCTACCAAAAGACTATAGACCGATTGGTCTTTCTTCCTTTTTACTCATAACTTTAGAAAGGTTACTAGACTCAGAAATTATTTATTTATTTAATTCATAATGTAACATCAGAGCCTCATGAGGCCATACAAATGTATTACATAAACAATAAACTGCCTAAAACTTAACATAATTCATATATAATAAAAAAAATCAAAAATTTATAATTATCAAACTAAGATAACTATAACTGGTTCCACAACCAACAAAAAAATGTAAGAAATATATATATATAATTAAAAAAAAAACAACCGTCCAATTAGTAACACATATGGATAAATCGAAATAACAAGGCATTATTCAAAAAATGCCTAGAAATACCATTGACCATAGTAAACTTAGTAAATCCCAGCATGCTTACATCAAAGGCAGATCAGTGGATACAGCCCTGCATCAGGTGGTTGGGTGCATCGAGAAGAATATGGAGTCCTCTGGCTACACGTTGGCAGCATTCCTCGATATTGAGGGGGCTTTCAATAATATGAAGCCATCCATACTGCTCTCGTAAGCATAGGTATTCCCTCACTCCTTACGGAATGGGTTAATGGAATGCTGGAAAGCAGAATTATCAACTCATCCTTAGCAGAGAGTTCCGTGAGGAAATCTGTCAACAGAGGCACACCACAGGGAGGAGTACTATGCCCCCTTTTGTGGCTTCTGGTGATAAATGAGGTACTTATGAAATTCAATCATTTCAGGATAAAGGCTGTAGCCTATGCCGATGATGTAGTCCTGCTGGTTGGGGGTGAGTCTCTAACGACAATTGTAGACATCCTGGATGGTGCCCTTTCAACCCTGTCTAATTGAGCTTGCACCAATGGTCTTGGTGTAAACCCCACTAAATCAGAACTGGTGCTCTTCACTAGGAAACGCAAGATTCCTAGTTTCCGTCTGCTATCACTGGGAGGAGTGACTTTAACCCTTTCTGAAGAGGTTGGGGGTGAGTTTCTAACGACAATTGTAGACATCCTGGATGGTGCCCTTTCAACCCTGTCTAATTGAGCTTGCACCAATGGTCTTGGTGTAAACCCCACTAAAACAGAACTGGTGCTCTTCACTAGGAAACGCAAGATTCCTAGTTTCCGTCTGCTATCACTGGGAGGAGTGACTTTAACCCTTTCTGAAGAGGTTGGGGGTGAGTTTCTAACGACAATTGTAGACATCCTGGATGGTGCCCTTTCAACCCTGTCTAATTGAGCTTGCACCAATGGTCTTGGTGTAAACCCCACTAAAACAGAACTGGTGCTCTTCACTAGGAAACGCAAGATTCCTAGTTTCCGTCTGCTATCACTGGGAGGAGTGACTTTAACCCTTTCTGAAGAAGCAAAATATCTTGGTACCATCCTATACCGCAAACTAATGTGTAATATGAATGTTGAGTAACCCTCTAAGAAGGGATTGCTGGCACTCTACCCATGTAAGAACTCCATAGGTAAGAGCTGGGGATTGAGACCCGAAATTATACACTGGCTGTATTCGACGATCGTCTTACCCATTCTTACCTATGATTGTCTGTTTGGTGTCAGGGGGTTAACAAAAAGATGCTGCTGACAAAATTGAGTCTAGTACAGCGATCGGCTTCAATCCTGATCACCGGAGCATTAAGAACTACACCATAGGCAGCCTTGAACGCAATTTTGAATCTCTAACCTTTGGATATTCTGATTAAATTCCAGGCGACCAGGTGTGCCCTGAGACTCCGGGAAACAAATGCCTTGAAATCGCTGAAGTATGGTCATGCCAGCATCCTAAACATAACGCCAGATTATGACCTCTTTAGGGGGAATAGTCATATCAGTGATTATGTTCACCCCATAGTAGGGAATCCTAGACTAGTGGCTCCTTACCTCTGCCAGGTCTGTCAATCTTTACAGACGGGTCTAAGATGGTGGAAGGCACTGGCGCAGGCGTTTACTGTAGAGAATTAGGAATATACAACTCATATAAACTTGACAAACCAAACTCAATAGAACTCATATAAACTCAACTGTAGCGTTTTTCAAGCAGAGATTCTTGCAATCACGAAAGCGGCCGAGATAGTAAAATCACTTAATGCCGACATTACGGGACCGGCGACTATATGTCGATAGTAAGGTGGCCCTGAAAGCGGTAAAGTCGCATACTATAAACTCGAAAACAGTTCATGATTGTAATTCCGCTTTGAATGATATACGACAGATAGTTGGTTTATGTTGGGTTCCAGGACAAAATCGTTGTGGGGATCATAACAGGTCACTGCAATATTAGCTCTCACTTCTAAGTGGGACTCCAGTGGAGAGGATTACTGTCGTCTATGTGAGGACGAAGAAGAACTGGGAACAATTGAACACATCCTCTGTAAATGTTCATCGCTGATTAGCAGAAGACATTAACAGTTTGGAAGATATGAAATTGATAACCTTGTCTTCTTCTCCAAAATAGACCCAAACCAAATCCTAGGCTTTGTCAAAAATTTGACTTGTGCAAAAAAAACTCTCTTCCGTTCTTTTTCTCTCACTATCTTTTCTCCCTACTCTTCCACTCTCTCTTTTCTTTTCTTTCCAGGTATATATATAAAAGGATGATCACAATGGACATAGTCTACGAGTGGACGGTTGTTATCAACAACCGTACATCCATAACCCATCCTATATATTGATATTCTTGTGAGGTATTGTACACAACCAAACCTTAGTCAATTCAATTTATGAATATTGCCAGAATATCCCCTCATATCCTATACCGCAAACTAATGTGTAATATGAATGTTGAGGAACCCTCTAAGAAGGGATTGCTGGCACTCTACTCATGTAAGAACTCCATAGGTAAGAGCTGGGGATTGAGACCCGAAATTATACACTGGCTGTATTCGACGATCGTCTTACCCATTCTTACCTATGATTGTCTGTTTGGTGTCAGGGGGTTAACAAAAAGATGCTGCTGACAAAATTGAGTCTAGTACAGCGATCGGCTTCAATCCTGATCACCGGAGCATTAAGAACTACACCATAGGCAGCCTTGAACGCAATTTTGCATCTCTGGATATTCTGATTAAATTCCAGGCGACCAGGTGTGCCCTGAGACTCCGGGAAACAAATGCCTTGAAATCGCTGAAGTATGGTCATGCCAGCATCCTAAACATAACGCCAGATTATGACCTCTTTAGGGGGAATAGTCATATCAGTGATTATGTTCACCCCATAGTAGGGAATCCTAGACTAGTGGCTCCTTACCTCTGCCAGGTCTGTCAATCTTTACAGACGGGTCTAAGATGGTGGAAGGCACTGGCGCAGGCGTTTACTGTAGAGAATTAGGAATATACAACTCATATAAACTTAACAAACCAAACTCAATAGAACTCATATAAACTCAACTGTAGCGTTTTTCAAGCAGAGATTCTTGCAATCACGAAAGCGGCCGAGATAGTAAAATCACTTAATGCCGACATTACGGGACCGGCGACTATATGTCGATAGTAAGGTGGCCCTGAAAGCGGTAAAGTCGCATACTATAAACTCGAAAGCAGTTCATGATTGTAATTCCGCTTTGAATGATATACGACAGATAGTTGGTTTATGTTGGGTTCCAGGACAAAATCGTTGTGGGGATCATAACAGGTCACTGCAATATTAGCTCTCACTTCTAAGTGGGACTCCAGTGGAGAGGATTACTGTCGTCTATGTGAGGACGAAGAAGAACTGGGAACAATTGAACACATCCTCTGTAAATGTTCATCGCTGATTAGCAGAAGACATTAACAGTTTGGAAGATATGAAATTGATAATCTAGTCTTCTTCTCCAAAATAGACCCAAACCAAATCCTAGGCTTTGTCAAAAATTTGACTTGTGCAAAAAAAAAACTCTCTTCCGTTCTTTTTCTCTGACTATCTTTTCTCCCTACTCTTCCACTCTCTCTTTTCTTTTCTTTCCAGGTATATATATAAAAGGATGATCACAATGGACATAGTCTACGAGTGGACGGTTGTTATCAACAACCGTACATCCATAACCCATCCTATATATTGATACTCTTGTGAGGTATTGTACACAACCAAACCTTAGTCAATTCAATTTATGAATATTGCCAGAATATCCCCTCATATAAGTGGTCTATCAAAGGCGTTGTGAGATGCCACGGCAGGACCTATGTACATGATTGACTCTGAAGAACATTGTTCTGACCAATGGCTACCAACCCATACCTGTGTATTATGGAACTGTGGTTAACATTGGTGAAGATTGTAACATTAGATTTAAAAGTTCGTATTAGATTAAGGTTGGAACTCAAATAATGTCACTATTCTAAAGAACACAAACGAAGTTGATGAAATACCAAACATTTCCAAAAAATAACATTACATCATTACAACTTGCATGTAATCTCTCAGAAAGAGGCCATTAAAAGATGTATGTCTAACTGGATTACGCCAAAAATAGAAACAAAGCGGCCTCAACATATAATACAGATTGTTGTAAGTTTAGAAGTAGTAATTGACAAACTCTTCTATAAATATTCCCATTGTTTGGATATTATTGTTATATATTCAATATATGATATTGGCCATATTGGCTTTTTATATTACATTGGATGAAATAAAATTACACAATCCACAAATCGTATTATGGAATGTCGTAAGGTTGTATAGTGATTGGCAATCTCTTCAATCAATAGTCCTAAAATCTATACAATCCATAAATCACATTTCATTTCCATGTTATTATTAGGTACCTATTATAACTTCTCCAATAAAGCTTACATAATAAATTTAATGGAAAAAGTTTGCTCACTCTCTCTTTTCTTTTCTGTCCAGGTATATATAAAAGGATGATCACAATGGACATAGTCTACGAGTGGACGGTTGTTATCAACAACCGTACATCCATAACCCATCCTATATATTGATACTCTTGTGAGGTATTGTACACAACCAAACCTTAGTCAATGCAATTTATGAATATTGCCAGAATATCCCCTCATATAAGTGGTCTATCAAAGGCGTTGTGAGATGCCACGGCAGGACCTATGTACATGATTGACTCTGTAGAACATTGTTCTGACCAATGGCTACCAACCCATACCTGTGTATTATGGAACTGTGGTTAACATTGGTGAAGATTGTAACATTAGATTTAAAAGTTCGTATTAGATTAAGGTTGGAACTCAAATAATGTCACTATTCTAAAGAACACAAACGAAGTTGATGAAATACCAAACATTTCCAAAAAATAACATTACATCATTACAACTTGCATGTAATCTCTCAGAAAGAGGCCATTAAAAGATGTATGTCTAACTGGATTACGCCAAAAATAGAAACAAAGCGGCCTCAACATATAATACAGATTGTTGTAAGTTTAGAAGTAGTAATTGACAAACTCTTCTATAAATATTCCCATTGTTTGGATATTATTGTTATATATTCAATATGTGATATTGGCCATATTGGCTTTTTATATTACATTGGATGAAATAAAATTACACAATCCACAAATCGTATTATGGAATGTCGTAAGGTTGTATAGTGATTGGCAATCTCTTCAATCAATAGTCCTAAAATCTATACAATCCATAAATCACATTTCATTTCCATGTTATTATTAGGTACCTATTATAACTTCTCCAATAAAGCTTACATAATAAATTTAATGGAAAAAGTTTGCTCTCCAGTTAAGAAATATTATCCAGGAAGAAGACAAATTTTCCGCAAAATGCATACATTAACATTTGACATATCGTTAGCTAAAATGCAAAAAGGCGTAACTAGCAAAAGCATAATTGTGTAGGAGAAGCAAAAAACTGTTTTGAATGAAAACTATAAACATGTCAAATGAAAACTTTTTTTAGTTCACTTTTAATATAATATATAATAGGCTATATTTTTTTTACAAATTTAGTTATTTAGTTTAATGGCAATCATAACAATTAAGTAAAAATTTGAATTTTTTGTTAGTTACGCCTTTTTGTTTTTTGTTAATAGAAGCTCCTTTTTTGACCGCAGACGTGTAAAATTTTGTCAACACATGTAGTTTATTGACATTCACAATATTCATTCAAAAAGTCAATTTTCAATTTTTTTGTTAGTTACGCCTTTTTGCATTTTAGCTAACGATATTCATATTAAACATTCATAAAATAAATGTTTGTTTACTTTGGTCAGAATTTAAAGCTAACAGCTTATCGAAATATATCGAATTGCACTGGATATATCTTACTTGAAGAAATTTACACAGTAACACCTAGTAAATTCTCATAGAACTGTCATTTCGCTTTCTTTTACTGGATTATATGGTAAAATGACAACATGCAGTAACATTTGGTAACAATTGTTACCAAATATCGAGTATATCGCTGTGTCGATATTAGCATTAGAAATTTATAAATAGCATAGTTTTTTCTGAGTTCTTTTCCCATGACCTGTTAATAAGGTCTACCGGGAGTCGAGTTCATGCATTAGTCTTCCTTTCCTGTCAAGCTTTTTAATCGCGTGAAAACAATTAGATTAGACTACAAATGAAAGTCATCGTTAAAAACGTAATTATAGGATTATGCACGTATATTTTGGATCGAATATTTTTTGTGTGTATGTACCCTAGCTTTGGATGGGACATTAATTCTAGCTTTGGGTATAAGGACAATCAACTAAATTACATAAAATTGTAGTTTTGGGACGTACTTTTCCCATGGCCTGTTAATAAGGTATGCCGGATGTCGAGTTCATGCATTAGTCTTTCTTGTTAATAAGGTCTGTTGGCCTGTTAATAAGGTCTGCCGGAAGTCGAGTTCATGCATTAGTCTTCCCTTTCTGTCGAGCTTTTTAATCGCGAGAATCCAATTAGATCAGTATACAAAGAAAAATCATCGTTAAAATAGTAAATATATGATTATGCACGTATATTTTGGATCGAATATTATTTTTGTGTTTATGTACCCTAGCTTTGGATCGGAAATTTAGTCTAGCTTTGGGTATAAGGGCAATCAACTAAATTACATAAAATTGTTAATAGTTTTGGGAGGTATCCAACAGTTTATTAGGATTCCTGAGAGCAGCCGCCAATGCGAATGGGGGTTCAAAATAAAATTCAAAAATTAGTAAATCAAAGGTGTATTGGAGGTTGTTCAAAAAAATTAAATACGCATGCATCTTCTACTAACAAAACTCCAAATGCAAAATTGCTGTGAATTCGTTTGGAGTATGTTGTGCCTAGATTAATCAATGTCTTGTAGTCTTGTTCTAAAACCCACAAGAATCTATAACAGAAATGTTTTCGATTTTTCAGACTTTTCCTTTCACAACAAAGCTTGAATTGGTTGTTAAATGAATCAGAAAACCTAAATGCCAAATTACAGTCAATTAGTTTGCAGTATTTTATGGTTAGAAGAACGGTCAGTACTATATATTGATACTCTTGTTGGGTATTGTACACAATACCAAACCTTAGTCAATTCAATTTATGAATATTGCTAGAATATCTCCTCATATAAGTGCCACGGCAGGACCTACGTACATGATTGACTCTGAAGAACATTGTTCTGACCAATAGCTGCCAACCCATGCTTGTGTATTAGGGAACTGTGGTTAACATTAGTGAAGATCGTAACAACAAAGAATGCAATTAGCCAGTGCTTACCTTCATCAGTTTTGGTGAGCCATTCCAGGAGCTGTTTAAAATTCGGAATATCAATATTCAGGTCACATCCAAATTTCTGCAGAAAAGCACATATTATCGCAAAATTTGGATCATTAGCACAAGAGCAGCTGCTTCCTAACGACGTCTGCTGTTGCAGTGGACCCATTTGGAGAAAGTGTTCAGGGATGAAATGTTCAACTCAAACCTACAAAATATTTTAATACTCGTTTAAATGGGTATACATTTGTAAGTTGTACTTAAAGTGGTTACTGTAATTAGTTCCTAAAAAAGGCTTCCTCTGCTTCACAAATACTGTGTTGATTGAATGAAAACACTGTATTGTTGATGCCGTCTATTCATTTCATAGAATACTTAGTTTTTACACACTACACACAGCTTCCTCTTTATTAATCCGAGTATGTTTACTATATTAAGCCAATTATTATTGTAAACTGTTTTCCATGCCTTCAGAATTATTTGTATATAGACTAAAGAATTAAAAAATCATTCGGAAAATCTATAATATTGAAATGTAGCGTCGCGAGCGTGTCTATTCATTTCAATTTTCCAAAACACTTATACCACCTTTAATGATGATTAATTTTTTCCACACGCAAAAAGTTTCATTAATATGTAGCGGAAATAACACTTTCTAGTCACATAGTGATATCCGTTTTTTTAATATTTTCTTAACATCGCCGTACGAAATGTTTTATTTTTTAGAAAATTCTGCGAATACTCAAATACAGAAAAACCAAGCAACCTTTCTGGACTGAGAAAAAAGAAAAACTAAAAACGTTCCATCGTTGCAAACAGGGGAGAAGAAAAATGACCGATAAAGTTGAAACACAAAGTGGAAACCCGACAATTTACGAATGAGGTGTAGAGACACCGGTTAAGTAGTAATATACATTTTTCATCATGACCATGAATTACGAGGATATTTTTCTAGGGTTGGAAAACTTGCCGCAGGTAGGAACAAAAGGTACGAAACGGTACCCTGGATTTTACTTCAAATTATATAAATCATAATTATTGAGATATATTTGACAATATTTATACCTGTTATTTCATAAAAAATATATTCTAGAATTTAAGCTTCAATTTATTTTCGAAGAATAAAAATATACTTTTTTGTGCATTCATGTAAATTCGTTCCTTTTGTAAACGAAAAGTACTCTTGTTGCAAATTTAAAAATAGCGCATCTCAAGAGACAAAGCAACATCCGTGATTCGTGGTCATGACGCACAAATATAAAGAAATTTTAAGAGGTAGTTTACACATTGCGATAAATGTCGCGCGACTAATTCTGGCTTGCGCCATTTTAAATTTTGTATTTTTTCCTACTTTTTGTTTCTACCTGCGACAACCATTTCCAACCTTACTCGTAATTTACACATCGCGGAAAATGTCATGCGACACTCGTAAATTGACTCCCGGGCTGAAAATTATTGTCGCAGGTAGAACCAAAGAGCAGAAAATGATACCTTTTTCAAATGCACGTCCGATTGTTATAAAATTGAAAAAGACGCAAGCCAAAAGCGTTAAATTAGTCGCGCGACATTTATCGCAATGTGTAAGCTACCGCGAAGAAGCGTATTGCTGAGTAAGAGACGAGGCGTAAACTACACATCGTGGCAGAAGTCGCGCGATATTTGCGCCATTTTTATTTAATAACAAAACTTTTCGCATTTCGTACGAATCTCTCAAGTTTGGAAAGCTTTGCCATATGCAGAAACAAAAAGTGTTAAAAGATATCCTTAATGTTATTTCAAATGATAATAAAGCAGTATCATCGAGAAATATTGACCAATGTTGTATTTATTTTATCAAATAATAATATAGCCTTCAAGGCCAATAAATTATATTAACGCGATTATATAAGTTTTTACTTTTAAGAACTTATATAATTGGCACAACCAGCTTTTTCCTCAAAATAAGGTGCTAATTAACGCAAAATATTTATATTAATATACAATATATATTTATATACAATATATTGAAATAAAATCACCAATCCAACATAAATCAGACCATAAGTAAATGTTTATGTGTGTTCAAGGCAATAATATATCACATTGAAATAACATTAGATAATATTTGGACCCATGTTTTAAATATAGTCAAATAGTTTGAAAAGAAATACATTGTTCGAATGAGAAAACATTCTTAGTATAACTGACAAGTATTTCCATATTCGAGTTACACGTATTAAAAATGTTTTTCCAAACACAGAATAGTATAGTCTGGGTATAAATGTCTGAGTAGTTCTTGAAGACATATAAAATTGAAACAAGTATTTCCATATTCGAGTTAAACGTATTAAAAATGTTTTTCCAAACACAGAATTGTATAGTCTGGGTATAAATGTCTGAGTAGTTCTTGAAGACATATAAAATTGAAACATATTCGATAGTAGATGGGGTACTCCGTACAGTTTTACAAAAGAGCCTAACAATTTGATTAAAACATGTTTCTCAAAATCGACTTCTCAACATAGCCTGAAATATGTTCATGTCTCTTAATTCCATACATGAAACCATGGTATAATTATACAAGGTAGTCTCATTTGAGAAATTGATAATGGTAACCCTTTTTAATATATAACTCATATATCAATTTCAAATAAAATGAAAAATAAATTAAATAAAATTTTATGTTTACCGATTGACACATTTTCAATAAATCAAACAAAATATATTTTCTAAAGCTGCACATTGCTCTCAAGATCTAACCATGATTGTTACAACGTATATTTTTATAAGTTTTAGATATAAATAATTTAATATTTTTTGCCACTGAACACATGATATGCGTACATTTCGAAGGAAGGTATTTTTTTATAAATTGGAAAGCAAACTGGTTGTTAGAAATGCAGTTTTAATTCAATTATTTAGAATTATATGTATAATATGTTTAATACTTTTTCTAATTGTTACTCCTTTTCTGCATACTTTTTCTGCTAATTGCTACTCCCATATACGTTTAAGTTACTAATCTTAATATAGATACTTTTAAAATGTACATAACAGACATAAGTTCGACTGGGCAATATATACAGTCCAAATCGCTTAAACGATGGTCAAGGGACCGGCAAAATTGTTCGTTATAAGCGATATGTCGTTACAAACGATATCAAATAAAGGGTAGAACCGTGATACAGTAATAGGGTGAAGTATCAAAACAAAAACCTTTGTTTTTCTCTCGACCATCAGTAAAATTTTTCCTTATAATATTTCACATGGTTGGCAACATTGCACATCGAATTCAGGTAGAAATTACGCACTTTGACAGTTAATCGAGACATCAGCTGTACTAAATGGACAACCTATTTATTCTGCCATGTGTAGAACCATGGTGTATGCATCAGAAACAACAACTAACATTTTACAAAACAAACATTGTTGTTAATAGAAATTGAACAATAATTTGTTGACAAAAATATTGCAAAGCAATTATTTATTTTGTCAACACGTATTCTTAAAATATTTTTTATATATTAAATCAAACAAATCGTTTTTAGAATATATTTTTTATATTTCTCAAAAATTTTACTCGAGAAATTTGGCCGAGTAAAAATGTAATATTACAATTTAGGTTCGGACGACGAATGATACAATGAACAACGCCCGTCTGCACATGGCATTATATGTAAATGTAAATAATCGACTTTTATGTCCCTGTTTAAGTAAACTTCCATAGTAGAATTTTAAATCCCTATAAAGTGCCGGTGTCCAACAAGAAAACGTTCGTTTTATGTGAATTAGTGTCCTTTAAAACATTTATTAATACGAAGAATATCCCAGTCGAATATCGGTCATATTTGAATGTATTGTATTCATTATTAGCACTGCCAAAAGTAGTCACATAGAGACACATAAAAATGTGTTAAAACGCGGGATTTAACATCGATATTGTCAACACTCTTTTTAACGGAGGATAACTACAAATCTAGTTTACGTCATTTGAGCTTTTTCTAGTTTCCCGCTTACAGAAAAAGTGTTTGTGTTATGCCAGTTGAAACAACGAACGATATTTATAAATGTGTTCGCCTGTCCCTGTTATATGTTGTAAAAAAAAGAATTAGTTTGGTAAAATAAATCCGTGTACGTGTTGCGACGTTAATATTTTCGCGGTTTAAGTTAAATCAACGAACTATATTTATAAAAGTGTTCGCCTGTCCCAGTTATATGTGTAAAAAAAGAATTAGTTTGGTAAAAAAATTCCGTGTACGTGTTGCGACGTTAATATTTTCGCGGTGTCTCGGTTTGCGGAATTTCACAGTGTGTGCTTCAATGTTATGAATTAGATTAATTAGTTTGGATTGAGAAATGGATTATGGCGATTTGGGCATTGCAATTGTAGCAAGGATAAAACAATTTAAGGTAAGAATATAACAATATATTTTGAAAACGTCAATCACATATTCTTTGATGTCCAATCAGGTATGCACTGCTTCGACATGAATCAAATTGTTCAGCTTTTCGCGAACACGCGTACATAGTGTGGCTGCCTGGTAGTGAGAATAACAAGGAATTCGTATATTGTTAGTGTTATGGGGACAAGGTTACACTATTTTTGAAAATCAGCTAATCACCGCCCGTTTTTTCCAAATAGTAAATAACACTCGGAACAATATAAGTTGTTCATTCCTATCTTTCGCCTATTGAGTAGCCACAATCCAATTGATCTCGAAATAGATTTTTATAAACAAATATCTATTAATTTTTATAATAGTCACTTTTATACTAACCCAACATCTCTTCAAATACATTTAAGTTAATATATTTAGTAAATAAATTTGGATAATTGCATGTAATATTTTTTTGAGTATTTAAGATTGCCATTAAATTCCTCTTCCAGAAGTCATAGGGTAAGTTCACCAATAGTCCTTAAAGATTTTCGCATATTAAACGCTTTTTTCTAATTGTCGGCATGTCATGTTCCAATAAAAATAAAAATTATTCATTCAATTATTTTTTCTGCTATTTTCATTAATAAATTATTATTTTCGGATGTTTCCATCAGTATTGTATTAAAAATGTTTAAAAAAATATTTATTAAAATATTACTATTATAAAACCTGGTACCGACTATAGGAACCTTTTATCCAATTGTCGGCATGGATAAATAAGGCATTTCAGAATTTAAAGGAATTAAGAGTAAAATTAATCGTTATTTAGAGCACTTATTTAAGATTTCTTTCCAATTTTGAGCCAACATGATTGAAAAGGTGCTTATTATTCACCTATATGCCACTATAGGAAAACCTTAATAATAATTACAAATATTTTTTAATGAATTCAATTCTAAAGTATTCTCCTCTATGTTCTTCACAGTTACGAAGAAGATCCTTGTGAAAAATATATAATTTTAATTTAGTTACAAGCCTTTTAATATCGACATGCCCACTAATTTTTTCTTAAGAAACATGAATTAGCTCGATGAAATTTTACACGGAGATAGGTTGTAATATTATTGAAGATTATTCATGGTATTTTTCATATTTGGTTATAGGATTTACCTAGATTCCCTCACATACAGTAGAATGGATGCGGATTTGACAACGTAGAAATGAACAGTGTCATTGTCATTTTTTGTTACCGGATTCGATATATTGAATTATGGGAATATTGCCCTACATTATTTTTGCAAACTCCCGTAAAGATTTCGCAACGATGTGCAGATCTATTACAATTTGTCATTGTTCGTCTGAAAGTTCACTTGATTTTCTACCCATATCGAACAATATAATAAAAACAGCGTCCTCTAACTTTTAATTCGCGAAACAGGATGCCACATATAAGCTTATGTTAGTGGAAAATCGTTTTTGGTTAAATTTTCCCAGTAAGAATTTGATAACTCGCTTTCTTTACTGGACTTTTGAGTGAACGAACATACCTATTTTTCAATTTTTACATTACATACCTTGAATAATTATTTTTTTATATTTATGATAGGATGCCACATATAAGCTTATGTTAGTGGAAAATCGTTTTTGGTTAAATTTTCCCAGTAAGAATTTGATAACTCGCTTTCTTTACTGGACTTTTGAGTGAACGAACATACCTATTTTTCAATTTTTACATTACATACCTTGAATAATTATTTTTTTATATTTATGATAGGTTTTCATAATCATTTTACTATGCCTACATTACAATTCACCAGGAATAAATATAGGCTGAGTGAATGCGATTGTGGAAACTAATCGTGTCCACAATAGGAATATCATCAATTCTACGTAGTTCTGGAATATCATCAATTCTACGTAGTTCTGGAATATCATCAATTCTTTGTAGTTCTGGAACAGAGCAATCGAGGCTAGTAGGTAATACCATTATTTATAGAATATATCAAAATTTGTTTAAAACTTTCTAATATGAACCTCCCATTTAGCGATTAAAATTCAAACAGTCTTCATTTTAATATTTGGAAAATGGTTTATTTATTTTTTAGCAATTTTTTGGTGGTTTGTTTTGTTTTTAATTGTTAATAAGATTATGTTACAAATTATTTTGATTTTAAATTTCATTATACTCTATAGTTTACTCTTCATTTAGCTACACAATAGTATCAGCATAAATCTTAAATGTATAGTTTGATATCGTAGACAATCCTTTATACAGCATTAGCAACAGCAACATTTCTCTGTAGAAACAATATTCAAATAAATAAATTTGCTTTAAACATAATATTGAAAACAATTTCAAAAAACTGCGACAAGCTTTAAATACTATTCCGCAAAAGGGGGTTTCTCTGTTTTATACAATATGCAGTAAATTTAGTTTGTTTAGAAACGAAGTTATTTCCAGCCATCGAAAAACGTTTACAGATTTTCCTATTGTGAAATTTTGTTTTCAATTTACATTTTTTCGGGAAATGCTTTTTGTTGGAACAAATACCGAGATAACGACGAAAAATACATAATTAATTAAATCTACTGCATATGTTTATTATCTAAAATATTGTATAGTACACAATGATAGATGTTTCTAACTGTATATAATCAAAATTCGACCTTGAAGCTACCCACATTATATGCTATGATTTGTATTTATATACATTTAACAGATGTGTCAAAATTTTTACAGTAAAATAATATTCAATCTGGATAGATTAAAATATTTTCTAGAATATGGTAAGCAAAATATAATGGTATAATATAATAAAATATTAAATAGACAATCCGATGCAAAACTTTATAATTAAATCTGACACCACTATCAAAATTTATTGTATCATGTTCGCGTGTGCAAATATGGCATTATTTGAAAATGTTTGATATTTATTTTTCAATAAGCACTGTTACTATAAGTTAAATGCAAATCATAGAATAGAAACTCCAGTATTCCCAGTTTTTACCGAGTTTTGTATTATTGAATATTTCATCAGTGCCCAGCAAGACCTATTTTTATAATGTCAGCCTTATTCTTCTCCTGTTGTCAAACATTTTCGTAGCGAAGAATCAACACATATTTTTTTATAGAACACGAACAGTTTTTATTTACTATTTACTCAAATAAAATATTTTGACAGTCAACGAGAATTTCAAATGGTCTTCCTTGGGTAGCCTTATAAGCGAATCTATTCTAGTCTAAGAATTCTTATTTTGATATTGATTGTAAAGCATTAATATGATTTCAATGCATTGTTTGGTATTTTATTAGTAAAATAGTTTAGTATATTTGGCTTATAAGTAAATATATATTTACACTTTTTTACATTTCGGACGACGACTGTGGTCGCGGTGTGATAAGGGAGGATTACATTTCTCATTTTATTTCCTACAAAGTAAGTGGAAATATGTTATCATATTACAGCTATAATATTTGATTTTCTATACTTGGATTAGTTAGTGTGATAAGATACTTTCAAATTTCATCGGTAGAAGTTACAAGCTCGAATCTTGTGCAATGTGGGTGTCGAAAATTTGCATTTTTAACGAGTGCAGCTAAAATGTGCAATTTTGAACTTAAGCTTCTTTATGTGTGTTGTCTACATCGGCTGTTTTTACTTATGCAACTGCTTTCTCTTGAAGAAGTGAATATTTACAGAAAGGAGTGTAAGTCTTTGATTACATCGAATGTCTCATAATTAGATTGTATCCGTATTACGGACCAATTTTCCAATATCGATCAGTACGTAAAACAATATATACTGATCCAGGCAAGGAATGTCAAATAAACTTCGATAACCTTTGGTAGTAAACAAATTGTGATTAGACTTCGATGCCTTGAAACTTGAAAATATCTTGTGAATATTTTAGTTGTATGTATGTTGGCGTTCGCGAATCATACATTTGTGTTTTGTCTGATTTTCTTTCAGTAGAGCAATCACTGTGTGCAGTGGCGTTCCCTAAGAAGTCTTACATTTCATAGTTATCGTAAAAAATCGTTTTTTAAAAAAGTACAAACATTTTGGGATATATAGCATAAGTGTCTTTGTAAAGTTCACATATTATGATTATTGTTACTGGCATATTATATAAATACGTATGTATTAAAAACTTTGGGGGAAAGCTGTATAAGTTTAGTATTGCTGCCATTTCTAGTTCAATATGATGCTTTTTAGTTATGTCTAATAATGTATTACTAAGACGTATATGGCCAGGGCGACAGATTTATTTGTCGGATTGGTTTCTAACATCGCCACATATGATATATACTGTTCTCAATCAGCACCAGCCGAACTATCTGGTGTTATGTTGGAGTCCAGACTGGCGCAGTCCGATTCCTGATCTTGATTTTCAGAATAGTTAGCCGCTTCCTGTAAACGCATTAGCATGTTTAACTACAAATAGGAAAGGAAAATTAATTAATAAAAATAAGGAACATTTGTGACTTTCTTTGACTCACTAATGGATCTTGATTGTCGCAACTGCCGGCTGCCACACCTTCTAAACCAACATCTTCGGCATTGATTTGCCTCAGGGGTGGGACAGAATCAGGCCCGTAAGGCCAGGGATAGGAATTACGTATAAATGCTGATGGATCATTCCAGGCTCCACCGCGGCGCCCGTAAAGTTGCACACCTTCTCTGACAGCTTCAATTAAATAGGGGGACAAGTGGTAATTCCAAATGTCAGTGAACCAAACTTGAGACTCCTTCAAATCCAAGGGACATCCCAAAAATAGGCGGGGTCCAATGGTGACATCACTAGAGCTGTGGGCTTCTAAGAAGCGGTTGATATGCTGCCAAACCGTGGGCAGCCATGCTAGTACAGCGGCTAACTCAGGTTGTGGATGTTGAGTTTGCAACTCTAATTGGAATAAACGTCGTCGCAAAAATCGCCCCAAAAATCCTTTAACTGGTTCCATATGATTGGCCGTCAAAACCTTTAAAAAGGGAAGAAAGAATTACATTTCATATCAATCAAATACGACTTTAATTATTTACCCATCGGAAATTGTGGTGTAGCTGCAAGTTTGTCGTATTACATGTTGCCTGAGACATAGTTCCAATTATACAAGGTAACTTGGCAGCAGGTCCCGCACTTAATAAGCATGAGAATACATCACCCAGTGCCGAAGCATGATGCAAATTATCCAATATTATTACCGATGGTAATTCAGATGCTCTATTCGCTATGGCTGCTTGTTCTGCCACATGACCTAAGTACTGTCTTAGTTCCTTTGATGATTTATGGTCCACACTAATATTTAAAAAAATAATATATAGTTTTACTTTGTATAAATTAAATATCGAAAAAAAAAATAGAAACTTACTTAAATGTAGCAATAGCCTCGGATGGATTCCCCTTTCCTGATCTTGCCACCAAAAATTCGGCCAAACGTCTGGCTAGATAGGACTTACCGGTACCACTGGGGCCACACAGAATCAGTCGACGGTGTTCTGTTAATAAACTAATGTAGCGGTGGACAATACTGCGTGGTATAAGGCTATCGAAAGCTAAGCTTCCTACTCCCTGAAGGCATATGTACAAAGTTCTAACATTGCCGACTATGTAACCACATGGTAACAATTCCGGGAATCCCATTTCAGGACCTCGCTTGGCTTCACCTAAGTGGTAAGATGTTATGGAGTCTGTGTTCAGGCCCAAATTAGTTCCAGGATCAACTCGTGACACGTAATCCTTAAATGTCTTTCTAACTATATAGTCTAGATTTTGCCACGAAGTCTTGCCTGATATATATGTATATGCAATGACAAATTCGTTTGGAGTAGTTATGGGAAATGATTTACGCTCTCCATTCTCGGCTAAATTGCTTCCTATCATAGAACTATTGGCATAAAAGTCATCAACCTCCAACATTTCTTCACAGTACTTGACAAACGATTCTGGTTGGCCGAGGTAACAGGCTATAGCAATCTTTTTACCATCATTTATATCCGGCATTTCTTCCGTAGTTGTGGGCACATGGGCAGGACTGGGTATTGTGTCGAGAGCAGGCGGAGGAGGTGTCAAGTCAATGTGGGTTGTTGGTGATAGCGGAGGTGGTGGTGGTTCTGGTGCCGGTGCTGGTGGTGTATTATCTTCTTCGGTTTCCTCTTCCAAACGTTTCGGTAATTCCATTGGAGGTCGAGTATTACCATCTGCTAATGAATAACGCCTAGGCTCACCTATGGATCCGTTGGGACTGATAGCATTGCCTAAGGAAGCCTCCGATCCAGCCAAGGAACGACTGGTGACCATTTTTTGCAGTCTTTCATTGTTCTGTTTGAGCGACATCATTTCAGCTCTCATTTTGTTAACTGTTTCCTTAAGACTCTCCAATTGGGAGGCAGAACTTAAAGCTTCTAAACGAATATCGGTCAAAACTAAATCCTTCTCTCTAAGTTGTTTTTTTAAATCCTCTACCACATGATTAGTGTCCTCATGATCGATGGCATCTATGGGCTTCGCGTTGTCTATGAGTGTAACCGTTTTAGCTGGACACGAGTTTGGGGGTGATGTGGGCAATGGAGGAGGATGGTGTGTTGCTAAAGCTGAGAGACCTTGAGCCTCACCATGCGAATGCCCATTTGTTTTGTTCTGCGCGGATATAACTGGAGAATTATTGTCACTGGAATTTATCGTCTGACTGTTGGTTTGCTGAACATGCGGGTTACCAACGTGGCGACTAGTTTTGGATATTTTGGCATTACGTGAAAAGGCTTTTGTGAATGAACTTCGAAGCCAGCCTTTTTTCTTTTGTTTCTTGTCCTGTGCGGAACACGATGACCCAATGGAATTGACGGAACACATGGAGTCCGAACTGTGATGTCTTTGTATGGCACCTGTTTGAGCGTATGAAGCCGATTGCTGTTGCAAATTGTGTTGTGTTGCACGCGACATATGCTGACCCGGTACTGAAGACGGCAATGGCGGTGGCTTCTGACTAAGCAAATCGTTTTGGGTCTGGCTTTGCGTTTGAACACCCATGCTTTGCATGTGCGCAGTGGTTAGGCCGGCCTGTATTGATTGTTTGCGCAAGAGTTCAATGGTTTGTCGCATATCCGTTAATTCGCCGTCCTTACGTTCTGCTGTGGCCGTCAAATGTTGTAACCGTGACGTCATATTGGAAAGCGACTGCTCGAAAGCATTAACAACATGAGCCTGTAAATAAAGTTTAAAGCATCATCAATTTTTATATATTTTTCATGTAAGTGCCAAAGGCCTTGGTGTAGTCTTGGCTATTTAGATTTATAATAGATTTCCTGAATAATAATGTCTAGCCCCGTTATACATTCGACATTGTAAAGATGAGTGTTGAGAGGGACGTATGAAGCCTGGCTGAGTTTCAATTCGTTATTTTTACTTACCATCAGAAAAAATCTCATCCAACTAATAAAAGTAGACAAGGTAAATTATTTTTTGATGTGTACCCTTATTTAAAATTGTATAGTCATTACTATATGTATATTGTAAAAACCGGCATTTGTGATTCTTACACACCTTGACATCCTTGGACCCCTCAATAACATTCCTCAGATTTGATCATATATCTTAGGACATAATAAATAATTGGTCTATAATTTAATCGTACCTAATACATGTTTCGAAAGACTCCTTGAAATAAGAATTCCCACCTAATCCCCAATTTTGAATGTTCGTCCCTATAAAATTGTCAATTCCCCAAAGGCACTCTTTTGTCTGAGTTAATCTCCTTTGTGCTCCTATTTTTACCGAACTTATTAATGGACAATTTGTATACTGGGATATAGCCTCAGAATAAAAATATTTACTTGGGAAAATGGGCATAGAATAAGAATACTGTAATAAATATTAACCTGATTATCCACACTTCTTGCCGGCGTTAATGTCTGTGTTCCATTTGTATGCATACTACTGCTAATGGGTGGACACGATTGACGTTTTAGATCTTTGCGTATAGCCAACTCATACCACGGAATGATTGGCTTACTTCTCAATGTGGTCTGGCAGCCAATTTTAAAATCCAGTGGATCCATGTATTCGGGGGCAAGTCTATTTAGGTCTTCCACTGCAGCTTCAGCTGAAGCATAAATATTTCCAGCAGATTTGTTGGGATGCAGATTGTTGCAGGGATGATGGGAATAATTAGTGGTACCGTGGTAATATGCTCCTGACATCATGTTCATTAGGGAGCCCATGGGAGAGTCGTGTGGTCGATTTAAACTACTCCCCAAACTCTGTACCCTCATATGACCCAAGGTATGGTATCGGCGATCAGCAGGATTTTGCAATACCGGCATGGCACAAGGTACAGCCAAAATTTCATCTTGGTCCAAGGTGGCTAAACTATGGCTGGTGTATGAACGTTCTAAGATTTCTGCACTTGAACTCCGCTGAGGTGGTGACGGCAGTTGGTAGTACGATGTAGATGGCTTCTTTTCTAAAGAAACTAATGACGGACTAGGACAGGGACTTTTGGTAGGCGACTTATAAATATTTGGCTTGGCGTAAAGGCTTTCCCTTCTAACCGGGGTTGGCGGCGGTTTCCCCGTGGATATGGGACTTCGGGCGGGCCCACTATAAGTGGGGCTATCGCTATCACTTCTTTGGAATGATGAACCTGTTTGGTTGCTAAGGCGCCGTGAGTATTCACCCATCGAATGTACTCGTTTGTAGTGAACAGATGAGTTCGACACCCTGTATGACTTGGAAGGCGAATTAGAGGAATGTGAATGTTCCGAAGGTGTTCGCGTTGCAGGATACTCTTGCATCTCAAATGCCTGCCTATTGAAGGGGGAATAACACCGGTCAGATGATTCGTCAAAGGAATTTCTTATGCCGCTATCCAATCTACGTTTTGGAGATTCTGGTGCAGTATATAAAAATATTTGATCTTCATCAGCAGTTGTGTAGTCGGGAGTCTTTAGTGCTGAACTATGTAGCGAATCTAGAGAAAATCTTGAGTTTTTCTTTAAACTTTGGTAGTCTGTATTTATACTTCCCGAACCAGAAGATCCCGCTACACTATCTC
Organism: Musca vetustissima; assembly: GCF_032173495.1. Classification (NCBI taxonomy): domain Eukaryota; kingdom Metazoa; phylum Arthropoda; class Insecta; order Diptera; family Muscidae; genus Musca; species Musca vetustissima. The sequence continues at coordinate 38,634 of NW_026880550.1, forward strand.
GACAGCCAAACAGAGAAGTATTGCCGCCCGAAGAAGAACTGGCATCGGATAATGGCCTGAATGTACTATTGGCAGTTGCATACAAAGGCTCAATGTCGGCAACGGTGGGTGTCTTAACAGGTTTTGCCGAATTGCGAGATATATACACATCTTCTTTGTTGTCATTCGTTGGTTGATGAAGACTTTTTGACATACTGCCACTAACGTTAGTAGTCCTGTCCGTGGCAATACCTCTATATGGCGATAGCTGTTTTTCACAATCACCACGTAATGACTGTGTCCTCTTCCGTTCAACCACCAATTTAGCGTCAGCCAACGCCTTGCCGTGCTCAGCCGTTTCATTATACTCCTCCTGTTGCTGGGCAGCTTCAAGTTCTTTGGCCCGTATCGACAGCGATCTTGTTAAACCTCTACCTCTTATGGTGGCGTAGCCATCATACAGTGGTGTGGAGGCAGGTGAAACCCTTGATGTAGTTGTTGTTGACATTTGCGGGTTGATAGTTATTGCTTCTATAGTTGAAGACAACAAATATAAATATTCGTCTTTGTTGTCAACCTCAAGATTGGGCCTTAAGTTATCTGCCTTCCGGACTTCTTGGTTGAGGAAATTACAATCACATTTTTCTTCAGTATTTTTTAATTTTAACTTTTCAATTTTCTTTCTTAGCTTCAGTTTTGAAAATGAATTGTTTTTCACATATGGTTAAAAACTGGATATATGGCCATAAAATTTATAAATTATTTTATGTTTTTCCAATGTTGGCAATGTAATATGGACTAATTGGCCGTGTATACGGGATGTATTCATTATATGTATGTGTGTGTACAGTTGGCGAATTGTATTTTCACAATGAATCATTATTACAAATTCTGATACTATCCTCAAAGTGGAATTCAATTTGGAATTATCTTCGCTAAATCACATTTTATGTTACATTCTTGCACATTCACAAATCCTGTGCAAGTGAAACGGTTTTGTACGAGCTATGACATATTGAGCTAAGTTTTATTGAAATTAACATAATATGCTAAAACACACAATTGTAAGCCAATATTCTTGTAGGAGCTTTCGGGGAACTAATCACTTTTTGTATAATAATGATAGTTCTTGTGCGTAAATCGAATTATTTAAAACATAACCCGTCTAAAAGAATATATTCGGTTTGAATGTATGAGTATTTCAAATATTGAGATTGACAGGATTGAAATATTATCGTACCACAAAATCATATGGAATTAGCATTTCCTTAAAATTACACTCAAAATAATTAACCATTTTGGGGTTTTACATTAAGTGACCTAATATAGTTTCTGATAGGCCTATATCTTTATCTATATACATTTGTTCATCATTCATAATTTTGAGCTAATTGTTAGAGCGACTGTCTGTTCACAAATCCATTAAGGCCCTCTATTCACACGGCCTGCAGATGCAAACAAGTGCTGATACGTGTTTGAATGATAAGTGCGTGTGCCTTCGTGGCTGTTGTAAATGTGGGTGTGTGTGTGAGTTATTTAGCTTTAATTAAGAATGCAGCGATCGCAAGCAATTGTTGCTGCAGTCGCGTCTGTTAGCATTAAAACTCTTTTTCTTTTATGCCTACAACGGCAGTGTTCTGATTTGTTGCTTCTGCCTTTGTGTGTTTTAAGTGCCTCCAATTGAAAGCTTTTAATTGAATATAAAGTCACATTTAAATAGAAAAAAACACATTCGAATGCACATGGCAATACTGACTGCTATGTTGGATATACATGTGCACAATGAAATGTTTAAGTAAACTACTTCGTATGTTCCAAAAATTGTGAATGTAATATATAATTGCCGTTGTATAGCTACCACAATATTCAAGATTGTAGGAAGGGCAAATTATCTCTCAATATGTTTATGAAAAAAGTCATTTATGCAATTCCAACAGCCAGAGTTTACAAGTATTAAATTGTAATTCAATATATTTTATGTTATATTTTCGGCATATGTTTAAGTAGTAAAATCAGAATCCTAAACCAGAGATATGTGTGTATATTGTTGAAGTTTCACTGACAACAGATCACCTAGAATTCCTAGAGATTTATTAAATCTGTTGAAGGGTAGAATATGACTGTAGATTTAATGAACTGGAAGTAATGTTCTTTCGTATTCATGTTATGTTCTCGTGAATATATACGTCATGACATATGAGTATTTATAGACTCTAGTGTCAGTTTGTAAAATAACATTGATGTCATTTTTAGCTATGTAACCCACCATTGCATCGTTAATTATTTTCAGTATAATACATTATTTCATTTAGTTATTGTTTTGTGCAAAATTAGTCGTTTTCAGTTATTAAAGGCAGCTGTTGCAAAACAGCGATAAGTGAAGCAGGTGGTAGCAACACTAAGGAATACATGAAAAGGACACGTTGTTTAATCCTTTATGTAAGTCGCAATACTGGCCGCAAGCAACAACAAATTATGAAGCATATCACACGAAACAAGTATATATACTTATTTTTGATTATATACAAATAATAGGTTAAGTTATGAGCTTTACAATAAATAGTTGAGTGGAAGACTGAGTGCAGCACTAATTTGTTCTGCATTCGGCTTGTGTGACAAAATTTTGGTCTCAATGGGTTATGAAAAAAAACAGTTTCCCATTTTCAACTATATGAACGTAAAAACAAATGAGAATGTTTTGTATTCCATAGGTATTTTTATATATTCACTATATTAGAGGACATACTTTTATGTAGACATATATTCAAGTATATCATATTTATTGAATTGCCCCTTTCATTCTAATATAATTTTAACGGAAAAAGTTAATCTGAAATAGTGTATTTGATTGTACACATTTCCAGTTCTCCATGCTCGGCCGCATATTGATAATCAAAATGATTAGATGACTTCATTAAAATATGTCTTTATATACTTTTAACTTTATATTGATAACATTTGTTGTAGACGCTGAATAAAAACAACATTTTTGTTCGTCATCGTCACAAATAGTTTTATGTATACAGCATATGAGCAAAAAATTAACAAATCTTGTTAGTATTTGCAATTTAAAATTTTCAACAATTCTCCGAGTTCAAATTCAAATTTATACTTTAACCTCGCAAAGGGTATATGAGGCCATATACATAGATTTGCATAAATACACATATATTTCACAAATTGATATCGATTTTCACTAATGACCACGTAATAATTATTTGGATCTAGTAGTAATATTTTGTGGAGATACAACATAGTTGTGCCGGCCACATAAATATTTAATATCGCCACAGCATAGTTGCGCTGGATTTAAAAATGTGAAAATATATAATTCGAAGATCGTATCATCTTTTAATCACCAGACAGAAAATGAAATCATTTTTTCTTTCTAATTTTAACCAAATGTGTGATATCGACGTAACGAGTGCTTGGTTCATTTCTTCCCGAACGGTATAGCATACCGCTGCATCTGTCTTTAAGAATTAGAAATAAATACTGATAAATGGCGAATACACAAATGAGAGTGGTTATGGTCGAATCAGATCTATTGTACTCTTGTACGAAGGAATACAACCTTTTTAATCAACGTCTTTTAATTCGACAAGATAGGGAGTGGTTTCTGCGGGTGCACATTTTGTTGGAGCACTTCTCATTATTTTCCACCCAGGAGGTCAGAAATTATTAAGCTGTGTTGTAGTTTTAACCACAAACACCAGTTTTTTATGATTCTGGAAATGGAAAAAACAACGACAAATAAACGTGGAGAAAAGCAAAAGTAAACTACCTGTGTACTTGATCACGTTTAACTTTTTATGGTGTTTGCTTGGAAAAGGTTTATACGTAGAGCGTGTATTGGGGTTGAATCGATTTGAGACGTGAGCTGGGTTTATTTCATGTCTAAATTGAATCAGCCCAAAACTAACTTTCTCAGCTCGTTTGCGATAAGAAACACTAATTCTCATTGTTTTTTTAATTAACTGTATAGAGGTTTAAAACTGTAAATATGGAATACGTCAATGCGTGTAATGTATGTGACAATAACTCCTTAACTGCTCATTACTTTTTCGTGATAGAGAGTTTGTTTTCAAGTCTTTCGACCTGATGGCAATACGTAAATTATGCTTAAAAGGTTTTCTTCAGTATCGAAGCATTCCTTGTGTCTGTCAATTTACAACATGTTGGTTTAAAACAGGACATTTTAGAATAGGAAACAAGGAAAAGCAACATAATGTGGCAAATGCCTATATATGTACGTTCGAGAACGAAAAAAAACTTCAAAAATTATTATTACTAAAACCTAAAATAATTTCAAAGCATTTAATTCATATAGTCCCAGTATGAAACAATTTAAATAATTTCATCTGTATTCACTAATTGAAAAGCATATAACCTGAGTTATAATTTTTAATTATGGGTTGTCAATCATCAGGCCATGGTACAATTATAAAAGGTAACAGCAAGTCCCAGCTGATTTGATTCCAACGTAATACAAGTGTCAATATGAATTTGACAAATTATGTTTTTAAAAATCACCCAACAGGAAAATTGGGAACGCATACAATTTGTATTCAACTTACTCAATCTGCCTGCTGGGAAAGTTTGAGGAAGCAAATCTTTCTTCAAGGAACAACTCGCTATTCCCTGCATTTTCATATGTGTTACACATATATATGGCAATGGCTCAATTATAGGAAAGGTGTGGAAGCGATAGAAATATAAATTTGATAGATTTTCATTCATGTTTTTCAATTTTTATTTTGAGGATTCGAAAATATTTCATTTTCAAAATAAAAATAATTTGATGATAATTTGTTTGTTTGTTTACATTTTTCTGTCAAATGAGTTGACACTAGTAGAACTTACAACAACAAAATTCCATGTGGTTGTTGTATCGTTTTTTGTACAACAACACTTGCTGTTACCTTCTATTATTATACCATGTCATCAGGCCTTAACTTATCTAACTAATATACTTTTTCTACACCTTTTTCACATGTCATTCAAAACATATCAAATGCAATTCGAGAATTCCATTTGTAATTCACAGCATATAAATTGCAATTCGAGAATTACATTTGCAATTTATAACATATCAGTTGTAATTCAAGTATTTATTTTATAATTCATAGAATACCTTCCGAAATGCATAAATTCCATTTGAAATTCAAAGTATTTGAAATTTATAAACTTCCAATTGATTATTTTTAAAATTCCATAATCCCTTTTGTATTTCAAAAATTCCATTTTTTTTTAAAGTAAATTTAATTTTAAAGTAAATTTGTCATGACTCCATATATCCATGGAATTAAAAAACAATTATTATTATATTTTTATTTTATAAAATGATGTCTATTAATATTTTTCACTAAATAATAAAAAACTAGACCCCATGTATTGTTTTATTCGAATTTGAAATAAAAAGTTATGAATTTGAAATGAATTGTTGCGAATCGCAACAGATATTTTATTAATTACACGTTAAATGTTATGAATTTCAAATTGAATTCTTTGAATTTTAAATGGATTTATTTTAATTCCATATGAAACACTCAAATGGAAATATACGAATTATAAATGGAATTCTTTAAGTTTCAAATGGAATTTTTTGAATTACATATGAAAAGTTAAAAATTACAAATGAAATGTTGTGAATTACCAATTACATTCTCGAATTACAAATTAAATGTTATGAATTGCAAAATGAGTTTTCGAATTACAAATGAAATTCTCGAATTATAAAAGGAATTCTTTAAGTTTCAAATGGAATTTTTTGAATTACATATGAAAAGTTAAAATTAATTATAAATGGAATTCTTTAAGTTTCAAATGGAATTTTTTGAATTACATATGAAAAGTTAAAAATTACAAATGAAATGTTGTGAATTTTTTTCGAATTACAAATTAAATGTTATGAATTGCAAAATGAGTTTTCGAATTACAAATGAAAGAATTATAAAAATTAAGTTTCAAATGAATTACATATGAAAAGTTAAAAATTACAAATGAAATGTGAATTACCAATTACATTCTCGAATTACAAATTAAATGTTATGAATTGCAAAATGAGTTTTCGAATTACAAATGAAATTCGCGAATTATAAATGGAATTCTTTAAGTTTCAAATGGAATTTTTTGAATTACATATGAAAAGTTAAAAATTACAAATGAAATGTTGTGAATTACCAATTACATTCTCGAATTACAAATTAAATGTTATGAATTGCAAAATGAGTTTTCAAATTACAAACGAAATTCTCGAATTGCAATTGAAATGTTTTGAATAACACCAGAAAAAGGTGTAGTTGTGTATGAGATATAAGCTCCAAAATTTATTGTTGCTTCTGGGCAATTTTTTTGCACATTTTTCCAGAATTAGTATTTAATTTCCTATCAAACATGCTTGTTGGTTAGTGTGCAAAAATATACGTGATTGTCAGCACAACGCTGATTATTGTACATTGAATGCATTGTGTTTTCAAATCTTCGCATGTTTCTCTACGTGTTTGCATTTATTTTGAATAGTCGCTTAGTTTTCTACGTTCCAAAAGTTCGGTGCTGTAGATACTTTCATTTCATTTAGAATGCCACTAAGTTCAACCTGAAACAGATAAATGTGTGTGTGTCTCCACTCCAAAAAGATAATAGATGAACGTTGCATCCGAACGATTTCAAACGAAACATGACAACGTCAAATAAATACTGAACCGACTAAAAAGACATCACCCTCCAGATTATTATGTTGCACTACATTGTCTGCAGCTATTGGACCAATAAATTGCATTCAATTCGACATACACATTGCATATATTGCAAGTCGATTGGAAGAGAGGCAACAAAAAGAGGGGTGACTAATCCATGCAATTTGGTATGTTGAACAGTTAATGCAAAGCATTAAAAATACCCTTGAAGATACACACATACACATTGCACAAATATCGTACCGAACGTCCTCATACAGCTGTTGCAGTGTCTTTGACACCCGCATGTCAGCAGCAAACAGGAGAAATTTGTTTGTAAATTCGTGCGTCTTGAAAAACACAACATGAAAATATGTACACACGTCTGTTTATATTTTAATGCATATGTCAATATGTGACTGTAAACTGATGATGGTTGAATACATGTAGATTCAGTCCTATTGCCAAGGAAAAAAAACACTATTCTACTAAATTGTCAAATTTCGGCTGAATGTAACGCCGTTATTATTTAGGCATATTCCCCCATTTCCTTTTATCTGATGCCATACAATAGAAGGTTGGGTCAATTGTTATGTAATAATGTATATATAAGGAGCTGGGAACTGATCCAAATATGTAATAATGATTCCTTGTGTTTTTGCAACATTAACATTATTTATTTGTACGTAAACACATTTCTTAATATTAGATGTTGTTATCTGGGTTTGTGCGATCAGTTCAGTTTTCCGCCGGAATTATCTTTGGGCCTGATAGTAACGGCATTCGCCTTATCTTCATGTGCCATTTGATATTCCCATGTACATATACATAAATTTCACGACACGAAGTACACTCATACACACAAGGGTGGGATGGCGGTGCTGCTGCGACACTTTTCGATTTTAAAACATTTGCTGGTTAAAGGCCATTTAGCGTTGCACAATATTTGAATAGTTAGTAATTAATTAAATTTTTTTGTTTTTTAAGTTGATGCTGGGAATTTTCTTTTATCGCGTTTCCGACTTTTGTTGTTTTTGTTTTTCACCAACTTTTTCATCGTATTTTTCGTCGTAATTACGCCTTTCTATTGTGCTAAGAGCAAGGAAACCGGTTTTATGTTTTGTTTTACGTTACGTTTTGTGGCTCATTCTCGAAGCGAAAAAAAGTAAACACTTCTATCCTAATGCTGACTGATCGTCTTTGTTGTTTATGACACATCACATTGGATTTGTTCTCACAAATAATTATTAACAAAAAGCCTTAGGTTTTGACATTCAATCGCCAGCAGATCCGTTTACATTGGAGGGGTCGTCGCTGGTGTAAACATTTTCAATTTCATATTATCACGAGTCGCATACGCGCACGCACACACACACATATACACTATTCTGTTGGTCATCGGTTAAATGAACACTTGCTTCCAATTATAAAATGTGAGCTCAAACGATCGCCCGATCTTACAGTAAGTTATTCTCCGTTTTCGGTTTTTCTTAAAAAGCTATGACTCCGTTACTTGTTGCGGAACGTACGAAGTTCAAACAGAAACTAAGGCACTGTGAGTAGTAGGCTTTGATCTCAATCGAGCAAACACACACTCGTATAAATTGTAGAGAGGAAAATGAACAACAAATGTTCAATGAGAACACAATCTTTTAGAGGAGAGAGACAGATAGTTAGTGAAGGAGAGAGAGAGAGAAACATGTTGCTGGTTAGAAAATTCACTCGAAGAAAATAGTTTTTCATATTTTTTAATTTGTTTTTTTTTTTCAGCAGACGTGTATCACAATTCTTTATAATTATGTCCACTGCCGTTTAACACACGGAGATCACGATTTTATATGAACATGTTTTGCACGGTTTGGCTGTTTAAAGCAAGAAGCTGTTTTGCCATCCAACACTAAGTTCCAGACATCTGAATTTATTCACAGGTAAGGACCGTATGGATACCTAATATACTTTCGAGTTTCGCTTTTTAATTGTATAATCACTATTCATTGGAATGTAATTTTTGTCAACGAATTATTTTTGATAGAACATCAATCGTACGGAATTACAACAAATGAGCTGCTCTTCTTCATTAAAACTAAAAATATGATATTGATTTAGACAATAAACTTAGCGAATCTCGAAATACAATTAGTCACATTTAGAATAGTATTATTTTATCGCATACAAAAACGTATTGAATTTATAGGGCTATCCTATACATGTTTTCTCACTGAGGTAATAATTTGTTAACGGAATTCAAAACCATGTTGTACTTTTACAATTTCCAACACTTTTTATTTTTAATAATTCCTCATCTTTTTAACCTTTACACACGCAAAGCTAATACGGAACTGAGTCACTCCGTTTGAGAATCCTTGCTGCTGATATATTTTTACACGAAAATCTGTCTCGCCATCCTCCGAATCATACGACGCATCCTTTCACAGCAGAAGCGCAAGAGTCAGTTCGATTTTCAGTATTTGCCAAAACTATTGGCGCCTCTAAGGCGCCACATTAAGTATAACAGTAGAAGACTCGGCTGTGGGTATGAGACAAATAAGGCTGTTGGTTGGTCTGTTTACAACCCCCCATGACGCTTTACAACATGCTTATGTTCAGGCTGGTACAAAGGGCAGACTTTTCAACGTTTAGTTTTTGATTGAAATGATGATGTTGTTGTGATTCCTTACTACCAATTACATTAGATACAATACACATTGTTAGATGTCACGAGTATGAAGATAAATACATAATGCAAAATTCGATATACATAAATTGATATGAGATAGTGCTTTTTTCGTTTGGTTATTTCGCTAATCATAGACAATTGCAATATTGACGTCATGCATGTACTTATGTACACCCTCTTTGAACATTTACTATACTAACCCACCCTCGGCAAGCTGTATCTTTTGATGTTGTCTTTCCTTTGAAAGCAGACTTTGAGGCGCCATGTCGCGCCTTTATCCTTTATTTTGTCAACAGCATCGGCTTGTGATGCCAAAAAGTCAATGGAGCAATTATGTGTGTATGTGTTTAATTTTGTTGTGTTATTTCTGTGTAATTCAAACCTTGGCAGTAACTTCACACAAGGTTCATGACGAGTCAAACCATTTGGCGGAGTTTTCAGACTCTATGCCAAGAATTGCAAACATGAGAATACAAATACTTGTTTGTTTTTGTAAGAGCAATTGCCCATTTCAAAGCCCCTTAGAATATATAGGAAATGTTACCTTTATGAGTATTTTTTATAAGAAATACAACACTGTTTACAGTTCTTCTGACAAGCGAATGACTTAAGATGTTAACAAATTTCAACTATTTGTTATGAAATTTAAAATATGTATGTACATTAGAGTTATGATATTTTCTTAAACATGAGTTTCCATAGTATGAACGAATCCACTTTGAAATTACATATATTTAAAAAAAAATAGTTTTAATTTTTTTATATCATACAAAGCAAAAAATCCACATAACTCATGAACGAAATGAGACGTTGGTCATAGAAATCGATATACATTTTACTATTTTATTTACAATTCTGTGTAGGTTGCATTTCTTTGTAACGAACGCTGAAACCCTTAATGATTCAATCCAACTTTCAAAAATTCGTAGAAATTCTCATAATTTTTTTCAATTGGCTTTGGACGCGAGGTTTTCATATATGCACTAAGCCCACCATTAAGATTTTATCAATCTTAGACAAAAAGGCATAACCCCAGTGTACATACATATTTATATTTCCTCGCCATCATCTATGTTCGATTTTTATCATAATCGATAGTTCTCGATTTAATCAAACTGTATTCCAGTAAAAATCAGAATTTGTGGTCTAAGTTTTATTTTGGGGGAATATGACACATTGTTTTAATTTAAATTGAATTTTTACTATGGACTATTATGCCTTCGACAACAGCCATAAAGCAGGTATGAAAACCAAATTTTAATTCGGTAGGTCTAACAATCAGTGTAATCACCTTCAAAAATATTCCAATGTGATTTTGTTGTTTATGCTGTGAACGCCACAGCACTTGGCAATCGTTTGTATGCGTCTCTACCAACGATAAGATAGCGTAACTGACTTTCAAAAGTAGTCGTAGGGCATGGCTCAATAATCTTTAAATGTTGTTTCGACTGTGTTGTTTTATAAATATCTGATGCAATGCTAATGTAATCCAATTGCCAACCATGCAGTCTTGCCTCGAGATAAGGCCTTAACCACCATTGAACATACGATCCGCTCACATTTGGACATTATTACAAGATAGATCGAACTAGGTCTTCAAACTGTAAGATAGGGTAACAATATGCTTTTCTTTTACCAGTAGAATCACTGTGTATGAATTGCGAACTTCATTGCGAACCACCACACACATTTTCTCTCCACTTCGGCGAAATGTTCATGTGTAATTTCTTATTTTATACAGACATAAAAAAACTTGCCACTTTTTATTTGGTGAACATATTTCCCAACAACATTCTATATACTTTACTTCCTTATCGTAATAGTCGCTATTGGAGCGGCGACGATGGACAGGTTCTGATTTTGTTTGTAGATAACCTTGTATATTTTCATAATAAACGAGTAGCATGCTATCGTGTAAACGTGTAGGTGATTCCACAATTTGCTCCTATTATTATCGCGAATGAAGATGTTCGCGCATATATTTTCTGATTTCTGCATTCAACATTTCCCATTATCGCCCCAAAGTGAAATAATTCAAAATTGGTTTTCCCAACGGACCATCATGTTAAGGGACTTTGTGTGACACTCATGGTCACACAAATGATTCATATGAAGAATAAATGTATCCGGTAGACGGGAAGAGAGTGGGCTTTATATTGTTCAGGGGATTTCAGACCCTCAGTCGATATTTACCGATCCCATTTGATGGAATAAATTTAAACGGCGGCATGGCATTCTCATTTTTAAAGTCATTGCGCTTACCACAACCTAAATGACGCAGGCCCGCAATGCATTTTAAAATAAAAACCTGGTCATTTCAGCAATGTCTACTATCCATTGTTAGCAACTTCGTATTGCGGATGCTAGCATGCTCTTTAAAGTGCATCAGTTTGTCGGTAACTCTCGCTTTGTTCGCATGAATCTTCCTTCCATGCGAGCTCCTTGTACGTTGTCGTCATCGAAGGTAAAAATGTGAAATGAAATACCCATGATGCCATTGAATACCGCAACGATGTTTGTACCGCACACTTTTATGGTATCGAACTACGAATGCTGTAGCTGTAAATGCTGCGTACAATGTTTGTGGGTCGCCTTTGGGCTGCTGGCTGGGTGCTCGTACGAGCCAATGCGAAACCATCTAAAGGAAATTGGAGGTTTTCTATTGGTGTTGAGATATCTAACACTTCTGTGTCGTTAAAAGTTATGGCTTTGTGGCAATATTCCATCAATGCAAGAAGCATTGGTGGCAACAATCGCAGAGAAATGCATTGAATGCCGATAGAAAAGACATCATGGAAGAGAAAAGACATAATCGAGGTTTGAGAAAGTTTTACCCAAAAATGTTCCAATTTGGTTTGCAACAACTGATTTCTCTGAGAGTGTGTACGAGGTAGAAACCACATCGGTTCTTTTAGCAAATGCCACAAATATTTATTGCTAGACTATGCATTCCGTTTTAAGGGTCATTAGTGAATAGTGTTCAATTAAGACGTCCAATTATACTGTTATCAAAAGCATATCGAGCCCTTCCCGTTTTTCTATTTTGGTTTTTTGATGTTATTCGACAAAGAATATGCTTATCCTCAAAATAGAAAGATGCTATCTTGAACCGTTATGAGATTAGAGCAAAACCCGTTTTAATGTAAGTACACTTTGTATTTTCACCTTTTTTGATTAAAACTGTTGTATAATTTTCAATAATGGATATATTTGGATACATTTTTGAGGAATCATTCTCGAGGTGTTTTACCTCTAATTGATGAAAAAAAATTGTAAACATTTACCATATATAGTTTTTATATACATATGTATTTTAAGATTATTGCCTACGTAGATCAATAATGGTGGTACATTTGTACCCATCCAAAATTTAGCTTGTAATTCATTAAAAATTAGTCTACATTTAAGTGCAGTGATCATTTGATGAATTACAGCGCTTAATTTGGATGGGTACAAATGTACAGCGTTTATTGATACAGTCGAGTACGGTTACAGCGAACTAGTAGGGCCAAGCAAATTAGTTCGTTATAGAAGAAGTTCGTTATATCCAAGGTAAAGCAAAACATAGGCTTCGCAGAAAAAGTATATATTTAGTTAGAAACGGGTAGGTTTTTTTTGGCTTTTTGACAATTTTTCTCTTCTCATTCATGGACATGACGTTACAGCTGATATTTTTTTGTAAAGGTTGCCAGCGTTAGAGTAAAAACTAACTTTTGTGAAGATTGTCATCGTCAGTATTACGTATATTGGCAGTAAGTTCGTTATAACCAAATTAAAAGTTTGAAAATTTAATGTTGGGACGGAATAAATAGTTCGTTATAAAAAAGTTCGCTATATCTGTAGTTCGTTATAAGAGTTAATAATTGTATGAAAAATATCTCTTAAAACGTTGGGACCACGAAAAGTATTCGCTATAGACGAAGTTCGTTATAACCCAAGGACGTACACAGAGGGGGCCGAAATAAATTTTTTTCACATTAAATTTATGTTTGCAACAGCGAATTTTTTCATTTTGTAGTACCGGTACAGTGAACAGTACTGGTATGTGGGAGCTTTACCAAAACGTGAACCGATAAAGATTTTAACTGTCAACAGTCGAATAAACATCCAAAGTTTGCATTTTCACGAAAATTAATGAACAATAATTAATGAAGACATTGTACTTTATGCTGCGATTTTTTTATTGCAAACACCACTCTGAGGAGTAATTGTTTAGTTTTGTGACAACGAAAAATATGTAAGCGACAAAAACTACCGATATATAGCAAAAACAATGATTTTTTGAGCTTTCAAATGCAATTTGATAATTTCATTCGAAATTCCATTTGCAATTCATCGAGAATGTAATTGTAATCTACAACATCTAATTTATAATTTTAATATGGAATTCTAAATTTGTATATTTCCATTTGAAAGTCGTAGAGTTTCATTTAAACATCAAAGATATTAATTTACAATTCAAAAAATTAAATTTCATTACATATTCGGATCATTTAGCTCAACTCGAAAGAGAAAAACTTAATAACAGTTCTTGTTTTCAAATCATAAATACGGCTCACTAAAGAGACTATGTACAATTTTTTATATTTTATGGACTTTTGTTGAGTTGTATTTGTTGTAGTTTTGCAGTTACCTTGTATTATTGTACCTTTGTGTATACAATAAAAAAAAACAAAATTTCGTCCAAAATAGTTGACTATTTTCTCAGGATTTTTATATTACCTGACATGAAACTGAAGTGAAATTCTTGAATGGAATGGAACATCTTATTTAAATAGAATTATATCAGCCTTATTTTTGTGCAATCACTTTTACGTTTGTTTTTCCCAAACCATTTAAATGTCAATATGTGTACATTAATGACATGTTTTTTTATAGTGGCAATCGGAAAAATCCAATCATCTACTACCACCTCTCGTGGAAAAGAACCCTGTAGGAAATGTCTATGGTGAATCACTACTGACTTACTATTGACATTGTCCCCAATGCTATTGACATTTAACACGTGCTTGTCATTGAGAATGGACTAGTGACATGGTCAGTAGTAAGTCAGTAGTTTGTAGATGTAGACACAGTGTCACATGTGTGGACACTGTCAGTAATAAGTCAATTGTTTGTAGATATAGACAGAAGGTCGCATATGTCAGTTGTAAATCTTTTTGCTCAAAAATTTTCTTCATCAATTAATTATTAATTACATTAATAATAACTTTAAATTCGCGTTTTTAACCAAATTTATTTCTTCTGCCGCCAAAATGATTTCTAATAAAATAAAAATAAGAAGAAGCATAACCATACTCAGTAGTAGGCCGTTGCAGTAGACAAGTTTTTGAAAATATAGAAACATGTCACCACAATAGTAGACAAAAGCGATTCAACACCCCACATTTCCTTCAGGGAATATTTTAATATCTCCTAATTTTGGACCGTCTTCGTGTTAAGGTGCAAAACAAGATTTCACAAGATTACAACGACTATAGTTAACGCTGTGTGCTGTTTTCGTCCATTGGTAGAGAAGAAAGACGACTATTAGAGTGTATTAGTGGACATTTTGGAAAATCTATTCAAACTGGTGAAACATTGGACTAACCCTGCGTTAGTCCAATGTCGTTTGCATTAGAGAAAAAATTTGCACTCGTAACATAGAATTATTGAGCGGCTGTCTAAGACAACAAGTTTCACCAATTGCCACTAGTAATGCATAGAAAGCACTGCACACTAGTTTATCCGCTCAATGTATTCGTAAAACTGAAACAGTTCGTTTCCCATAAAACAATTATGAAATCCTTCCTCGCCCAAAGCTAGTCTTCAGGCGGTACTCACGGATGTTTATGAACTATATAAAGATATGTGTTGCTACAGCAAACTTACATTTGTTGACAGCTGACTGCTAAGACTCAGGACTTGTTCTCGGGCTTCCATTAGCTCTCGTTTTAGCCGACGTATTTCGTGAGCTTGTCTCTCTTCTGAAGTTCCATATAACGAGCTGCCTCCAGACAGTAATGAAGCTGCACTGCCGTGAACTGAAATGTATAAAAAATTATATCGGTATGTAAAATGCTGCTCAGAATCTTATAAAACAATTGCTATTGTTACCTTCGTCATTCTTCTTGGGATTTGTTAGTCGGTGACCCGCTGCTCCACTCATATTCGACATGGCCGCAGCATTGCAGTGTGTGGGTGACATCGGACCAGCAAATCCACGATTAACGGGAGTGGGCGATGTTGGTTGACTCCACGTAACTGTATTTCCGGAAGCTGCGGATGATTGAGCATTAGCGGCAGCCGCAGCCGCAGCTGCAGCCATTTGAGCTGAAATTACTCCATTGTGGGTTGCACCCACTGGTAGGCAATAATATGGTTCTATTTCAACTTCGGACCCTCTTGAAATCATAGGTGGATACATTTGTTCGGATTTAGTAGATCTAAAGGAATTAAAATTTGGAGGGGGATGGTTAGAAAAATAATAATAATAATAAATAAATAATAATAAATAAAAACTGTCATATAACTTGCAAGAAAAATATACAGAAATAAATTACTCGTTTTACATGAGTGCTAAAACAAGTCCTTTTGCAATACGCATCAGATGAACACCTCAGATAAACTACATATTTAGAATTCTGCTATAAATGATTCATTTATTTTGAAAGTGGTTTAAGTCCACTTTTTCTTATATAGAGATATTTAGGAATTTGTGTTTGATTTATTTACAATATATTGTTAAGTGGAATTCATTTTTGTGTGGCTTTGTGCCCCTTAAACATGTTAGAATATATAACTTAATATGTTTTACAAAAATTACTAGAAAAGCAAGATATACATCAGAACCTAAAATGGACGTATCGGGTTTCAGTTCTTAGAAGTAAAATGTAAAAAAGAAGTAACTTGCAATGACTGCTCATCTCTATCTCCCACCCTTACATTAACGATCCACCCCCCAAAGAAAGAGCACTCGAAAGTATGCTGTGGCGCAAGCATGATCACATATGCATCAATTTGAAGCTAATATGTGCGTTGCAGAGCTATATGTTCCATTGCGTTATGCATACTGACTGATGTAAACGTGAGTTTAGAGATATTTAAATGACTGAAGGAGTACAATGATAACCTGACAACATAGTTGTGTAGGGTATAAAAATGCTAACTTTAGTTCTTCGAAGGAAATATAAAATTAAACATCATTATTAGACTTTGTCGTAGTCGTTTGAATTTATAATCGCATTGCAACAACATTCATAATACCGAGTTGTCGTACACTGTACTATTTTCGACACGACATCGCCAACCATAATTTAGGATGCCTAATGCAGTTATAGGACAAATACATAAATGACGTTTATAAAAACAAGAACAAAGCGAAAATAGTTCTAGAAAGCGAGAAGCAGGTATTCTGAATGATTTTTGTAATATGAATCACCTTGGATATGTCCTTTCTTTCAAGTAGCTTCAGTTTTTTACCAGGATGAAATAAGAGGAATATATTTAAAAGTCAGAATTTGGCATGTGCATTGTGGTGCAATAGGCCTAGTCCCGTGCTAGGGATTCTAAACACAAATCTACTCTTCATAATACACTTGACTCACCTTATGCTATTACTGCGGTTCAGACGTGGACTCTGCACATACGGGGACTCTGTACCAGCCATTGTAGCCGTATTTGCGGTCGCATTTCCTGCTGCAGCTGCGGCGGCTCGTTGTTGCATCAACTTTTGATTGTGCCTGGACATGGATGGCGAGGCAATGTGCATATTTTCCAAAGAATCGCCATCAGATAGACGACTTCCCGCCGTATTGCTATGCTTTAACCACATGGCGTAGCTGCTATACTCGGGTTTGACTTCAGCATATGTTTGGGTGTCGGATAATGAGCCATCCAACATTTTGCCTGATCGATTGGATAACCTAATGGAAAACAAAGTTAATGAATTAATGAATGTCCATGTACTACACAAAAATTATAGATAACGACTAGGACTATTTGATAAAACGTAAAAACTAAAAATACCTATGTTGAAAGACATGCATGTCCGAACCAGGTTTGGGCAGGCTATGCGAGCCAGCAAGACGTTCACGGATACATTGACTGAGTTGTGTGGCTCCCGGCCCTGTTAGAGAATAACTGCGGTGTTGTGTTGTGGGCGGCATTTCTGAAATTCAGATAGGCATTATTACATAAAACGTACACCCAAACCACTCCAAAGTAGATACTTACTTGACACGTCATGTGGTAGAGTTTGAGCTCCTCCCGACATTTTACGCCCACCAGGGGCTCCAGTTCTTGGCACTGCCGAAACATGGGCTGTACTGCGTCCATTTTGGGGGCTACAATTACCCATTGCATTCATCATCATGGCAATATTTTGTTGCTCTGCGGTAGAAGTGGCAGTCCCATTGGAACGTTTGACGTAGCCAAAGCTGGGTGGAACTCCTTTAGTGCGACTAGAGGAGGATGAACTTTGTTTGGAAGATGAATTTCCAACGCTACGTCTGGAAGGAGAAGATTTTTCCTTGTGTTCAGTTTTTTGTCCATTCAATGCTTCGGGCATTTTTGACCAATTATTGCCATTCCTAGATGATGGGCGGTGGGAAGGACTATTACTGTGATGGTGTTGGGGACTACTGTTGGCACTATTGTTGGCTGAACTATTTGTAATATCCATTTTGGTGTTCGATCCACCACTAGAACTGGCTTGTGATGCTGCCGAGGAGGGGGCACCTGTGCCTAAACTGTCTAGACTGCCACGACTGCTTCGAATTCTGCAAAAAAGCATTACGAAATGATCGATATTACTTCTTAATGAAAACAACAACAAGTTCGTATTAGCTGGGATTTCAAGGAATACACGTTGAAAAGCAAACACCGTTTACACCACGCGATGGTTTGTCGACAAGAATATCAAGGATTGAAGACAATATTGCAGGTTGATTATAACAATTTAAGAAACCCTGTTATGTTATAATTTTATGTTCTATTATGTACTTCTTGCTGTCTTGCTCCTTTGCACAAATTTCCAGAAAACTTTTTTAATAATATACCAATATTACCATATTGAGTAATTTCCATCTTTAAATAGTTTTAATACGAATCTTGAATTTATGCGAATATGGCCCATTTGCTGCATGTCCGGCACGATTAAAAACTTCCTTTTCAAAGGAAGGAAATTTCAATCCATTACTAGATTTTGCGTAATGTGTGTACCAGACTTTAAATAGTCGATGTAGTCGATTGCGTTAAATTAAATTTAGTTTGTAAAAACTTTACAGATACATCTTTACGACCTTTTCACAAATATAATACTTACTGAACTACGATCTAACATGGAATGGCAAGCAAATTAATTTGAAAGAAATTCACAAATAAACAGAATAGGTGGAATTGTCACGGTTCATACTGTGAGACCGTTACATCGGGTACAACTGTTGTTTTGATGGCCATCGTTATACATAAAAGCTACGCTATGTAATAAAATTGTCCCGTCGTTAAATCGTATAATCGTCAAACCGAAGTTCTACTGTATTTGTGTTTTCGTAACAAAAAATCTTTCTTTACATGAATTTTCAATTAACCGGTTTTATTTTTAACCGAAGTATTAGATTATAATTTTTAGGATCAATAAACCGATTTTTTTGGATTAAACGGTGTTCGCTTATCCGAATCAACTCTTTTCTTCGGTAATAATTCCCAAAAATATATTTGTCTTATACTCCATCCATAACAGGCGTTGTTTAAGCCTTGTTTAATTAATAAAAATCATAGTTCGCCCAAGAACCAAACAAAAATGAAAAATAAGAAAAAAATGTTTGTGTATTCTGACCCATTTTTCATTTGTTTCGTTTTTCCAACGTCTTCGTTGTTAATTTCTGTAATATTCTTATCGATTTTCTATGACGGCCACATGCAATTGTTATTGACGATGGACGCTTGTCTCGCCGATAGTTAACAAGTTATGAACGTTGATTTGATTTTCTTTTTTTCCAATAGGTTATGATGCCGACTGAACCTCACGGTTGTTGGCGAGTGTTGTTGACTGGATATTGGTTTGTTTACCATCTACAAATATGGATGATGTGGCGTGAAAACTAGTTGATACTCGCGCAAAAATGATACAAGTAGTATTTTAGAAGAAGTGAGTGATTGCCTCTACGCCCACCTACGAGTATGCATGTGGCACAAGGCAGTGGCAGTTTATTATGAGCATTGATACACACATATGTGAAACTAGTTGATGTTTTGAATTATCGTCGAGTGCATTATGAGCGCGATTCGTACTTTAATGTCATTCAAGCTGTGCAAACACAGTAGTCCAATCATGTCCATTTCTTTATGGGAAACCAATTTTCTAAAGGCTATGTAAAGAAATGGAAGGGCTTGAGTTATACATTCATATAACACACTATTCAATGTAGGCCACAAGGGCGCAGGTGGAACTGTGCTATGGAACTAACTTGGACTTGCTATGCGGCAAAGTAAAACCATTTAGATTTCCATTACATGCGAATACACAAAACCCACATCTCTTCTGTCGAACAACACAGCGGTGGGATGGTCAGTTGAGCATGTGTGTGGGTTTATGTTAACATTTTGCTTGCGTCGTACAAGACATATGCAGCAAATATCATAATGCACACTCGAATTTTGGTAGTGGTAAGTACATATGCATTTAAATGTTTTGTACGACAAGTATTTGAAACAGAGATCAGGTCACCCCGTCGGCCTGAATCTTTACTGACTTTCAAAAATAAACACTGTTAGGTATTAAACTAAAATATATCATCGGAGTTTTGATTTACTTATTACAGAATAAGAAGTGCCACTGAAAATGCGTCAAGCTATCACCAACCACCGATTCAATCCTTCGTTTTTGCTCTTTTAACTTTGTGGTGGATTTTCGTATTGTAAGTCGTGCTTCAAAGTGTATAGGGGCGAGCACAACGAACGGAAAACAAAGCAAACGAGAGAATAGATGCACATACATGCATACATCGTCTAAATTGTAAACTCTGTACCGACGAGTTTTACTCGTTTAATACACATCTATTGAACGCTGAAAAACACCCGGCTGCGGACTGCTTAACCGATGACGTCATATTGTTTGGAAATTCATTGAGAGAAAAGGAAATGTTCTACATTAAGGATAATAGAGGAAGAATGTTTCTTATATTACTCCGAGAAAGAGGAGGGTGGCTTTCTACAAATACAGAGGAAACAAAAGTTGTCAATTGCTCCTGGATAAAATAAATAATATTTTTTCAAAAGAGTAATATCGGTCTGAATAATGTATTTTATAAGCTGTATTCTGAATTTGGTATAGCGATTCATATTCAATTTTCCACATGTCATTTTGGAATGAGTTTTTAGCTAAAAATTCAATTGAAATCGTATCATCTGAATATTATCCATGTGATGTTTTCGTAGCACATTACATATTAATATGTGTATTGTTGATCAGCTAAGCCACGTTATAAAACTAAATGTTTCTTAATACCAATTAGCGCCCAATATAAATACTCATGGTGTATATTTGAATGTATAGAATTTACAAAATCACAGAAAAGCATTTATCACGATCTATAGGTTGCATTGCATTTCGAAAATGCTTCTTCTATTAAACTAATGCTTGTATAACCTAGCGTTCCAGACAATATCATGAAGACAAGTACTACCGAAATGAAAATCAACAAAAAATTTCCAAATAAACGTTTACGGATCATATGCAAACTTACAGTTCAAATGCAAAAAAAAGTTGGTTCCCACATTTAGTGTCGATAAAGTTCATGTATTGCCCTCAAATGCATATACACAGGTATTAGTTTGCGTAATAAGTCAAAAATTCGACAGGAGCTCATTCTTCTACCACTACGAATGAGCTCTGGACGACATCGAGCGAATGCGACCATCAGAGTAAACTTCGTGCGATTAATGTTTAAATTGCCGCATTAGGGCAATGAACTCTGTGGGTTGCAAAATAAGTTATGACACACTAACATATTGACAACTAATTTAACGAACATTTTGTATATGACTTCGACAGATAAGGTAAAAAGACTCCGTTGCCTTTCGTTGCATGGTAAGTTGGAAGACAAAGTCATTCTCACAACCGTTGGTTTTTGCCGTGTGCGATATACGGAGGTCCTTCAAGTAATCGCCTTTAATATTGCATGTCACTTGTTCGATAATATTATATGTATATGGGTCATGTGTCTGTGCACAACTGTTGAATTGAAAAAGTCTTTCCTAGAAAATTGGCATAAGCAACTATGCCAATAATTTACCTTGTTCATGATTGGTCAATATGCATAGCGTCTTGCAGCAAACGTTCTAAATAAAGTTTTATTATGTTGTACTTATTACCTTATGTGGACAAATATGTAGACAATGTAAGATCATGTTGCACTTGTTCCATTATACAAATCACTAGAATGAACTTATAGCCCGAGGAGGTCAGCGTTGACATTCCAATCCTTTTGTATGCAGTAGAAATCAAACAGTCAGCCCCACCCACTTTAAGCACATAACATGCAACGTGACCTTTACCTTAGGCATTAAAGATAAAGGTGCTATATGCAGCCACTGCAACCTTTGGGCCACACAGAGATTGCAGCAAGCACTGAATGTTGTTTCGGGGCAAACTTAATTTAACACGGAATATCACAATTAAAGGCGCCGCAAACTAGGCACGTACTACTATTTTATGAGACGTCATAAAAGTATGCTGCATTAAATATTTACTTGATTTCACACAGACACGCTTATTGCTGTAATCCTTTTCTAGAGGTTAAAGCACTTATTTTCTCAAACACACTCAGGCGTACACACACACACAAAGGAGACATCAAATCACATTGCAAAGCGAAAAAAGAAGGACACTTAAACAATTGTGTAGCGAATTGTAGCCTGCAGTAAACTCTAATTTAGTTAGCCAACGCCATTAATACATATATTTTTCATATTTTTTCCACAAAATTATACCGTTGTCGGGTTTTTATTTTATTTTTTCTTTAGAGTTTACGCATTTTCGATTGCTTGACTCGTGTTAAGACTTTGCGACCGCACCAACCGAAAGTCAAAATACGTTTTCAGGGTGGTTTCCTTCGGCAAGAAATGTTTTGTCTGTTGTGTTCTCCGAAAAAATGTTGGACTCTGCGTTTGTTATTTAAGAGCACAGTCGACAGAAAACATGCTCTCAAGCAATGGTGGGCAAAATTTCTCTTAAAAAATGTTTAAGGGAAAATAAAAACATGAATCATTCTTCGGAATTTATAAATTTTAATATTTTTAAAGCATAAATAATATCCAAGGAAGTTCAAAAAATAAATTCATTAAACAAATTTCGGAAAAAAATTCATTAATGTTTATTTTTGTTTTAACATCAAAAAATGTTAAGAGAACGCATCAACGCTGCTCTCAAGGAGAGTAAGCAAAGAGACAGAGAGTGGCTAAGAGGAAACTGCATGTATGGGGAAAAGCTCATGTATGGTGGATGGCATTACTATTCGAAATAAACGTTGTATTTCAAATTTAAATGTACCGTTTAGATTACAAAAATACGGCCTACGTTTGCAAAAACAAACCTTTAGAAATAGGTAATGGCCGTTCAAATTCCAAAAAATGAAATTTCGTTAATTAACGGTAACAACGAGAAAAAAATAATTTGTTGACAATTGCTGTTATAGAACTCCGCCGGTGAAAATGTGTTGACGGTTGCCAAAATTAAAAATATTCATATTTTTGCATGAATTTTCGTATGTCAGAACCCCAGCCCTATTTTTACATATAGTTTTCTTTTTGCGAACTACTGCGCATAATCCTTTCGTCTCCGTTTCTCGGTTAGTTCGCAATATATGTAGCTACTTCAAGGATGCTGTCTGTATAAAAAAAAAAAAAATAGTAGTCAGCACAAACTTTACCCATAGTTGGTGTAGATTAATAGAAGAGAGTGTGTTGAAATCTCCATAAAACAAAAAAAGCGCAATGGGGACTGGCTCAATTCCGTTCTCTTTGAATTTCGAAATAGCAACAACTTGACGCGATTTCCTAGCATTCGTTTGAATTCTCTTTGACAACCTTTTGTTTCCTCTCTACCCCACTGAAACATTCAACAGTTCATTCATAAAAAAAAAACAAACAAACAAACAAAAATTGCAAATCAAACCTGATTAATGCGAGTGTGGTCGGATGGAACTTGTTTTTTACTTTTTCTGATACTTTGCATATACGCCTGCTTTTGCTTTCGTCCACGTTTGTCAGGCAACACAGGCGTATTGCCGACCAGTTTTGGCGATTTAACGTTTAAATTTAAAAGCGATTTTTTATATTGCAACAACACTTTCGAACAATCAGGTTGTTGATAGAAACCATGTAGGATGTTCGGAATATAGTAATTTCAGATCATACACCCAAATGTAGTTTGTTTGTTTAAGGAATACTTATGTTCATAATAGGCGAAGTGATTAATTTACACACATGGCTAAAATAATAAGTGCATACATGTAATTTTTTTAATTGGTAGATTGTATTGTATAGATTGTAATTTGGGATTTGGCTACCATTCCATAATTTTGATGCCATTGTTCTCTCTTTCCTGGGATTTGGCTATTATCGCAGATGTTCTCTATCATTCCATTTCACCAGTGTGGACAGTTGTAACCTGTTTTTCTTTTTCTGATACTGTTTTTGCTTCCGTCCACATTTGTCAGGCAACACCAGTTTTGGTGATTTACCCTTTGAGCCTCGAATTTTTTCCGCATTCTTAGAACAAACTTCAGTTTTCAGACTTAATGCAACAATCCTAAATACGATATGCACAAAATCTGACATCGCTACATCCTTGCATTCGGGATATACAGTACATTCTTTCGGAAATATTAAAGTCCAATATTAAGAAACCCAAATGCAAAAGCGACGGAAAATTCATGTTAAATTATTCTCTATATTCATTTTTACAAGAATCAAAAATAATTCTGATGGCAGATTTGTACATAATTCTGATGGCAGAATACAAAACGATTTAAATAATTTGGACTGTATACACAAAATAGTATTGTACACAATAGTACTTATGTTGAAAAACTCATAACTTTTCAAAAATTTTGAATTTTTTTGATATGTGTCGTCCATAATCAGTACTTGACATATGAAATCCAAATTATATATCTACTTGATGCATATTGAATATACGCTATAAAACATTTTGTTTTAGAGATTATATTCAAACCCACAAAGGGTTAAACATTTAAAATTTTATATTGCAACAAGATTTTAGAACAATCAGGTTATTGATGAAAACCCTGTAGGATGTTCGGAATATAGTAATTTCAGATCATACAGCCAAAATAATTTGTTTGTTTAAGGATTACTTAGTTCTAATAGGCGGAGCGATTTATTTGCGAAGGTAACATAATAAGTACAAACTTGTTAATTTTTTAATAGGTAATCGTATTGTAACATTTGGCCCTTTACTGGGATTTAACTAACATAGAAGGTTTTTTCCACCATTCCATAATTTTGATGCCATTCGGCCCATAGTCGTTCGAAATTTGGGACATTTTACAACACAACGTCAGAAATTCAAATGTTATTCAAAACATTTCAGTTGTAATGGTGTGTTCTCTTAAAATTTTTGTTGTTAAAACAAAAATAAAGATTAACGATACGTTTTCCGCAATTTGTAGATATCTTCGGATATCATTTATTTTTTAAAAATGCTTTGTTTTACTTTCCCTAAACAATTATTTAAGGACAATTTTGTCCAGCATTGTGCATACAGCAGAGATGCTCTATTCACTCGCATTGGTATTGGTATGTATAAAAACGGGTCAAAGCATTTCAGGTGTTGGTAATTCACATTCCCGTTGTTATTTAAAGTATGTTGAAATCTCTCTTTTGCTCTACTTACTCATTCCTATTATTTCGAAAAAACTGCGAACGTGTGTGCATTGTTTTCAAAATTTTTATTACAATTATAATATTATTTTTAATTAATTAACGTTTGAACATTGTGTGAAAATACCATAAAAAAGTATAAAATATTTATGAGACATATCAGTGCATTTTTGACTATACACTCATTTTTAAGAGGTATAACGAAAACTGAAAGCTCCCTTGTTGATTCAAAATAGAAGTCTCCAAGAAGTGGAAAATAGGTTTGTGCATTGACTAGACTAGAGTGGAAGGAAAAAAAATGGAAATCACAAGGTAACTCATGAAAACACACAATTGTAAATGGTAAGAATAGCGCACCCTCTGTAGAGCATATGAGTGATGTTTGTGAGTACGAGTAATTGTTTGTATATTTAAAGTTATTTTTACGTATATTAGTTATTAGTGGATCGAGTCAATATAGACAATTTTAACAACACAATTTGTACATAAATTTTAATTTTCCATTAGTAATATCCACTTCAACATTGTGATTCACAATATATTGATATCCGCCCTCACATTCTACCGACTTGGTCAACGTTTTTGACCCACAAGGAGGTGATTGGATTCAGATATTCATGAGACACTAATCTTTTCAAATCGAATGATAAATTACTGCCTCTTAGCAAAAAATGTATCGAATAATCCAAGTATCGGTCTGGATTATTCGAAAATATTCATAGTTTTTATTTAGCGCAGATTTGGTATTCAATTCGATTATTGGACTAACAAATACAACTATTACAAACAAAGATCATTTATGTAATTGGAAAATCCGATTCACTTACCTCTCTTCAATGGTGGTGGGCAACTGGCTACGGGCTCGCATCATACTTAGAAAATGTTTGCCATGTGATGTGGGGTGTCCATTGTGGTTGAGGCCTGTGCCACTGCTGCCTTCCGACAAATAGCCGTTATCAATGTCATGAAATCGAGATGAGCCTTGCAGTGGGGAACCATGTCCCAATCTGGAATTACTGAAGCGTAGCGAATCGCCATCACTACAATAGCCCTGGTTGATGTCATTTTCACAGAATTCCGAAATAAAATTGTGGGTGCCTCGAGCACCGCGTGTTGGTAGGGTAACATGTGAATTATAGCCCCGTAGTAGAGGTCGCATAGGTATCACACTGACAGGCTTGTCCTCTTCGTATATGGTGCCCACAATTTTTGAGGGAATTGTGTGATATTTGTTGGGCGCACCGCCATTAGTAAGGGGCGATTGTTGCGAAGTGGGTGTAGCAGGCTGCGAATGAGTGACTGCTGGTGTCACGGATCTGAGGGGAGAATGTTGTTGTGGCTGTAATACACCCGGACCAGAATTGTATTCTAATTTACGTAGCGAGGTTGGCGTGCCTATGGCACTAGGTTTAGGGGGTGGCAAACGACTGTACGTCGGGTCCTGGATAGGATACGAAGGTGGATACTGTTGCTGCTGCTGCTGTTGAATTACTCCCTGCTGTTGCAAGTGTTGAGGATTCGCATAATATGGTGATCGTTGTTGTTGGTTTTGATGTAGTTCGGTCATGGATACTGGTTTGACGATATGTGTCGGTGGTTGTTGCTGGTGATTGCTAGGAATTTGTGGCTGTGATATGTTCGATACGGATGATATGTCGCTCTTCTGCCGCTTTAACATTTCCTGTGTAGAGCTGGTGTTGCCCGTACGACCTTTATTGTCATTTTGCAGAGGAGATTGAGGTAATTTACTGGTGCCCTTAATGGCTGCAATGGGTTTCGGAAGACCGCCTATACTACTATTGGGGCTGTGAATGGGTTTGGAGGGTGGTATAATAAGCGAAGTTTTTGATTCAGATTTACAGGTCAAATTTGATTTTGAATTGGGCTTCAGGGACGAATCTTTGCCACGGGGTAAAGAATTCTTGTTGCGATTCAATGTTGAAGTCTTGCTTTCCACGCCATTGTCTTCCTTGTTTAACGATCTTGCAGGACTTTTCTCTTTCTTATCGGCTTTGGATACATTTTTCACCTGGTCTTTCTTGCCTTGAGCCTGCAGGAGCTTGGACTGTTTGGCATTGGTCTTGGTTTCCCTGATTTTATTGGTTGCCGTTGCTGACACGGCAGGCGGTTTTATTTGTGAGACGTGGCTATCGTTAAGACTTAAACTCGAATCAGAACGCTCAGAGCGTGCCGACGAAAACCCCGACGATGAAGATGTCCTTTTAGATTGCAGTTGGTTTTTGTTTGTTGAGTTGATAAGCGGGCCATGTTGCTGACTTTGCGGCTGCTTGTCCTTGTTGAAGAGTTTAAGCTTGTCCAACATTGAGTGCTTCTGTTGGCCATTGACGGTGGGCAGTGTGGAGCCAGGGGCTGGTATTCCCGATTTAATTGAAGGTTGCCTAAGTTCATTATTATTGCCACTTTTCAGATTTTGGATAGTGTGGTTGTTAGACGGTGGACTATTTGGACGGGAGTTTTTGAACTCGCTGCCACTTTTTCCTAAGCCTGGAATTGCTATAAGAAATGATAAACCACGAAGGTGGTGATTTCATTATTGACGTTGAATGGTTGAAAGGTGTTCACTCTCGCAATGAAACGAGAGATTTAAAACATTTACTCAATTTATACATTCGAAACCAATCTCAAATATAATGATTCGAATGCCGATGTGAATAATACTTACATGGTGCGTGGTTCGGGGTTGGCGGCAGAGGTCTTACTTTGTCCGGAGGACAACGTCTTTGCACCATAACTGTGGCAGGTAATGGTATGGCGGTACCATTGGCTTTGGTATAAGCTTGTGGAATTTGTCTGAAAATAAAAGAGGAAAGTCCATGAAATTAATTGTTATTCACTAGAAATCTATTTATCTGTCTTTTTATGTAATTCTATTACAAATGTGTCCGTAATAAGTAATTTCTTGCCGGGACACCGTCTAGAAATTCCAACTGGGGTTTATATACGCTCGTATAACGGTGATATACATCACAATCATTCAGTGATACAACTACAACTTATTGAGTATTGGTACTTATACTTTGTTCTCGCCTTTTATCAGAGTAGTAATACACGCTTTGTACACAACATCAATATCAAATATGGCAACTAGAATTTCAACTTCCCTTCGCCAAAGATCCAGATTCAAGTGTATAGTTTATGTTAGTGTCAACAACATCTGCAACCGTACAGGCATCTGAAACTGTTCATGCCTGTGGTATCCAACATCCCAAGTTCTTTTCCTGTTCGGTTGTAGTGCAAAAACGTTATTTGATGCGTAGGGCAGTCAACCTAAACGCATTGGAAATTCAAGCTTTCTTTAGATGATTCGCAATTCCGTCTGGAATAATTCAAGTGTGCCATAAAGTTTTCTGATGACTGTTAGCAGTATATGCCTAACTAGCTCCAAATACGTTCTTCGGCTGTAGCGCCTTTTGTTCAAACACGTTGCTTTTATACACAGGTACATTGTTTATTTAAATTACAGCATGCTTGCTTTTGTATACATCTATAGAATTGTTGTTTTGGTATGTGTGGTGCATTTGTTGTTGCAAGTAATTGAATCCAAATGCAGGGAAATATGCAACTATTATTGTCAAAGGTTGTCGCCAGTCGCAGGAACGACGTTGTCACAAGACTTGGCTGTTAGAATTATTTCAATACCGTCGAGCACATTTTGCTCATTTGTTGCAAGACAGACATAAATCAAAAATTGTGAATTTTGAGTTAATGTTCGCTATATCAGTCTTCATGTCTTGAGAAGCTTTAAAAGTTCATCTGTCCTATATAAGATGTGAGTAAATTGAAAATCACAATTACGAAATCATTTTTTTTTATTTATGCCGATTTTGCAACAAATGAGCCAAGATCACATCGCTCAGTTCCTGGACGTACTAGTATAAGAACTGGATGCCAATATCGGTCGATATCTGAATAAATAGTTTGAAGGACTACAGTGTATTTGGCAATTACAGTCGATGCCCGGTATAACGAATACTCAGTTTAACGAATTCGGGATATAACGAATGAGCAAAATAGTCGACTTTTTACGCTGACTATCGCATATAACGTACGTTTTCCAAATTTATATACTGCGTATAACGAATTGGACAAAAAATAATGGGCCTTAGCCTTATGAAAAATATGTAAGCACGTTATTATTACTGTTATTACGTTAATTAATATAGTGGAAGTGGATTAACTTTTTTGTTTTTAAATAAAATTGCACCTTAAAAAATCTTCGCGATATAACGAATGGGTCTGTCAATATATCAGACGTTATACCGGGCGTTGACTGTACTTCACTCATGCAAGTTCATCTATTGGATACATTATGTTTCTTCATTCACAATTGTTTAAAACTATGTTTTCAAAGTTAAATAACCTCCAAATATTACAAATGGGATGATAAAATGCATCTTTGCTGTCAGTGAATGAATTAATTCAAGAGTAATATTTTTTGTTGGAGGCTAAATTATAATTCTCTAACGAGAATCTACAAAGCTTAATGCGCTGATAGGTAATGTTTGAATATACACAAATGCCTTCACACGATGTTTTTCTTTATAATGCTATACTATTTTCGATTTATTTACTTTGATATTAAAACTCTTGCTCTGCATATGCTGTTTGAGCAAATGACGTTAACGACAGTTTGTTAAGTAAAATGGAAAAAGGAATATTTAAAATTATTGATTAAATAAAAAAGCATATTCTTTCGCGATAACAAAATTACAACTAACATCCTATAGTATTAATTAAGACGTCAATTGGGTGCAACATGAATTTAATTGCCGATTCATTCCGCACGAAGTTTGCTTTTCTTTGAAGTAGACATACATTTTGAACGTAGGCAGAGAACTGGAGGTAGCTTAAAACTTCCTTGGCTAGAAATTTCGCCTTTAGTTTTCTTTGGAATTTCGCGAACAAGGCCTATGGTAGGGACCTTACACGCCACTGTTCTTTGTTTAATATGCTTTCGGAACAGTACTTCCATTTTCTGCTAAAACGAAGGGAGAGTGGCTGAGCTTACAAAGATCTGAATGCGGGGCTTACGACACACAAACAGATGTGAAAAGTAAAACCGTGATACGTTTTTTTGAAAGCTAGAAAAGAATTCAAGTGAGAGTACACAATAACACATGCTTCCATTAGAATAGCGTCAAGAACGTTGAAACGTTCTAATGGATGTTATTCTTGTTTGGTATTCGTTGCTACTCCTTGTGTGAAGTGTCTTCCCTGAAGAGGATTTATTTTTAACCATGTCTATGTTTGTTTTTGTTAGTGGCATTGTAAGTGATGATGAATGCTTAAAAGGATACACATTTTACCTTTGCTTTGTTACTACATACACACACATATGACGATGTGTTTGTGTTCGCTTAGGCTAGCAGAAGTGTGTGGCAGAAGAAGTACTTAACATGTGTTACGGTTGCCAGCTTCCTTTCGGTTTGGCTAAATGGAAAAGACTTTTCCTCGAGAAATGTTAATTTACATAAAACCTCAGTGGCGATAGTTATGTGGCTACCACTACCACTGCAAGGAGGACCACTTCGAAAACGGACGTCGGTTGATCTGTCAGTGAAATGTAAAAAATAGGACTTGGGCCTATATTAAAGTTTCCGGGCTATATAATTGATTTAACTCCAACAATACTGTGCCATATCCAATTTCACTTCAATTTCAATTGTTAACACTTTAAGTATTGGAAAAAAATTATAAAATCATTATTTGCTAATTGATAATTGTTACATGGAGAGGTTTTCTTTTGAGAGATCTGCAGATGTTTTACAGATTTTATATTTAGATCTCATGTAACAAACAAATTGGTACACTGGACATAAACTGCCTTGCCGGTTATTTCAAGCTGTCATAATGTGGTCCGGAATGAACATTCTTTATGATAACAGGGATGGAAACACGTAGCACGTTCCAAATGTTTAAGCACATACAGATGCGAAATATCTATTTGATGTTATGACCCTCTATGATTACCGCCACCCGTGATTTGAGGAAGTAAGTGTGGGACCTTTTCATTTGGTGTGGGTATTTTCAACCCTGATTTGACATTTATTTCACAAAGAATCACTTCTTCTTTATCCACGAAAGGGGGTTGATCTGTTCCCACAAATGACTAGCACTCTTATGATTTGTGCGATTTTTTAGAACAGTTTTGAATTCATATTCACGCAACGAATCGATGTTGCAATTCATAAATATAAGATGGCGGTTTTTTCAGACAACATTTTGGAGTTCGTAAGTTCAATTGATGTGAATTCATGTTGTGGCAAGTTTCTAGAA
This sequence comes from Musca vetustissima, assembly GCF_032173495.1. Lineage (NCBI taxonomy): Eukaryota > Metazoa > Arthropoda > Insecta > Diptera > Muscidae > Musca > Musca vetustissima. The sequence continues at coordinate 70,149 of NW_026880550.1, forward strand.
TTTCTTATTGTATTTTAAGAGAAGCCACAACGTTAACATAATTAAAAATATATATAAGTAATTATAAGAGCAGGTCTTCCAGCAAAAAATAAGTGTAGCCATGGAGGCCGTTTAACAGTGGTAAATAGAAAACACACAGCTGGCAATTATTCTCCAAGTTAAAATTAACAGTGCGTATGCTTATTTGATCATTATTCAGTTCATTATTTTGGCAGTTTGCCATGACCTCCGGGAGTACTAATGGCACCAAATGTAAAAGAAGGAGAAGTGGGAACAAATATACATCACACACTTGGTGCTCATCCACCAGTCTATTGGATTGTGTTTGCTTTTTATCGAAGAAAATTCAAAAGTGTTCATGTTCAATTACAGTTTTGAAATTATTCGTTTGAAAAACAAGCGACAACATCAACGTCTTCTTTTGTTTAATTAAATAAAAAATAATTTGCATGCGATTTTCATTTGTGTTGTGCATTTCATAATGTTACCTTCTGACGTCTGGCGAATTCGGTAAACTGCGACATTTCCGGCTAGTCTTGTTGCCATGTGATGAGGACGAATTTCCCATTTTTATTTTTTATCGGATCATATCGTTATCGTATGTTAATGCTGCATTTCTTCATCGATGTCCACTTTGTCCACATTTTAGATTAGTTTTGTTCATAACAATTGAGATCTCACGTACCTACAATTATTTATCGATATTCCTGTTTTTCATTTTCTGATTTCAACTGAAAATATATCCGTCTAATATTTCATTGCATTTTTTAAAAAATAACAACAATAACGAAAGTCAACAAAGCAAAGTCATATTTTATTTTATTCCGTTACAACGTTGTCAAAAAAGGAGGCCAATGAGAAAAATACTTCACGAGAAGTAAAATTCGTGCATATATGGCAATGAAGAAGGTATGCACCTCAACAGGTATTAACTGTTCTGTGCATTCCCTTCGATTGGGTTTCTGGAAACATTTCTCTTCCATTTATGTCGCAGAAGACTGCAACGACTTCCGTTTTAATGTGGAGGTAAAAAAACCAACAGAAAACCTGACTGAAACACCGACTCTGCAAAACAAAAGCCAAGCAGATATGTATGAAGTTATATGAAATTTGTCAAAGTGCTTGACAGTTTAAGCGAGTTACTGTTAAATAAAGGGTTTGCGAACGTTGTCTTGAATGCCCAAAAAATGCGACACAATCATGATTAGAATGGGCGCAGCACCACATTGACAGACAGTCGTTTTTGTACAGTTAATATTTTTGCAAAAAACAGAATAATCTTCTAACAATCTTCTCTGATCAATTTGTTGGAGTTGGGAAATCCATACAAATTCCCCCCGCTCCAGAACTCCCAGTGCGAGTAAAACACGTGTATGTTCGACAACTGCAATTAGAGTTTTCTTTAAAAATGTACTCAAAATGAACCTTAATCCACCACCCACTTGAATCGACCATTAATTTTAAGACAAATTGATTACCATAAGCGTGCGGGGCGGGGTAAAGGTTGCACGCAACCCAATGTTCGTTCAATATCACATTGCACGTCCTGCACAGAAACGATAAATAAGCTAAGCTGCTACGAGGTAAGACTCGACCAAATCTTGGCAATAAATGATTGAACACGTGCCTAGTTGTACTGTGTGCCCCAGATTCAATATTATCACCACATAAAATGCGCAAATAGTTAAAATGGGACATTTGAAATGGGAAATTGCACTAAATAGCCTTAAATTGTTGGTTATCACCGTTCGGTGAGCGATGAACACTTTTGTAATTAAAATATTATGCAGAATGAACACATATGAAGGCTAATTTGAAATTGGAGCGGATTGCAGATATATACATATATATAGCTTCGATTATACAACAGTAAAAAATTGTTTATTTCAAAGTATGGTGTACGTTGCGGAGCATAGGTAGATACGAAATAATAGTCAGAGATATATGTAGGCAAGTACTAAAAGATTTCGTATCATGAAAGTGCTTCAGAACCACTGTTTACCACCTTCATCAATGACGCACCACCAAAGCATTCCTTATGTAAAAAGCTCATAGTCTGCTTCGCCTTTATTTCGAATGCATTTTTTTACGATGCATAATTTCATCTTTGGATCTCAGCACTCATCCAACGGAACACCAAACAAAAAGTGAATAAAACAACGGTCGAAAATCACGACAATCACCACAAATTATTCCCTTTAAGTAAATTTCAGTGGGACGATGGATGAGAAGTATCTGTTTGTCGAGAGCATCGCAACATGCGATACTGTTACTAAAAGATTTCGTATCATGAAAGTGCTTCAGAACCACTGTTTACCACCTTCATCAATGACGCACCATCAAAGCATTCCTTATGTAACAAGCTCATAGTCTGCTTCGCCTTTATTTCGAATGCATTTTTTTACGATGCATAATTTCATCTTTGGATCTCAGCACTCATCCAACGGAACACCAAATAAAAAGTGAATAAAACAACGGTCGAAAATCATGACAATCACCACAAATTATTCCCTTTAAGTAAATTTCAGTGGGACGATGGATGAGAAGTATCTGTTTGTCGAGAGCATCGCAACATGCGATACTGTCACAAATATAGTCCTCCAATAATTCAAGAAGTTTGACTGCCAGTCGAAACCAGAAATAAGCATCATGTGGAGTTGGCATAAGAAGTCTATGCCACAGAGCGATTATAAATAAAATTGTGTTGGTGTTAAGAAGACGAAATCGGCAAGCATTTACATCTTGACAGTCTCATGTCAAGCGTCAACCTGACGCCTATAATTGCTGTTGCAACACACTCCCATTACTCCTTCCTAGAAGGCATTCACTCTGCTCCATGAATTTCAAGTGGTAGAGAAGAATGAAAGTCCAATCGTCAGGTAACTTCACTCGAAGTTTGTGCATATGTATCTGCGTAGCTCGAAACTATAAAATATGTTGTAGCCTGAACCTTCTTGGTCAGGGAAATTATTCTCAATTCATTGCTATGCAACGTCCAATTAGAAACGGATAAATTGTATTACTGTTGTCATGGACAATGATGAGATTGTACCACCAGTCGCAGGTTGGCTGCCTCTTCGCCTATCTGATTTAAAAGTGGTGCCTAACTACATAGTAAATTTGTCGCAATTTATGACGATAACAAATAGTTCGCCAGTCGTCTACACAATTGTGGGGATAATAAACTACACAAGCGAATTGTTCAAATTTATTGACAAAGGGACGGAGGACCGTTGGAAAATGTGATTGGCTTTAAATCGTACATGATATCGCCACACATGATGTCTGCCTGCCGTGGAGTTGAGCTTGTTGGAGGTCTGATGGTAACCATATTGATGACAGCCATGTTCGCTAACAAAAGACCAACAAAGCCAAGTCGTTGGGTATGCTCCACCACCATAACTTTTTATTTGTCGCTAATGCCAATTTGAGTTATTTCATTCGAACTCGATAGCAGCATTCTTTGCAGCTGTTATCTAACGCCATCACGCCAGCATTTGCTCAACACATTTCCTGTTCTGAGGCACTCAACCGTGGAATCAGTCGATGTGCCACTCGGTGGCTATCATCCTCCGCACGTTAGTAGTAACCGAATGACAGCGAAATGTGCTGCTAATTGTACGACACATATAACGAATAAACGTCAGAGACACGATAAACATGATTAGAGCCATCAAATTGAGCTATTATAGCTGATGTTGACATTTTTTAAATAAAAATTGCAGATTATTAGAAGAGTGTGTAAAGAGAAGTTTAAGATATTTCTAATGTGTTTATATGAGTTGACTGAATCAAAACACAACATGAGCTGTTCACTTTAATAGAATTAAGAACTGTAGCTGCGTTCGGCACAGGTCCATAATAAACAGAATCAATTACCCACTGTCCAACTGTAGTATCAGACGCTAAATAATACATTGGGAGAAACTCGCAGCAGAACCATGTAAAAAGAAGCTTACTATTCCGGTTCTGGACGAAATAGTAGTTCGCATTTTTTTGTATTTGCATTAGAAAAATAATGACATATTTATGCCTTCAATTTATAAGCCGTGACTTGGTGTATCACTGGGTTTACCCCGACAGTAAATCCAATATTACCTATGAACATCACGTCTAACCACCAAAACTCCAACTAATCACTCGCATAAAAATGTATTTGTCACAGCATCTTAAATTATCTTCTGTCACAAAATCATAAGAGGATCTGCTCGTGCCCACTTATAAAGTAGTTGCAAAGCATTTAATAAAGATTATGATTGGCAAAGGACTTTTGTGGAATAATTTTGAAACACCCTTGCCCTGTCATTGTCTTTTTAGTATTCCAGTAATGGTGCATTTCAAGCTGCACAAAATTGCCCTTTCTGTTGAATCCGCTCTAAGATGAATTTCTATGAAAATTGCGGTTTAGTCACGTTTTCGTATATGAACAAACGACCTCTTGTGCGTTATGAATAGATTTGATATTTGAATACGTCCGTTGGCATTCTTTGAACCTGCACTGGCTGACTTTATCGATGCGTCTAAAACGTATTTGCATTAAACATAATCTGCGGTAAGGGAGGGAGGAGTTCACACCGTGGTGAATATTGAAAAGGCGGGCGTGTCCGAAAGGAAGAATCATGTTTCAGAAAAAAATAGGTACGCGTTAAATGATTTTCCTGTTGGAGGAACACAAACATGTTTTGCCACAATTTCAATAAGAAATCATTCTTTGTTCTCCTTTCGTTGCACTTCAAGTGTTTCTGTTGCACGCCTGGTGTTCTTTTGATGGGTTGGGTCACACTTACACAGGTTATTGTGCGGGAAACGGAAACAATTAAGTTGATGTTTGGTATTATTCTGAGAATGTTAGTTGGTGGTAGAGGTGGTGGTCGTACTCGTGTCACTGTTAGCAGAAAGTTGCTGTTTTATATTTTGGTTGGTTATTTATTTAAAAATTTGTCACGCGCTAATCAAGTGCATCAGTTTCTAATGACAACATATTTTAAAATTATTAATTGATTAATTGAATATTCTTAATCTTTACAGGTGACGTTATCTGAACGACAAATATTGACTCTGCAAGTTTAAGTGGTGAGTACATTTTTCCTTTTTTACAAATGTCATCCAATTTCGCTCCATTCCCAGCATTGTCATTCTATTCAGTAGCTATCCTTCAATTTATTTCACATTGTCCGTAGCATTTAAAGGAAAATTCGACTATTTAAGCTTGTCTAAGCTTGACATGTGTCATTGCGACAAATACGTAAAATCGTTGATTTCTTGCGGACTTTTATCAATGGGTTTCAATTGAAAAACATTCCACTCGCCAATTTGAGATTCTGTCGGCTGTATAAAATTTGTCACGCGCTAATCAAGTGCATCAGTTTCTAATGACAACATATTTTAAAATTATTAATTGAATATTCTTAATCTTTACAGGTGACGTTATCTAAACGACAAATATTGACTCTGCAAGTTTAAGTGGTGAGTACATTTTTCCTTTTTTACAAATGTCATCCAATTTCGCTCCATTCCCAACATTGTCATTCTATTCAGTAGCTATCCTTCAATTTATTTCACATTGTCCGTAGCATTTAAAGGAAAATTCGACTATTTAAGCTTGTCTAAGCTTGACATGTGTCATTGCGACAAATACGTAAAATCGTTGATTTCTTGCGGACTTTTATCAATGGGTTTCAATTGAAAAACATTCCACTCCCCAATTTGAGATTCTGTCGGCTGTATAAACGGTAACACTTCGACATTTCTGTAATATGATCAAAATTCAAAAACATTCGTTCCAAAATGTCAATGACAATCTGTCAAAATATCACATAAATATCCAAATGGACCAGAACGGTCTATGTTTTTTTGTTTGTTTTTAACTTAATACTTAACTGGAAGTAAAGAAGGTTTACATATCGTATGGAGAGAGAATTCGTTCGATTTTTTCATATAAATTGGGCAAAGGAATAATAAAATAAAATTCATTTCAAAAGCCAATGGCAACACATGAAAAACACAGCTGTCTTTATCGGGGTGAATTGTCAACAGGGTCAACATGAGGGAGACTTGTGTCGAAAGAAAACTAATGTTTTAATACCAACAATGCTGTTATTGGGTCATTTGTGGGGTATAATGAACCCCTGGGTCATGGTAGGTGTCAACTACTCTAAACGTAAATTAAAAATATGTCAAATGTTTACCTCCTCCATTTGCTCGCATATGAACTATTTTTTTAAAAGTTCAGTTTATAGCGCAGCGAGAGAAGAGGCGGCATCACCATTCATTATTACAAACCTATTTTTTAGTTCGACTAACAGATGTTTCTTATTTCTATATTATTCTTTCCGTGTGCATACATAAATCCGTTTGACACTGAACGGCTTTACATTTTTTGAGGCAGTTCCTTCGAAATACCTATCTTCTTCTTTCTATCTTAGTTTAGTTTGATTGAACCTTCAGTGGCATATACGGTATTTGAGATTAAGGGAAACCTGTATTGCATCGCAAATTAATCGCATTAGATATTGTTGTCAACTAGTAAAACAAATGCCTATAGAAGATAGGTTTAGGAATGAGTAAATAATCCTTAGGTTGTGGATGTCTGGTTAACATCACATTCATAGATTCGAATTTATCTCAGCGGATGACTGTCTGGTTTCCAGCTAAAACAATATTCCTCGGCTTTTGCAAACTTTCTTGGTTTCTTTTTTTTATAAAAAATGCAATGAAATCTTTCGATCATCTGATTTACCCTCCTCTTTCATCCAGTAAACATCAAATTTGCTTTTTGGTATTCCATTTCTAAGACATAGATTTGTTATCCATTTTTTTATAATATAAATCGGTTCTCGACTAAATTGTTAGCATCACTTTGTCGTTATTAAACTCAACCCACTTTTGTTATTATTTTTCAATTCGATTTGTTTATGCGTTGTATGTTAAATAGCATTTCATTTAATTTCAACTAACGTATGGACAATGGTTTTCACTTTGAATCATCTTTATTTTATTTATTGAAATATCTTAGAACCGGTTGTTGTTGGTTGGTCGTTTTTTTATTGTATTCACTATATCCCAGAGACAAGGTGAGCGAGCGAGCAATTGGCTTAGATTTGCTGCAGAACCTCAGAATGTTGTTGTGGCTGCAGTGCAGTTCAATGCAAATTTGCAATCTTCTTAACTGCTGACATTTGATAAAAAGCTAGATTCAAACTGGTTTGACACTATTATTATTATGCATTGTTTTAAAATTTACAGTTTCCATGCGTGGCTTTCGAAAGACAAACATTTATTTCGAATTATTTTGAATTGATGTGTTCTTGTACTTTGTCTATACGCGGTGCACTTCGGATGTGTACATTGAAAACATATTTTCACGTCTATAAATCGACGGCATTCCCACTGCCAGTTTATTTTATCCGTCGTCCAACAAGCTAAGCGTTCAAAGACCACACGACAACTGAACACCACCACCACCACAGCCCGGTTTCCAACTTCACATGCTGGAGTTGGTAAGCGAGACAACAACAATCTGCCTTGTAGATATACCATTATGCGGTGCGGTAAAATTACATTAGGATGAGCCGGAACGTGTGTCATTTGTTTCGATAAAATTTTGAATATTTTTAAATATTATTCACAACTTTTTATACCACCTTTTGAGCATGTCTTTAAAATATTTACTTATTCTAACCCGGATATGTTGAGTGTACTGCATGTGGTACGGCTTGTTTGTTATAAATTCTGTGTTTACTGCTTGGTAATTTACAGCTACGTTCTGCAGAGCCTTAGCATTCTGATTATAAAATTAACAGTAACTTGAAAATAATAACAGGTGTACTGCATTTTGTGTCCTCGGCATATCTGGGTTAAATTTTTGGTACATTTGGACATTAATTTTCTATATTAAGGGTGACGTTCCGTAAATGAATTTATTGATACTTAATTTATTAAAACAAAGTTGTTTGTTACTATTTTTAAATTATCAGCATTAATGTAAAAAAATCACACGATATTTTAATTACTTGTCCAAGTCGAAGTTTTTTCATTTAAATCGTTATTTATGCAATCACACTAAATCTCTTTAGTACAGTATATCTAAGGTATTTGTAATATTTTTTCTAATACTTCAAACGTATCGAGTGCTGGTCAAAAAAAAAAATACTACAGTTGATGTTTTAAAATGTGTCCACCACTGTATATATTTCTCTTTTATGAGCTGTTCTTATATTCGTTGCATATTTCTCTTCCATTATGTGCAAAATATATACACGGTATAAAATACGCTTCGAACTTAATAAATTTGTATAGCATAGAGAATCTTCCATATTGTATTATGCGGAACACCCTAACGTACATGTCTACAGTTGTTCGTATCTACCCGATACTGAGGGAAGAATAATATGTAAACAATGGAACAGCTGTACAGCTGCTAGCTGGAACGTTGGAAGCTGTGTTCATTTATCGCAACATGTTTACTCATGTCGTGTTTGATGTTGTGTTTTGTATGAACCATGGTCTTCTTTCACAGACTGGTTTGGTTCTGTTGATGCAAGATGTTGCCTCCATCCACAGCCATATTTTATGGATATTATTAAATATTAGTGTCTGTTGAGCTACAGTAACATCAGTTGACGTTTTAGTTGCCACTGTCTATTAATAGCTGAGGGGAATTTGGCCAAACGAGCGCATACATTTGTACTTTTAGTTCAACAAACTCGTGCGTTTATATGCATTCGCCCTATTCGCTTTGTTTATATTCTTCCAAAAAATTGTTTATACTTGGAATGACATTGATTAGTGCTCAAGTTGATGTTGTTTATTAGCTTGCCAAGTGTTTACGAACATCATATTTTAATGATTTTCTCTAATACATCGAAACACATGTTTTATAAAAAAGTGGATAATGTCCGACAAATCGAAGTAGTTTCGTTTCAGGGATATGCATTTCTGTAAACTCAAGATTGTAAATGTAAAAATTAAAAATTGCTCGACTTATAGACTTCGAATATTCAGAGCTAGACTAGGCGTCTTGTTACGATTATTATAATTGTTATTATGCTGGATATCAGTGTAAACACTTAAGTATAGCTGTATATTTATCAGTGTGAACTGGCATATTTTCACACATTCTGGTTGTAAATGGTTCTCCAAAATCCATTCCAGTTGTTTGCCCTTACATTAGATATTTTAATGGTTATTTAGTAGTTGTTAATCGACTCTAAACAATAGTAAAATCAATGGATGTCAGTCGATAATTGCTTTATTTTCACTCGGGATTCGATATTGCCGGGGAGCACACATAACTTGATAGTAAGCCATTACACGCAACGAAAACAAGGCTATGACAGATGTAGAAAAAACGTTTACTCACCGCTTCTAATTTCTATTAACTAAAGACATACGTCGTAATCTCAAACAAGTCCGACGATGGACATACCCCCTCGCAGATCGCTCTGTCACTTGAATACGCCGTGTTCGTTCGTATGCCCATTGTTGTGTTATTAATAAAATTACAATTAGTTGTTTGTATACCCCCCATACTTGCTTTACAAACAAATTTATGTACGTTGTGTGTGTATGATGTCCCGTCCTTCTATCGGTTGTCTGTCTCATTGAACTTCAATATAAGTTTGGAGTTTAATTTGTTTGTATTGTCTGTGTATTTTATTTGCTTTAATACATAAACAACAATAATAAATATTTTTGTTTGATCAGTCTAACAACATTTGAGGCCTTGGAACTTGTTCATTTGCAGGGTGTTTTAGTCTGCGCTATGTTTTGCTTGTTCGAGTATGAGGCTATTTTTGCTTAGTAGTTTTGAGAGTTTTGCATATTTTCATTTTCCCATTTAAACTCGTTTCTGATCCACTTAGATAAGTAGGAAGAGTAAACAAGATTTACTGGAAATGATAATTTCACTATTTCCAGTCTGTTAGGTGAAACGTTACAAATCAGCTGTGCCGACGACATTTCATTTTGGCGATAAGAGTCCAGTCGAATACAAGGTGAGAGGCAGGCTATACATAACCAAGCTCCTATAGCTTTTGTATTTTTTTTCTGGCATATGAGTTTCTACTATTTTCGAGAAAAAACCAGCGCCTACAAAATTTGTAGGCACAGATGTCCTCATTTATACAATGTATCAGGTAATGTTAACAAATGGAACTGATTTTATTTTCGCTTTGGCCATGTTTCTTTTGTTTAATGTAACAGTAATTCTGTCATATCACAGACACTTCTTCATGGTTCCATCATAATATCAACCTACACAAAATTGCCTGCCTAACAGACAACATGGAGTAATGGCCACAGACTCGGGAGTTTCCAACACACTCAAATGATAATAGCAATAATCCGACCCCTTTTTAGTGCAGAATGTCCATACACGAGAGGATTGCTACAATGGTGGCCCTTTGCCAATTGTTAGGCCTTTTTGCAGGCCATTGACAAAACTTTTTACAAAAATACATTTTTTAAATGCGTGTGTATATGATTGTGAGACATTTGTAGCTGTTGGTGTCCTTCAATATGTGTCTTGGTTTACAGCATGTAGTCAGAGCGGATATGCTGCAGCATGTGCCACTCATGCGACCAAAAGCATGAATACTCGTATTCCTCAACGGCGTAAATCACCATTCCGGCCACTTAGTCTACACACAAGCCAACATTTCTTCCGTTCCCTTGGTATGACGGCGGGTAGCAACATGTACATTTCCTATTTCCAATAAATCTCACGCAATTATCGCCATTGTATAATTTTATGCCTTTCTGTTTTCTCTGTCAGGTAAGGCAAGGGTTTCGATGTCATTTGGATCATTGGTACTGGCGAATCAGCTCATTTTAAAAATGTACTTGAAAAGTGATTTAAAAGTAATCTACTTCTTCCATCTTTGGACTTACTCTTGTCAAAATAACACATTTTCAAATTAATTTGATGCAAACCATTTTTTAGAAACGCTACCACTACCGACTTTATCACAAATGTCAAAATCACGAGAAGACTCAAACACAGACACTTTGTGCTCATATTTCAAGGACTACATATGAAAAAGCTTAGATTCCATGTAACTATTGATTTCTGACAATAACCCAAATTATTCAAATTAAACAAATTTTAATATAACTTGGTCTGCATCTGTTTCAACAAATTCATCGAAAAACAAATGAAAATGGTTACCTTAAATAGAAATTGTTGCCGGGGCCGTTGCCACTTAAATAACTCCCTCAAGAATTTACACAAATAAGAATTTAAAGGATAATTGAAAACTTATCGTTAACAATGCCATGCCACCACCGTATCAGCAACCCGCAACAAGCTGTTGCTGTTCGTAGAATAACAATAAGACTTAATTATTTTATAAATGCTTTTATCCCTTTTTATTATTAAGTATTTTGTCTGGCTGCCAACGGCAAAATATAAAGCCTTTAATTTCATCACTACGCTTATTTCGGTAAATTATTCATTGGAATCCGAAACTTTTTTCATAGCGTTCCCCCCTTCACTAGAAACTACAGTGGAGTTCGTTTTGTATGCATTTAATTTCCGATCATAATTTGGCGCTCCGAGCATATTTGATTTTGATTTATTTATTGTTTTTCATACATATGCCAGTCTGTATGTGTATTTCTACATTCATATATGGCATGTCTACTATTTTGTATGGCACTTAAACCAATAAAATTCAATGCATTTATAGACAGACAGTTAAATATCGCCCCGGCCCCGGCTGTGTGATATTGACTAAGGGATACGGAATAAAATGTAAAGTAAACACTGCAGGCATTTTATAGCTACTGTTTGTGTAGTTGGTCACTTTCCCTGAGGAAATGCAGACAAATATCCGCACATTTTATGAGACTCTGAATAATCGTACGCTTTTGTTACACAATACAGCACACTTTGAATATTTAATAAGTAGAAGTTCTGGCAATGCTTAGATTTTTTAAAGTGATCGCAATATATACATATATATATATATATTATATATATAACAAATTAATAATAAAACAATTCAATTGTTTGTACTATGTTAAAACAATTAATGAAACTTATACATATAAATACTAAAATCTTCGAGAGTTGATGTTAACGTCTTAGTGTATTAAATACAACTGGATATGCCTTGGTGGAGTGGGAGCCATTAAGCGCAACTGATGAAAAACTCCAAATTCCGAAATGAATTCTTCCCAACGTTCCATTTTTTAAAAGCTTTACAAAGAAAATTTTTCAGTTGCTATTTCAGATACATGGGACATTAAAAGTCTGAGAGTCATTTAAGTACACGTGATTACCTCTTCAGTTAGTCAGGCAGAAAAGGAAAGCCATTAGCTCTCGTCTTGGCGAATCGTCGTAGCACACAAGAAGCTTTGGGGACGACGTATTTATTTCAGCTCATGTCATTTTGTTTCACAAGCCAACATCCACAGCTGAATGTCTGAGCAAAGGCATCTTTAAAACTACCCTTGTAGCGGGTAATGGAGCTATTGGAGCAACAGAAGGTACAAAGTTTATGTACACACCAAAACACATACAGTGTTCAAACTACATCTTGTCGAAGAAAATTCTAATGCATACGAAAAACATGTTTGCAGACTTAATACTGAGCTTATAACAAACCGGAGAAGCATGTAGGCAAATAGTAATCCCTTGGAAACCACATAGTCCGTGGGAAATAGAACGGGTAGCCGTAAAACAGTGTGAGACTTGACGAGTATTTAATGTAAATGCATTTGGTTTAAAGATTTAGACCCCTTGAAAGTCAATGCCTAATCATGGCCAATATTCGCAACACAACCCCACTTCAAAATTTATGTTTGAGTTGTGACTCCAAACCACAAACAAGATGAAGTAAATCGGGTTTCTGATTGTTGTCCTGTGAATTTGTCAACCATTCGTGTCGGTTTCGTTTTGGTGAAATATGTTGACGAATGTGGCTTAACTTTTCGTTTTGCTGCGGGCAGTTTTTGCTACGTCGGTCGAAATTCAAATTCAATTTATTTTTATTTTATCAACAAATACCCCCTAAATAAGGTTTAAATGCAAACATGATGTCAACGATTTGGGTACATATGAAGGAAATTGCCTGAAAGGGAAGAACAATGACTGGGTGACAATTATGTTAATGGATTGATTTGATATGGAAATTTGTTACATTTCCCAAAATTAAAGTTAGTAAAAATGCTGCAGATTTTCGCATATCAAAACAATTTCAAAATATGCATATCAATTTTTACAACTTTAAAATATAAATTAATTGAATTAATCCAGTACAATAATCAGCAAGTAATGCTATTTGTAATATTTCAGTTTCAGTTTATATATTTTCATGGCTGATTTAAATTTATATTTATGTATAAGTTATCCTGCTTTGAACTCTCTATGGGCATAATATACCAAAATACAAATTTTTACTTTATTGTGTCTGCTGTGGCCACACTCAGCACCAAACAAACCTTCAACATCCAGGAGACCAAAGCAGAGTAGTAGTAAAATAATAAATGTGTTCTCTCTCCGACAAACACGTACTGTCGTGCCAACTTCAGACATCCACTGATTCAGTGGCAATGCGTAACACAAACACAAGAAGGAAAAAGGAAACAAAAATACACAGCCAACTACCCTTATAATGCCCGCACAGAAGCATTCGGCTGTACAAGGATATCAAACATTAAATACATTTTGGAGGATGATGTTTGTAAACAATATTCATCAGGACTAGAGAATGCCACCATACCACACCGGCTGGTGGAAGTCGTATTTATTGCGGTCTCGTATTTTGTCGATGCCAACACAATATTTAAATTCGGCAGCAGACATTAACATCATCGCAGGACTGGTGCTATGAACAGATGGGACTTTTTCTAAAATGTTTAGACGAATTACAAATATAGAGTTTCTGGGGAAATCGGCTAACATTTTTACATATAAATGACTTTCATTAGGAATAGTGTTTAGTTAGTGGACTGTTGTTTTTAGTAAATAAATTATTTTCAAATACAAGTAGTTGTAATCTGCAACAATGTTCTATACTATGGAGGAGATCGCCCAAGAATAGGCAAATGTTCATTTGTTACGCTTTTCCCGATGCATCCTGAATAATTGTATTTTTAAATAATCCTCAAATCCAAAAATAATATCAACATAAATATGTCCATAAATAGCCCTATCTAAAAATATGACTTATATTTCGGTATCGAATGTTGAGTCTGCCATATCCCTCCATAAAATGAAGATAAACGAATGTCAACAACACTGACGACGCCCCCACTCTCTTACAGGACTGCTTTCTTTGTGAGCATTGATATTTCCCCCCATAAATTGTTGATGCCAAAACAAGAAAACTTTGTCCTTAAGATGTTGAACGTGGATGGAGAACAGCTACATAAAACTCCCAACTCCATAATAGTGAAAAATGAAAGTTAAACGTTCTGTTTTTAACGACCTATTCAAACACTGTGTGCTTCGCATATTCCCCGCCTTCAGCGACCTTCCTTCAGAGCATATACATACACATACACTGCCTGTGTATGGGTGACAAATGCTTGGGATGCTGGAAACCGTAACAACAACTTCCTGTTCCTGCCTTTTGGGATTTCCAAGGAGTATATTTACATGTACGCGTGTCTATACCTCGTTGGAGCTGTGGAATTGGAGTCAAATGGTGGGGGTTGGGTTCATGGGGGAGGGTGGATTTTGTGTTGTCTATACTTGGCCATGCTATACAAGTTTTCTAATTTCAGCAACAATGTGTATTTTTGTTTGCTTGGGACGACAAAGGAGAAAGTTTGTTTTTTTATTTTTTGCGAGAGAAAAATGAGAATATTTACCCTCAAACCATGCAATACGTCCGGGCAACAGACTCTACTTCCTGTGATATCCGCTTTCGGCTATAATATTTCGATGGCTGCGTTGTTTTTATGCAACAATGAATGTGTTCAGAAATTTCCGTTAAATTTTCTGATAAATTATATTAAATTTTGATTTGATAAAGTGAAACAATTTCGCATGATTTCATGGTATTTCCATTTAAGTGATTTGATTTGAACTATGCATGTATGCGTGGTGGAGTGAGTGTTTCTGGGAGTTGGTTAGAAGGAGTTTTCTCCGGTGGCAACGTTACAATGTTGGGAAGAAAATACGTATCTTTATAGTCGAACCAATCACAAAGAGGTAGAGTTAATTTGAGAAAGGAAATATAATGTAATGTCGCAGTTGTACTAGATTTGGGAATAACCTTGTGATAATAAAACCGTAAACAAATCTTATTTTTTTCATATCGCTCATTTGCTGCAAGACCGGCATTATTAACTCAAAAGTCGTTTTTTAGTGATTTTTTAGAAGTTCCTCTGTCCCATATAAATTGTGAGTAAATTGACATCTGCAATCGACTTTTTCTGCAAAATCGATTTTTTTATTTATGCCGGTCTTGCAGCAAATGAGCGATATTCTCTTGCATGATATTAAATCCCATGAGCTGGTATTTGTTTACGTATACGAACACACTAAAAATAAACTAAATTTTTTAACATTTTTTGGTTACCATGCAATAAATATTGTTGTGAATTCCGATTTATATTTCAAGAGTAGGCAATTGGTGCAACGTTTTATTCGGGAAAACGGTGGTTAAACTTCGTTTTTTGTCACATACGCAGTCAACGCCCGATATAAAAAATGATGTATTGCCAGGATCGTTGGTTATATCGCGTTGGTTTTTGAGTTGAAATTTTATTAAACAAAAAAAAAAAAAAAAAAAAGTTATTCACATTTTAATCCATTTCTAAAATGATGTAAGTGTTGGCCTTATGGCTAATGAAGGTATATACACTTTTATACGGTAAAAATGTGGCAAATGGAATGTCCACACCTATTATCTTTACACGCCTAGATTAAGTGCGAAGTTGGGAACGAACCAAACTTTGCACATCCTTTATGGTACCTCCCCTACAAAGGGTCAAAAATTTAATTTTTACATATCCAATGTCAGGCAAATGGAATGTCCACACCTATTATCTTTACCTCCCCCAAAAAGGGTCAATATTATATATAACTTTTTTACTAACACAAGTAACCCTTTTTTACTGGTTTATAAGACAAAACCGTTATGTTTGCACCATTCGTTATATCCAGTATACAAATTTGAAAATCGTTCCTTATATGCGGTAGGCAGCGTACAAAGTCGATCCTACAATTTGTTAAACTGTATATCCGTTATACCGCGCGTGGACTGTATATGCAAATATATTACTGCTAAGTGTATTTTTTATTTAGAGTTTTAAATATCTGAAGAAACACATTATATTCGCCTCTCACTTATTTTTGTATAGACCACGACTGTCTACGCTAATAAATATATTTTGTATTGTGTTTGGAATGTTTTTTTAATTGTCTGTGGGAAATATTCTATCATTTAATATTTTTAAGTGTATGTTCAGTGGAAATGTGAATGGTGATGTTAGGTATTTAACGGCTGTCCATGATTTCACCTCTTTTCAAACTCTCTCGTCTGCGTTACCCTGTACTGTCGTATTCACCAAGTTGTAGATTTTCATGTTGCATTTTATTGGAGACACACACCTCTTCACTTATTCTATTCCAGACACTTACCTATTCACCATGCTGTCATTTCCGTTCTGTATGTTTTGTATGGTGGACGTTGAGTTCGTCGACGGTGTTGTCTTCTCCACGCACTGTGTGGCGGTTGTTGCATTCGGCTGTTGATGGATATCGACTTTTATCGATAAACCGGACGTGGTGTTTTGTTTTCCCTGCTTCGATTGTTGTTTGAATCGGCTTAGGGCGAAAAATAATGCCAAGACTGCTTTCAAGCGACCGCAGCAGATGTCGCTGGTGGTAATATTATCTAAGCCGGAAACCGTTTGTGAACGTAAAACATTAAGACAAGAATTGACGTTGTCGTACTGGAAATAAAAAAAATATATATAATATTAGATCCACTGAGCGCGTTAGTTAAATTAAAATGGCAAAAAAGTCACTGTTTCAACAATTTAGCACCAATAATTAAAAAAAAACTAAGAAATGTTATTACATAGTTTGATATGTCTGTTTAACAGTAATAAAATATAATACAATATACAATAATACAATTTATTTACTAATAATCATTTCCCCAGCTTCTATGTATGTATCTATAAAAACTATATTTGTATTTGTAATGAAAAACATTGGTTTGATAATTTTCATTTTTTTTAAATTTCAATCATCTAGTTTCAATAAAATGCCAATAAAAATGTGTGTTTTTAAAAGTGTGTTTAGATTTACGAAGTCCACTCGGTGTGTATTGTGGACCCCGTTTTACATCTGTTATTCCAAGCTAGAATTTGTCCGAATTCAGCTCGTGTAACATGCTTTTAGAACTTTGCCTAAGTTGACTTCACTACTTTTGGATCTTCTGCTACGTTCGGTTTGTTGACAACAACCCCAATGACAATAACCAACGTAGAATCATTTTTCTGTATACAGTAATTAATTTCTGCAGGGCCTTTTCACAGTATCCAGAATTCTTCAATAGATATTTGATTCTTATGCCCAGAAATAGACTTTAGAACCCCATTATTCGTTAGTGTACTGCCTGTAACATATCATATTCACTATATCGGTGTCCCCGTTATTACATTGGCAGATCTGTTATATTTCTTTTTTTATCGTATTTCCGATGCAATTCAATTTCATTAACATTAATTTAATGTACATCTATATTAAGTTGATTCAATGGATTAGTTCGATTTCGTATTGTAATCTCCCCTCAAATATGTGAATATGTGTGTCTCCCACATACAAAATAAAATGTTCGATCGCTTTCAAAACAGTTCAAGTTCAATGTCATCGTGTCAAATAAGGCATCGAATTGTTAAAAATAAATTAACATGTCATATTTCATTAAAACATACATCTACATTGGCAATCCTTAAGGGGGGATATGCCTGCACGGCTTCCGTTTATTTCTTCGAATTGTTGAAAATTTTCAGACAGTTTCTTTAATCTTTTGCTGGTAATTAATTAAAAGTTCGTGTCGTTTATTTTTCTTCGTTTTCTTCTTAAATTGTTACACATTTCTGTTTCTGTGTCGTGTGTTTCAAGCGAGTTGGGTGTTCGGTTGAGTTTTTAGGTGTCCAAGGTGATCAATCAAAATCACACAATGCAAGAATTAAAAATTGTAAAGTTTTTGTTAGACAAGCACGACAATGAAGAACAAACATGAGGATAAACAATTAAAGAAGGAATGTAGTTCTGTTCTTGAAACAACGAAGTTTTCAAGATAATCGCGTAAAGTTGTGTTTTCATACACAACTTTACGTAAGAAAAATGTGACATTTCTTTTATACTCAATTAGAAATTTTTATCAAAGATTGTGTTTAAATAAGAAACCAAAAACCAAAGCAATTAGAAACTAGAGAATGATATAGGGTGAGAGTATCAGTAGTCGGCGATTTTAGGATTTGGGTATATCCAATATTTAGCCATTCCGATGTTGTTTTTGCAAATAAGATTTAATTAATTTTAATATCTTTCAAAATTTAGTTGAATTGGACTTTTGTAATTTAGTAATGTGCTGCGCATCCTACGGGTCTGCGGCTATGTACAATATTAACTTCACGCACGCAGTACAATGTTTTCTTATATCTTTCTTTCTATAATTCCCGAACATATGAGCGAATTAATAATAATAATGTATATTTGATGTGTATATAGCGTAGTAGTTCGATTTATAACTAACAAAAATTACGGACTTATAACTAACAAAAATTACGGATTTGCAAAAGATCTCACACCTTCACTTAGGACGATTTCAATATGAATAAATGATATGGACATTGGTAGATGACGACAATAACAATATCCGCGACAACATCAACGTGTAGTCATAAAAAGTGGGTAAGACACACCGACAGCGTCAGACCAGCCATACAAAGATTTAAAGTCATTTCAATTTCAACCGTTTTGACTATATTTGTACAAATGCCATATTGAATATGGTTTGTTTTTGTTGTGACTACGGCAAAAATTCACACTGGCTACTATCGAGGCCATCATTGGCATAAGTTCGGTGTTATTGGATATCAGCAGCAGCTACTACATATTGGTGGCTGTGGATGGCGCTTCAGCAGTTGTTATTCCATATTAAATTTATTTAAATATCATAAATATTGTCTTGAAAATATTTTTTTACAGATTTGTTTTTGTTGTTTGTGCTACTGTTGCATCATG
This sequence comes from Musca vetustissima, assembly GCF_032173495.1. NCBI lineage: Eukaryota > Metazoa > Arthropoda > Insecta > Diptera > Muscidae > Musca > Musca vetustissima. Next base: position 89,365 of record NW_026880550.1, read on the forward strand.
GTGGCATTGCAACATTTGGTGGTTTTACTTCACGCTGCTGCTATTGAAGTGGCGTCGGGGTATGACGTGTGTGTTACACGTTGCTGCTGTGACTTTGCCTGGCATATCATATCGAATTTTTATTGCTGAAATGATCGTCTATAGCGGTCGCATATGTGGCACGGATGAGCCATGCATATGCATGCTTAAGAAATGTTTTAATGTGGTTTTCCGTTCGGCTCCGTTACCAGCTTCATTATTGGTTTTGTGTTGTTTTCTTCTTCTCCTTTGCTTTGGTGGCAATATTTATCAGGCTTCGATTTGTGTTTGATTTTCGGTCACATTGCCACAAGCGATTCGTGAAACTTTTTATGACGAAACATCTCCCCTGCCTCTGGTTTCTTTTGGTCGCGTCTTTGTTTCTTTTGAGGATTATTGCATTACAATTGCATTGGCTCGAATGTTGGTCATCCAATTCTGTTTTCTTTTGAACCCGTCTGAAATTTATCGCTTAATCGACATTACAATCAACGACAATTTAACGTTTTCCATTCCCATTTTCCAAATGGACAGACTGAGTTGTTGCCGGTGGTCGTAGCCAGGGATTTTCATGCAACCAGAGACAGAAACCAATTTTAGTTTGCTATCAAAAGTATGTTGTTGTTGTTATTGTTTGTGGTGCTCAGGACGACGAAACCACGTGAATGGCCTTCGCAGCTGTCTTTCCCGACTCTCATAACAAACTAAGCGAGTAGATTCAACTCGAAGATTTACGTTTATGCTCTTTGCCTAAATTGGGTTACAGTGGCTGCTGCCGCTTTCTTGGCCGCAATGCATTTTGTTAATGTGGCGCTTTGGGGCCAAAAACGTAGTTAGAGAAATTTGATGCCTAGGCCAAGAAATTATGTTTTAAGCTGAATGACACGATGCCATTTGTAGACGCAAAAAAAAAAAACGTAAGACAAATGTTAGCTAATGTAACTCTCGGTTGGTTCGACGTTGTGCCCGTTATTACAATTTACTTTTGTTTTTGGTGCTGAAATTTTAGATACAAAATGTGTCATGAAGAACTCCAACTCCAATCACACATTAATTTCATCAACGTGGTAACCAAATATAGTTTAGATCTTCAATAGAAAATGAATGTAAAAATGAGGATGGACTAATCCTCCTGTGCGGTAGAAGATTAGTTATTGGCCACAAACTCAAAGACAGCATATGCCGAAGAACATCATTTTGCTTTACGCTTTCCTCGGCTTGGTCGGTGTGCAAGGATGCCCCATGTATTACTTTGGCCATATGATATGTCCATACTATTTCAATAAAGCAATGATGAAATATATACCCGACCTTCCCTTTGTAAATTGCCGCTACTCCCTCTAAAATACCACAACATTTCAATTACAAGGATATGAAAGTGTAGGATATGAATACGCTGATGGATAGAATTCTTGACTTTTCAACTGGTAAATGCGTTTACTTCTAGGTTTGTGGAATATCAGGGAAATACTGGTGCACAATGGCGATCAGAGTTAGTGTTTCTTTTTTTTCAAATTGACCACATTTTATCGTTTAGGAACTCCCTTCGTCAATTGTGGAAATTGATTTCCTTCTGAGTGTTTAAATATCTGTGTTGATGCACTGCTACTGATGTCCAAGTAGCAATTCGTAGACTTCTCATTTTATTTCCCGAATTGAAGTTAAGTTCTTGTGGTCGGACATTTGGGTTATCATACTTTCTTGGGATTTTTTTTTCATTTACTTCCTCAACATATAGACATAGATGAGATTTCCCACACATGACTAGTAGTAGTTTGGTGGTTGTGGTTAGCGTCTCGGCAATATGGCAAAATTCTATCAACACTCTCCTTAGATTGCATTTCAGCGCTATCTTATCGCTTCCGTTGGAAATTGGCAAAAAATGCATCCCTTATGTGGTTTTAAAGATTTCCCATATTCTCCCCTGTGTGAGAGAAGTTTGAAAGCATACATACATACAATTCATTCCGATGCACATATGTACAATGTGAAAGTGCAGAGTGTGGAAATACGTTTCATAATGGACTTTGGAATTTTAATTAAAACTGTGAACAAACGTTGTTCTACGTTATTTCAAAATTAATAACCCCTTAAATACAGTAGGCCTGTGATCTATGTCCTGTCAGTATATGTCATATCAATACAGTTGATCATGAAATACATACTTTAAATACTTTGGTTAAATTAAAAAGTGACATATAAATAATGTCCTTTGTGTAATGTCGATTTTCTGTCTGTCTGTTATATAAAAGGCGCGGACGAATTGTGTATACGTTCGGAATGCAAATAAATTATTTCAAATATTGAGGTGTCTAAAATTCGTTAAAAGTCCTCAGAATATTTTCCACTAAACATTAGTGTTTCAATTCGACTTGTAAAAAATATACCTCATCTACGCCCACCAATAAAACACGTGGTGCATTATGTACAGGGTTCCTCTTTTCAGCCAGATATCATGAAATACATTGATGCACAATCTCGTTTGGTTTTGCGGCAATTTATTTGTATTCATACCAGTTTTTGTTGCCTCCATCTTCCTTCTTCCATTCGACGTGTGCCACCGTTGTAATTCTTTCTCCCTCCAAAACGCAGGAGTGTTGCTTCCCATTGCGAGGTGGGAAGACGTCATAGGCGTATGCAACTTTGAATGATGTTTGTTCAAAAGAACCAACATCAGCAAAAAATAGTTGCAAGACTTTGTTAGTCATGTCTGTATTTTTGTGCAAAGGAAGTAAGCAGACGGACAACTGTAGCTATTTAAAATAAGAGTTAAAATGTGTTCACATCTGCAGGAGTTATGCCAGTTGGTTTTAGGATTGGACTTCCTATATGCATCCACTGCACTGCTCGCCTTCGTCGTCAGATATTCGTCGACTACCAAAATTTATTTAATTTTATTGGTATTCAGTGGCTGGTGCATCCACAGGACGTAGATGCCGCATAGATTTTTGTTTATTCTGCTTTTCAATAACATCCTCTAGAGGTGTGGAAAGTGTGATGTTTCTATTGGAACGTGCCTAACGATGTGCATGACAACTCAACATGTTTGTTTGTTGTTTCCTTCATTGGGCCTAATTGAAGATTACTTTTATCAAGAGTTGATTTTTCGAGTGATTGAGTGGAAAATTGTAGGATATCGCGTTGTTCTTTGGTTTTAGGAAAGAATGGGACAATACATAACTTATTCCTAACCAGGGTCGTTTCAAAGTTGCCTAAATCAGTAGATATCTCCACATAATCCTCACGATATTATAAAGAGTTGAAAAACTATATATACATATATATATATATATATATATATTGAAGATAATAACCGGCAATGTTTACCTTTGAAGTAATAGGGCTATATAACTACTACCTACATTATCGGACAGTCAATTTATTTTATTTTTTTTTTGAAAGCGAAGGGAAACAATGATGCAAATTCAGGATACACATAAATTAGTCCTATTCTCCAACCATTGCGTTAGTTCATTAAGGCTTTTTGTGTGGTTAATTACATTTAGTATTTGCTTTTTTGTTTTGTTTTTCAAAACTTTATTATAACACCTATTAACTGATAAAATGAACTGATTTGCCAACAGACTTCACCAAAATACACACCGCAAGAGACGTATAATGTGGCATTTTTTCATACTCATATGAATTCAAGTGCAACTGTTTATTTGTGCATTGACGAGAAAAACACATTGAACGGTCGTGTTAAAAAATCGTTGATGGTCTGTTGATAAATTTAAGCGAAAACAAGCGATAATATTAAATTTAACGACTTTTACAAATAATAATGTATTGGGCCTATTTTAATGGCGATTAAATTGAGCGGCATATTAAATGACAACACTGGACTTGTTGCCCCGGATGAAGGACAGTTCTTTAATAATTTTATGGCGACTCTGTTAAATGCGAATTTAAAGCCTATTTTTAACACATATTACTGCACAAATTTAGGCACTCATTTACATTTAAATTGAAATACTGGGATGAAACAATTTAAAACGTTATTTACATTTATATTGTACAATTTATAGTATATGGGAGTGGTATGAGATAATTCGGCGGCTATGCTGTGTTTGTACGTTTCATGATCTGTATGTAATTTCTGTTCTATTGTATAATGGAATGTCTAATCGCAAAACTAATTTGTAGAAATTTTTAATTTATATTTTGCATAAATTATTTTTGCCACGTTTTTCATAATTACCGTTTTGAACAGGTAATTGATTTCAGTCCTGCCATAGATTTAAGTATTACAATTTGTTTAGTTGTGCTGATAACCGTGCACAATATACTAACGAGAAATAATTGCAATTTAGTACGGCAAGCATTTGCAGGCTTTTTCGGGCTACGGTAGTATATATATATATTTGGTTCTGAATCTCAAAAACTTAAAAAACTTTTTGCGCGGAATTTTTGATTTTTATCTTCAAGTTACTGAGAATTTTCACTTTCATTATAATCACCAGTTCCATCTGTTTAATTGACTGCCATTTCATGTTAATATTTGGACGCATGTTAATAGTTTTAATAATAGTTTTATGCATACTCGTACAACTAGTAACTGGTGTTTCAAAATATAAAGAAGTATCAGTCGGTATTCCCGACATTTATTTACGTACTATGTCATAAGCTGATAATTTTTTTTTGTATTATATTTAGTTCTGCGGATCAGTGTCTAGTGTCGAGATGGAACAAATGTGTGGAAGGAATATAAGAGATAAATGTAGTACTGTGGGAAGGTACCAAAAGAAGTGGCTCTATAGCCTTCACTTTCGGATGGACTGTATTTTTGGTATAAGAATTATTATGTGCAAAGTTTGGATGAATTCAGTTGAAGTGCAGTGCGACAGTTGAAGTGCATACCAGCCACCAGACAGACAAATTGTCAGAAACTGATTTGGTGCAAAGAAATTTGTAGTAGTCATTAGCCATGAGGCTGAGGGCATAACAAATAACGGATTTACGTTTAGTGGAAATAAAAACCCTGCATTATTTGAGGATAGGTTATTGCAAATAGAATTTATGTTGTAGAACTAAAAAAAATTCTTTTAATTTTTTCAACAATACTAAAAAAATAGTTCAGCCTCTCAAAAAAAGTTTGGCGATATGAAGTAAATGGTTTGTTGCCCATTGTTTAAGTTTTCCTACAAAATGTTAAAAATTGTATGAGTTAAGGCCGGGAAAAAACACAAACTCGAACACAGAAACGTCAACTATAAAACATATTGTTTCGTTTTTCACACTTCACTCCCTTTGCACATTTCAAATGTTCAATTTGCATACACAGTTTTTCTAAAGCACGAACAATATATGTGTTTGAACGTAGTTTTGTATTCGTTTATTCGTTTGCTGATATTGTGGAAAATATTTCTCATTTAATTTATATTTGGATGTGGTGTGGAACACCATTTAACAAATAATAAATGAAAACTTCTGTACACTTTTATTATTAATGCAATTGATATTTTATTGATTTTTGTTTAATTTATTTTGTTTTGCAGGTAGACACATTTGGATTGTTTCCACCAAGTAACAAGTATGAACCCATTTTTTTAATAATGTTTTAAATTCGATTGTAAGTATGCCTCTTCAAATGGCATTATTATATTATACTATAATATTTTTATATATGATATTTTTTACTTTTTCCTCAGTGTATTCCAATAATTTGTCTTGTCGAAATGTCTTGTGAGGACATATTTGAAAAAAGTGTCCATAATTGTATTATAATTACTAGCAATATGTTGATTATCGGAACATCGGTGGCTTTAAACAAACATCACACGTTCCATTTGGAGCACACTTACACCAACCAGCACTGCCTTCCCACGTGTAGCCCTCGAACGGCTGAAGCAGTAGCGCGGTACAATTGAAAACATAACACATTCATATTTTGTCAATTGTCGTTTCTGAACAGCGACAGTTTCAAATTTGTGCTGTTTTAATTGTTAGCACGGTCACGTCCACTTCCACTTCATTCAGACGTAAATAAGAATTCATTCACGACAATCCACTGGAGGTGGCGTGTATCGGCTCAGTAGGGATTCATTTGAGAATTATTATAATGAAAATTAATAATTTCGAATTAATTTTAGACATTTGTACGCATTAATAATATTATTGTGTTTGTTGTTGTCGTTTTATTGTTTCCAATTACAGAGACGTTTCGAGAACTGGGGGTGAGAGCTTGTTGGGAATGCCATTCGAATCGGCCAATTTGTTGTCTAATGCTAGGTGGGAATTATATTTATGTATAAATGTATAAATGGTGTTCCATGAAATATGTCTGAAAAAATATTATTATTCAATAAATTGCAAAAAATGTAAAGTTACATTTATGCGCCTTCCATTTCGTATTCTTCTGAGTATTTCATCACAACATTCGTATTTAGGAAGTCATCTGAGTTTTAAAAATATATATGCTTGCCAAAATGCTGCCAATATCTATGTTAAATTGGTTTCAAGGTCAACAAACCGTCATAGCCCCAGAGTTATTCTGTCAGAACGTGTCGTTATTATTTCAACAAACAATAATTATTACTAATTATGAGAACAATAATTATTATTAATTATAAAACTTGTATTCGCTCCGAATGAATTGTAGAATGTGTATAATTATAGTTAATAGCTGAAGTCTTCACCGCCTGTGGGTTAATGGTTTGTTTATTTATCTATTTGTAAATTTGTATTAAAAACAAAGTCTTATTCATTTTGTCTGTAACCATAACTTCCATTTAAGCCCAAAAGGATTTGAAAAACTTTAATTGGATCGGGTATTGTAGAATTGTTTTTGCTAATGGATTTTTCGAAATTTAATGTAGTATTCTGGGTATTTATGGATTTTTTTTATATTATTGGAAATTCAATGTTCATATAAGGGGTAAGGAATCCGATAATAGTGTGTATAATCGGATTCCGTAGAATCATTATACACGGGTTGCCATCACTAAAGCAACTCAAATTGCAAAGGAAATAATTGTCCTGCTTGGACAAAACTAAAACCACTTTACTGTTCTGACAGAATATCACTGACATGTTAGTTGTTTTATCATCATAATTATTAGGTAATTTTTAAAACGATTTTATTATAACAGCCCGTGTCTGTTTTCGGTCTGCCAAAAATATATAAAAATGGCTTGAAACAAAGTCAGTGCATGGATAATTCAAATTATTTATCACAGAAAATGATTCGGACCAGTGGCGGTAGGTGTTCATACAATGTAATTTATTTCTAAAAAGAATAGTTTGTGATTTTTTTCTGAAAATTAAGGGGTAAAGGTAAAACATAGCTGAAGAGTGAAAATCAGTATTTCGAGTATTTTACGTGATAAACAATACGTATTAGTTGAAAATCCGCTCCAAGTCGACAAAACTTAAAACCAGATTTAAACAAAAACCTAAGCCAATAATTCAAAACCCAGCTAGGGATTTTCTTTTACCATCATAAGCTTTCAGATTTTGACGGTCCCGATTGGTTCAAGATTGTAGTGCTGCACAGTGTAACATTTGATCGATAATTATGTCAACTTTCAATTTTTTCGTAGGTCAGTGTACATAGCTTATGTTTTCGAGTTTGGACTTGCCAAAAACAGGTCGAAAGTCTTCTGATTTTCTCAATTTGCATGGAATTTGTTCCTTTTAAAGGAAAGTGAAATCATGAAGAAGGCACAGCAAAAAAGACATGCCGAAATTTGCCCACTAACCTAAAATTAGACTTCCGTGTTTGCGGCCAAAATGAAACAAACGAACAAATTACGATCACGTTTCGAAAAGTAATAAAAAGAGTGCCTAATTGAGCAAAGTTAATAAAAGTACAAATAAATAAATAAACAAAAACTTAAAACAAACAAGCAATGCAAACAATAGCTATTTGGCTATTTGACTGGCTGATTGTCGCCGGCACATCATTTAGCTCAGGTGCCAAGTTCAACTTTGGAAATAATGAACACCTGTCCGAGTAGTTAGCAACTACCAGAACAGCGCAAATAATTGACAAATAACTAACAAAGGCAGCAAATTAACCATTTCTTATTCAGCTCTAAGCGATTTTCGTGTTGGAATCTGATCAATCGCACTTTTTCCACAATGGGCACTTGGATATATCAATGGTGACACTAATCAACCATTCATATTGGATGGCATACAAACTCCAATAGTTATGGGTTAGTCAAAATTACCTTACTACTGTTTTCTCTATTAGGCAGACTTATGTTCGTACATAGCAATTCTGATATTAGGTGGTCGCCCAATCTGCAAACTTAAAACTGTGCCTTTCCCAAGAATTTTCTGCAATTGCATACAAATTTATAGAGTTACTGGAATGGTTTGCACAACCGATTCACATTTCTTTATGATTATGAATGCAAACTTGTGTGAGAAGGTTTATTTGTTTACAAGCGCATTAATTTCGTTTACATCAAGTATTTATGATTGCAATTTTCTCAAATATCTTAATAAATTATCATTGGACTTGAATCCGAATGGTCGAAAACAAAAAGAAGAGCAGATAAACGATGGAAAGAACAAATGAATGAACAGCATTTTAGTGATGCATTTTTAATGCGATTTGTGGACGTCGTCGCTCGGTGCCATACGTGCTACAATGTCGCCGGCACATTGGTAAACTACAGCTTTGTTGGTTTCATCAAGAGGCGAATAAAAATTAAATTTGTGTTATTTAAAGCTCGTAAAACAATCGTAATGTCTGTCACCTCTCCGTATCCTCAACACTGTTCTTTTCAATTATGTACCGGACGGTGACAACTGACATTCATTGTCCAAAAGATATTTCAAGACGATATATAATAACTGATATCACACATATTTGCATTTTTGAAGATATATTCGCATGTGTGGGCGTTTTGCTTCCCAATGTTATATTTCTATTGAATACTTTTGCAAATTCAGGAAGTAGGACTTATTCGACAAATTTTCTACCCTTTCTCAACGCGAGGTTGTCCGACATGAAATCTGGGTACCGGAGGTTCGATTGTTAACTTTGCAAAATTCTAACCATTTTGTATGTCTCCAATAGAAAAACAATATACCCGAGTATGTTTTTGGGGTATGAACTTTTGGACAACACAATGTTATGTTGTCCGAAACGACATACATGACTGTTGGAACAGAAATTCAATTAACAATTGTCCTCATTATGGGCCAACCACAACAACATGGCCATTTGGCAGCATTCCCCCCATCAACGCACCCGGTTCCTGACTCTCACTTCTGCTCGTGTGCCAGATCGTTGCCAATTTGTGACATTTTAGTTTTAAAGTAGTAGTCAGTGGCCAAGCCTAATGTTACGGTGCAAGTCTCACAACGTTGTGGCTGAGTGTTTGTAGCAAACTATCTACAAAATTTTGGCAAATTAGCTGTTTGCAGATATTTAAGCAAACTAATCGAATAGGGAAGCTTGCGGTGGTGGGTAAAAGGCAACCACAAATGCGAGGCGACAAGACACACCTTCGAAAAGGTGAGTACTTGTGGGAATATCACAAAAAAGTGAATTGCGAAAAGAAAAAAAAATAATTATTAAACATTTTTGTGGCTCTATCTAAAATTGTTGGAAGCGGCCTTTTAGAAAATTTGTTGAATCATTGAACATGAAATTCCGTTGGCACGTTCGGTCTTTAGAGCGTACGAGAACAATCTCATGAATCATCAACTTGATAGAAAGTCATTAAATTTTAAGGCAGTTTTACAAAGTCAGCTATGCCAATGACATTTCGATTTACCTGTAAGGAACATCTCCAGTTACATGTCATTAAACAGGCATCGACGGCAATTGAAGAACAGAATTGGTTCCACCACCATTAGCACTTATACCCGTTCACATATCCATTTCCATTTGCCACTGTATTGTCAGAACAGTGGAAAACGCCTAAAACAAACTATAAGTATGTGTCAAAGGAAATGCGACATTAGATACACATTTAGATCTTTTAAAATGGTGGATATGAACAAACAAACTCGCTCCAAATTTCCCCGTCACAAGAAGATTCAAATATTGTTTTAACCCAAAACACCTACACGTTGATTCTCGAGAAGCATGCGGTACAGATAAACCTCAAAAACCAAAATTAGGCGTGACAAAAAACACTACACAAAATGTTCAATTAATTTTTTCCCCAAATATATTTTGCTAATAAGAAAGTATAAGGTTGGCATTTTCCAACATTGAAATCTAACAGCTCTTCTCTTAAGCTTCGTTGCAGAACATTCAAGAATCGACTAGTTTTATAATATACCAGGTGCGGAAAAATCGGGTGTTTTTGCACCGAAATAGAGTTAGTAGGACGAAATGTTGTACCAAAAAATGTCAAATTCGATTTTAGTGAAGAAATGTAATCGTAAATAATACATTCTATAGGTACAAACAAAGAAGATATGAAGCTATATCTTCAAGTATAATCTCCGAACTTTAATCTGTGACGAATTTTTCCATCTGATTTTTCATAAATTCCCAAGGTCTTTCAACTCCAATAGACATTTTCCACTCCCACAGTGATATATTACAATAATATGCGATACTAGAAATATCACATTTCCTTGATATATTTCTTAATATATTGAATATTCTGAGTCGTTGTATTGAATCATTTTTATATTGCCTTCACCTAAGGCAGCACCCTTAACCATGAAATTGTAACACACAGTGTGGCCTGAAGGAGTCATCTATTGAAATTTGTATGCCATATATTTGGTTTTTGTTCCTTCACTAGGAGCTCTGCTGTAACGTATTTTGCGCAAATTGCGAAAAAGATGTAATTACGTTTATCAAATTATTATGTCAAATTTGAATTCCAAGAGTGTCATCTGTAGTTGATGCTATTAAAAAAGGAATATGCTACGATTATTGTTGTTGTACTGCAGCAGTGCAACACACATGGGTGTGCACAATATTGACGTTGTGTTGGACAGGTGTGTATGTGTGTCATTTTGGTGTGCGCTCATTTTATGACAGCTATGGCTCCAATGTTGATTCATTCTAAACACAATTTACGTTAAGATAAGCATATATGCGCATACATATGTATGTCTTACGACGGACGACGAGTACACTCAATTCAATTGTATATTATTTTGTAAAATGTTTCTTGGAAATTTCAATGAGTTTAATGTACGGACATATATTCAGAAAAAAAAACGATCAAGCCAACTCAGATAATAGACTGACATCTCCCCACACAGTGTAACATTGCCAGCATCGGCAGTGTCGCAAGCGAACAGCAACAATTTCATTGGGTTCATTTCCACGACGAAATGGACAAAAACTGAAAACGGAAATATTTGTTCAACAACGTAATTCGTAATTCATTTGAGTTCACTTGGACGACCACCGGCCATTTGCTGGCTGCCATCCAGTGGAGTGAAGAAATTCATCGCTACTGCTCACGTCAGCGAATCGCTTAATTTTAACCCCACAATTTTGAGAGGCAAACATGTGGCGTCGTATCCGCCAATTGTAGCCAGCGCATTTCACCGTTCTTGTTGCTGTAGTTGTTGGTGTTTACTTTTTATATTCAAATTGTTATTTCAACAGCAATGTGCGGCCTAATTAGACATCTTTATAGGTGCGGTGTACATGAGCAGCCTTAAGATGGTGCAACGTCTGTGTCTGTTTCTGCTGCCAAACTTTATTTTGGTATCGCTGTTGGATGATTTTTCAACGCCCGCGTGCGTGCGCTGAAGTTACAAGCTTTAACAGTTTTCAGTCGACAATGGAAATGATCAACCAACTCTGCGGGTGGAGGAACACCCGTATTTTGTCGATTTAGGGTTCGTTGTGTTCTTGGGAGGCAACGACGCCACATCAGTAATATTTCATATTTGAGTAACGTCACCAACCAACATCACTCGCAAAATGGTCCTCCTCCACATGTTCTATTGGATGGATCAGATGTTTGAATGCAAAATAGAGTTGAAGTTATGTAAATGATACACACACACACATACACATTATACAATGAAACTGCGTCTTGATAACGAACATTTTGAATATAAGTTTTAAGTTTTTTTTGTGGTTTTAAGTAACACTGAACGACTTCTTTGAAGTAGGAAACAAAGAGATCTCCCCACAGCCTTCATTTGATGTGAACCACACCGTATACAGGCAAGATAGCTTCAAGTGAATCCACTGTGTGAATGGTATGACTCATTCGCGACCATACGAATATACATCGATTGTTTGTTTTCGGATTTCATTTGAGCAACATCGTTTACCATGGGTGTATGCAGAGAGTTGCAAAAAATAGAAACTTTGCAAGGTCGGTTATTCAAACATGAATGAAGCCGACGAATCGATCAACCGGTGGTCAGCTTCGCCCAAAGACGCTAGGTCCATAACAAAATCGCTAAACGTTAATTATTGCGAAACGGTTCTTGGTGTGTATCACATGCCCAGTGGTGTGCATGTGAACGTGTTCTTTGTAGAGCTTTAATCTCATTTTTTATTTTATTTATTAATTTCATTGCTAAACGTCTCTGCGGTTAAGTAGTTGAGTTTACCAAACCTTTCTTCCTTCTGAGATAAACAACATGTTTTGTTTGTATATCAAGCAAAACGAAATTGTGTTTAATCGGGGGACTTAATTGGCCACCCCATGAAAAAGGTGTCATTAAAACAACAAAAATCACAACTTTGACCACCAACCAACTATCAAATAAACAAGCTCTGGGCTCTCAGAAGACCTCACAGACAGAATGACATTTGAAGTGTTGTTGTCATTTTCGCACGGATAAGCGCACCATCACCTCCTTGGTCCAATAAAGTTTTAGTTTTGTGGCGATGGTGTGAAAAAACAAAACAAAGCCTTAGAGGAAATATACGAAGTTACAAATTAAGTTATTGTGTTTATGATAAACGACAGCGAGGATCAATGCCTGTGTGGGTTCTGTGAGATCCATTTCTTAATTGCTTTGCATTTTCTGATTATTCGAAAGGACCAATTTTAATAAAACGCTAAATATTTATTTAACATTTTGTTGTTGGAAAAAAAATAGGGATGCTTTTAATTAGATTTGATAGCGTGGAATAGATTTGTAAAAGTTATGAAAAGGAGTATATGAAATTTTGGAATTTGGATAAATCGCTCAAATTTTGTTTAGAATTTGACTGTACTTAAATATATAGGTGAAAGCGTCAATGGCCATTGGTTTGCTTATCAGGTTACGATCATGATTGCTTCAACAATTGGCAAATTGTAAATTTTTAGAATGGAATGCATAATTTGGCCATGTTCTTTAGCCAATGCAATTGATAAATTTCTATTGAATTGGACACCTTGAAGACTTTTTATTGCCTGTCGCCCGCCTTTTTAGTTCAGTGTGAAAAAAACGTTGGCCATATTAATGCCCATATTTAATTGTCAAAGAATTATGTCAATTGGCTAAACGCATATGTTGTATATATTTCCTAAGTGCCTGTATTGCCTTTATTATTGCTTATCACAGACAATTAAATGGACGTGTTACTATTGAATGGTGGTCAATACAAACACATATTGGCAATAATAATTTTTGAATGTTGGGCCAACCTATTTTCCATTTTTACTCTAGTAGTAAAATTTTGTACATTAAATATTTTTATTACAAAATAAAGACGTTTAGAATTTGTTGTTTTCCAGTTGAAAAGAAAAGAAATATAAGTTACACTTTTTCCACCTCCCATTGGATAAATGTATTTCTGAAGTCCCTAATCTCACTTTTGTGGAAGGTTTATAGATCTTTGAATGCCGCTACTCTTACGCTCCATCTGGTTACAAAAAAAAAAAAAAATAAATAAATAAATAATAAAACAGATAAACTTCGACTATTTTGCCAGCTATGTTTGTAAGAAAATGATTAATCAATTTCATTGTTATGTATAAATTAAGTCAACAAATTTAAATATATTCTCATATGAAGTTAGCTGAATTATGTTATCTGAAGACTGGTTATAGGATAATAGTTTCCTGAAGTCTTGAGAAATTATTCCTATAATTTAACTTTTACTTTTTTATAAACGACGAAATGTTGAGTCATAGAAGATTACATAAAATTTCATAATAATTTACCTTCATTGGAAACGTGCATTCAGAGTTGATAACTATTTAAGAAAGACAAATCCTTAAAGTCCCTACTAATGGTTTTCTTTTAACCTACATTATTTTCAATATTTGTTTTGTAAAATGTGAAAGATTTTATCACCACATAACCCCCTAAATTCCCGCCTTTTTCCCAGCGTGTCGCGACCACCCACATCGCATTCAATTTTCGTGTGACTCTTTCAATCTTCGGCGAACTGAACATTCAATTCATATTTTGTTTTTATAATTGACAGCTGTCACTTGTTAATAATCATAGCCATAGTGTGGTCACATCATAAGTTATAACAGCAACAACAACAACAACAGAACATATTTATTATTACGAAAGAGAAACAATAAACAAGTCAAACGAACACAATTTTCTTCCCAACGCCGAAGAAGTTCGACAGCGAAGAAAAAGATTGATGGAAATTCATCTTGTAAATTAAGCAGTTATTATTCTAACAACAACGTTATGCCAATGGAACAATTGTGAGTTTTGATATATGGAGGGTCCACGTCGACGAGAGTGAGACAAATTACGATGAAATTATGATAATGGAATAATCATGACCCTCGAAGAGACGAGACGCACAAATAGGGGGCAGTTGAGACATCATGTCCAGCAATGCAAGAACGATTTATTCAATACTTGTGAATGAAAAATTAATGAATGAAAATAAATAGTTCCTCTATTATTCAGTACGAAACTTACCAAAGCAATTAGCCTTGTGATGTGACAGCGTAACTGAGCGAAAGTAAAACCCATGAATTTTAATGGGAAATGCGCTGCGGTAGGTAAGTGCTTGAAGCGAAGAAAGGGTGTTTAGAGCGAGACATGTGCCAAGGAATAAAGAAAGTGTGTGTAAAAATGAGATTGAGGTTCACAAGGAAATGATCGAAATGTTCTGCCAATAGGTAGAATGAAATATGGGAATAAGAATAACTGAACATCACCAAATGGCAATGGGACATGCGGTTCTTTTCCTATTCGAAATCACTGTTATTTTATTCCTTTAAGATGACTTCAGCGAGCTGTGTAGGCTGTTACTTTTTATATTGTGGCAGAACACCACATGTTACCCTGTATACACACACAAGATGTTGTTATCCTTAGTATCGTCATTATCTTTATTGTCATTTTTTTTGTTTCTTTTGGGCGTGTTTGGTTGTATGACTGTGTCGATTGTATTTTTCTCCCTTCTACTTTTAGTTTTGTTGTTGTTGTTGTTTGACTTTATCACTTTGGCGACGAATAACAAAGGACAAATAATTTGTCTGCTCCGTTCACTGTTGGTTTGCTAGCTGGCTGGCTGGTAGGCTGATTAGTGATGATGTCAAAAGGTAGTTTAGCGTGAGCGTTTTCCTGCCTGCACGAATCACCAGCTTTGTTTAGGTGTTGAAATTGACAAATGTGTCTCCCTCTCGTAAATAAGTTTGTTGTTATTGTTACTATTATGGTGAATTAGTTTAAAAACTAAAATAGGATATTTCTCTGATCAACAATGCAGCTAACAATGAGTGACAAATGTGACGATAGGCCAAAAGAGGAAGACAGAAAAAAACATCTGTTGTCTTTTGAATAAGGGATATTTAACATTGTTATGATATATGTATTTGTATGTATGCCATATTTCCAGTCAATTACTCGCTCGTTCATAGTATTGTAAATAACTTCTAAAATATTGCAGTTTGTTCAACACTTAAGCGACAATTACATAAGAACTTTTTACCAGGTTAACCTACTTTATAAGGATTTATTTGACATATATACAATGGAATTGACAATTTAAACCGACTGGGTTGACGAAATCCGGTACAGTGTAAACGTACTATTAGATTCTCAACGTTTTAAAGCCTAGGTTTATGAATGTATAATATTTAAAGTAAAAACATTACAACTCCACATCGTTACTTCAACCGATTTATCAAAATATTATTAATTGATGGTGACTACAATTACACAAGATCAAAGATGATACTAACACCGATTCATAGTTTTATTTGTATTCACCATTGCTTGTTGATATTTCCTCAATGGAATATATGATGGCTTTTTTCGTGCCTACTTACCTGAGAGCGACCAGCACTTGACCCAGATTGATTTGATGTTTGAACACCACAACCTCTTGGTTTTGCTTAAACCGTTTTTCTTGTTGTCGGAACACTTTAACACGTTTTTGCTTCTTATTTATTTTTGCGGAGCATTAACTAATATTTTCTTTAAGCTTAAACATAAAAGTCAAATTCAACACTTGTGTAATGAACAGAAATACTTGAGAAACTCACTGTAGTACTCTGGCACTCTGCATGCCTGGCTCATAATTTGTCGTTGTGTTTGTTTTTCATATTTGCATGTGTTTGTTAATAGAATAATTAAAGACAATTTTCGTTTCTAATGATTTATGGCATACGAGTAGACATTAACTCTCTGGAATATCCACAGAGGAGTGTGCTGTAGTTGAACTATTTTTAGCAGTCATAAACAGGCAAGGAAAATGACCAAGCCGCTGAGTTGACTGCTCGCCAATCATGAATGAACTCATCTCACATTTTTTGCATATTTTATAATTTAACTTCAATTGAGATTGTACAGATACTCGAGCTGCAATAATAAATGTGTAAGTAAATATAAATCCGCTAGAGGACCGTGAGCCCATAGACGGGCTTGAGATTTCCGAACAATCAAAAACAACAGATTACTTAATTAAAATGGTTTTATTGGCTTCAATACGACTTTTTGTTTGCAAGACACCACAAAAAACATTGAAAATTATTTCACTGTGTTTTTGAACAAAAATTTGGATGGTTTCTTCAACGATTTGAATTTGGCGGATCGAACAAAATACGAAAATTCGTCGTAGATTATTTATACACGGATGTTCGTTAGCAGCCGCGCCGTTCGATGTCAACAGTTGGTTGAAACAATGAAAACTAATGGAAGACTGTGCGTAGAATGTTTATAACTTGTTTGCCAGTCAGTCAGCCGGCTCTTGTTCTTCGACACACAAGCATGCAGCTACAAACAGCTGTTTTCTGTGGCGATCGTAGTTGTATGTTGGTATGTGTACAGCAGTTTTTATTTGTATCAGTTTGTTTCGTTTCCGAATGTTCCGCCCGCTGGACTAAGGGTTGCCATGTGGGCTAAAATAATAGTAATAGTTTATTCAAAAATGTTATCATTTACTCCGAAATGTAATCTGGAGTAGACAATTTCTGTTGCAATTGCAATTTTAGAAAAATATGTCTCCTCTGTGTATTTTTTCAGTTTTGGATTATAATCTTGCAAGGCACAACACTGAAGACTTTGATCTGATAAATAAGCATATACACATTTTATCTGATCGGTATTGAGATTTTGAAAGCAAAGACGACATATAGTACCGAAATGTTTTATATCTGGTCGCTCAAGATTTTTAACTGACGCCAATGCTCGGCGTATTGGAAGTTTAATGAGCGACATTAAGTAAATCAAACTGGACGACATTGCGGGGAATGTTTGATGGTTTGGACGTGTTTTACACGGTGGATCGTCATGATAAAAGGTATAATTCTTATTAATATAGAAGGTAAAGTGAAAAAGGACGATTAGCTCAATCTACTTTAAACCAATTTGTTAGAAAATGTGGAGAAACTGAATATCCCTAGGAAGAGTTCAAATTTCAACAAGTTATAGGTCCTAAGCAGACCTCGAAAATTGTTAGAAATTTGTTTTCTAACCAAAAATTGTAATTGCTTAAATGACCAACACAAAACCCCGTAGCTTTATCCTATCGAAAATTAATAGCGCTTTTAAATATGAGACTGACCGTGTATGAAAGAGCACCAAAGAATATTTATGAACTCTGGCAAAGAACACAAGAGGAATGTAACAAAATTCCAAGTGAATTTTTAACACATTCAATGTTAAAAAAGATCAAACATTGGGGACAAACTATTAAAAATCGCTTAATATATTGATTTTTCTAATACGTGCAAAAGTGTTCGAATTTAATTCTTTTTAATTCTAAATATTTATTTCGGACATACTTGTAACATGACAACCCTGTTACACCAAACTCATATTTACTTGGTACACATTTAAATAAAATATAAATATTTTGTAGAATACAATATCCGAAATGAAACATATTTGGTACAGAGTAGTTCCCGAACCTATTTACCGGTCTTTTCACATTGTGTACCATGAAATATCCGATTGCAGGCTACAATTTGAATTGCACTGGGGACCAACTGGGTTCGGAACGAAATGTGTATCTGTGTAGTGAATCATGTTTGTTTACTTCTTTCTTTTTCGAAATCGTTTGTCGGTTAAAGTCGCTTAAGTGACGTTTATATTTATTTTTCTTTTGTGTAAACAATTGATTTGTTGATGTCACTGCGGACTTGTTCATCACCATTTAATGTGTGGGCGATTGTAAAAAAGGATCTTGTTTATGATTGTTGGTTCGATCTCATTTCGTTATTTGTTCACACAGCTGTGTTGTTTCTTTTTAAGTCTTTTTTTTTTGTTCGTTTTCGGTAATCCAAGTTTTAATATTCGCTTATGGGAAGCCTTTCTAAAAATCATAATGGCTCACACATTATAACCATATACAGGGGACTACATATCTTCGTTTAATGTGATAGCCCGGAAATTTGATACACCGATTTGTACTATTCTGGCGTCTTCGGTATTCAATGTGTATGACATTCGTCAATGTTTTGATTCCCATGCTCGGTATACCAAAATCAGTTATTGTTTGGAAATGGCTAATCCTTCTAAATCGGAAAATGTCGGATACTTATTAAACAGAAAACGGGAAAATGCTCCCTAAAATAATGAATGCCCCTTGGATATTCAGCAACAACCTGAAAATTGTTTCGTTGCATTTTACTCGCAATAATGGGAAACAAAACTGTTGTGGGGTATACCATTGAGATGTTAAAATTGTGCCAAAGTATTGTACATCTGGGCAGCTCCAAGTGTACTGCTGCTGGCAATATGCTTGTTCATGTAATTTGTTGTAGTTGTATTCACCCAATCTGCACAAACAAGCATTCCACATGCTCGTATTTGTATATTTTTGGCCGCACCGATTTTCTGAACAGTCAAATGTGTGTACATACCCATATGTGGATATATTCGGTGGGGTTAGTGCTTTAAAGTTCCATAAAACATATAATTTTTGTGTACCTTCATTTTTGGCTTGTGAGTTCTAAATCCAAAATAAGTTGCCGAGTGCAGAATACTTTCGTTACATTATTCTTAAAAATTTTCTACTGCTGTTACCCCACCTAATATCCAGGCGCCTCGGAGTAACAAACAGAAAACAAAACAATTCAATAAAGTTGGGCAACAATTTCTTTTTCGAGATGAAACTAAACATCGACTAATGTAGATTTCTATGTTTTCCAGAATACGGCTGTTTCAATTGCAGAAAAGGCAATGAAGGTGGTGTTTGTAGTTTTTACGATTTCTTTTTACGGCAAAGAACATAAATTGTTAAACTTTTAACTTCAATGAGAAATACCACCCAACAATTGGTCAATATTTCGAGTAGATCAGATTATATGCCAGAAACTATTTTAATTTTGGGGCATGTGTTTACATACATAAATGTGTTACGTAAAATGCATATTGGTCGAATGCGGATTGTATATTTGATAAAATGATTTATAGAGTAATTTTGTAGACACATTCATACTGAGTTTCTCAAAGTAAAATAGGAAAAGTGAAGAAATGTGTGCTAAATTTTGTTTGTCAATTTTTAAATATATTATCCGGCAACGGATTAACCGGGGACCTACTTATTCGAACACAAACTGTCATTCAACCCTGGTATAGTTTTGTTGTTGTTCAGGGAAATTCGTGTCGATACGACATTGTTGTTTATAACAATGGGATGGAGATCTGTATCGGACCAAGAGATCATTTTTGAAATTCACATTGGATTGAAAATTGTACAGGTGCATGATTCATGTTGTTGTTCCACACTCTTTTGCTAGATTATCACTTTGACCTCATTCATTCTCAAAACAAATTTTCAATCCAATTTGTTAAAACGTATAAAACATTTATTGGAAAATACAATACATGAAATTTGCGGTTTCATTTTCCATTCAGTTGGTTTCGTCGTTAACATTTACTACGGTGGGATTAACTTAGAGCACAGCCGCAAGTTAATAATAAAAATGCCTTAAATTCATTGAAATTTCCAAAATTAGTTATATTTATAACAAATTGATAATTTAAAATTAAATATTTGCTATACAATATACAACATAATACAGTTTTGTAATTTTGATCCATTTCAAACAACCGACATATTCTCAGTGTCTGTACGTGATTCCCATATAAGTTCGTACAATATAATCACAAGCTATTTGAACACGTTCCACATATACTGCAGTGCAAAATGAAATTAGAAGTCTAACTGCTCGCAAGGACTAGAAAGAAAGCCAATTTCCCGTCTCGGAATGAAGGAATGAAGGGAAGAGGATCAAGTTCATTGTCAAATAATAATGATAAGGTCTACTAAAACAGCAAAAAATTGCAACTATTTTCCAACACATTTCCATTCTTTTTGTACTACGGAAAACGTTAACGTTTGCATACATAAGCAGTTCCTGGCTTAACGAGAACTGTTTAACAAATCGAAAGGATTCTCCTGTCGCACACATAGTCTCACTGTAGTCAACCTTTATAAGGCGTCTGAGGGCGATGTGTATGTGTGAATAGTTATTTTGTTGCTCGGTTATAGAGCATTTTGTTCAAGCCGTATTTTCGCAATACGTGTCAAACACAAACTGAAAAAACACATTTTTTCTCCAAATAATATGTCGACGATAGAATAGAAAAACGTGTTACTTACATTTGCTATTGTTTTACTAGAAGTACACAAAGCAATGAATTTAAAGTGAAGTATATACAATATACCCTTTTTAATTCAATAATCTGTACATCATATATATATATATAAATAGGAGCTGATGCAAATGTGGTATACCCATTTGTTTTTAGATTGCCAAATTTTTATTTTTTATCCGATTAAATTGAAAATTTACACTTAACATGCTATATGTGTTGTCTTCCCATGTATCAATTTGAAAATAATATTCTAGCAATTTAAGAGATATTTGAGAAAATATTAGAAATCGCATAAAAAGTGATTTTAAAAAAGTGCAGGTAATGTGGTATACCACATGATGTTAATGTGGTATAGTATAATTTTCAATGTGGTATTATATAATTTATCGTTTTTAATGAATGCGAATTAGCTCGAGATTTATGTCTGTTAAGATTTTTAACGGATACGTTGAGTGCAACTTTAATTTTTATTATATAATAATGTCTACACGTGGCAATATTTAATTTTTGTATGGAGAAGTTGTTAAAGCTCATAGCCTTTGTTTTTCATCCCTGTGATTCATGGTAGACTCTCGTAGAGTACAAATATTTCACATAGTAATGAGATTTTGTATAGTGCTGGCCTTTTTTCATGCAAAATCAAGGTATACCACATTACCTACACTTGTGTTTACTGAAGAAATGTCTAGTTTTTTTTTTTTCAAATTGGTGATTATGTGGTGCAATCGCGCATATTATTTGATTTTTAGTTCATACTGATTATTTTAATGCTTTATTAATAAGGATTAAAGTACATCCGTAAAACAAAAAAATATTTTTAAACTTCAACCGAAAAAAAGTCAATTTCATGAAAAATTTTATTTTTGGTACTGATTTTCAACGTGATTTAAATAAATTAAACAGGTCATTGCTATCTTATTTTTTTGAGAACAGCAAACTATAGAACATGTTTCAGTTATTCTAAAATTTTCAGTTTACAAAAAAAGTGACTATACCACATTACCAACCTATACCACATTTGCATCACTTCCACTATATATATATTCGGGTAATGTGAACTACCATTTTATTGTGATATTGTAGGCGTACCAACCGTAAAAAATAAAAACAAATTGTTTTCACAACATAGTAGATTTGTTGTCCAAATATATTATATATATTTTTCTATAAAATGTTATTGCATTATATTTAAAAAAAAAACTCAAAACTACATAAAAATAACTTGGCGGGTAATGTGGACCAGTATGTTAAAAGTAGAGTAAAAGTAAAGTAGAAATGTTTTTAATATGGGCCCATGTTTCAAACTAATCCCCATGAAAATAACCTGTTTTTCTAGTGGTCTACATTACCCGAAATTTTTGTATTTAAAACAAATTTTCGGCTTTAAAAATAAATAAAAATTTAAACTCATTGATTGTATTTACAACTAAACGTGAATTTAATATACAATTTACACTTTTACAATTAATTGAAAACCTTTTTTCATTACCTAAATCTTGACATTTTGTTTACATTTGCAATATACAAAGTTATCACATTTGAGCCGGAGAATATGCGATCATTTCCAGTGAATCCAGAGAAAGAGCTCCGAAAGGCATTGCATATTATAAAAAACGTCACTTCCACGACATATGCATAAAAAAACAACTATAAGTCAGTCATTTATATAATTTACTGTGAATATATGAATATGTATAAAAATATATATTGAATTCTAAACTGAAATTATATATTGTTATTTCATAGATTCAAACACTGCAATATTGGTATAATTACAAATTAGCCAAGTTAATAAATAGTTATCTTAACATATACCAACTAATAGTGATTTCGAAAATTCTACATACAAATTAATCTCTTTTAGACCGATGACTATCTGCATTTTTTTAATCTAACTATAAATGGGTCAAAAATAACTAGTTTGTAACCAGTTGAAAAGTTACTGACTACTACCGCGATCATCGCCATGTAAAAATGGTCAGTTGGTCCAAAGAAAAATAATCGATAAATGGACTAGTAGTGACTATTTTAAAATTAGTTTAAAATTGGTCCATTTCCCTACAGGGCGTCTGAGGGCGATGTGTATGTGTGTATAGTTATTTTGTTGCTCGGTTATAGAGCAGTTTATTCAAGCCGTATTTTCGCAATACGTGTCAAACACAAACCGAAAAAACACATTTTTTCTCCAAATAATATGTCCTCGATAGAATAAATATATTATATATACTTTTCTATAAAATGTTATTGCATTATATTTAAAAAACTCAAAACTGCGAATAAAAATAACTTAGCGGGTAATGTGGACCAGTACGTTAAAAGGCTGGTTGTTGATTGATTGTGATGGAATACCTCCTCGTAGAAATGTTTTTAATATGGGCCCATGTTTCAAACTAATCCCCATGAAAATAACCTGTTTTTCTAGTGGTCTACATTACCCGATTTTTTTTTATTTAAAACAATTTTTCGGCTTAAAAAATAAATACAAATTTAAACTCATTGATTGTATATACAACTAAACGTGAATTTAATATACAATTTACACTTTTACAATTAATTGAAAACCTTTTTTCATTACCTAAATCTTGACATTATGTTTACATTTGCAATGTACAAAGGAATCACATTTGAGCCGGAGAATATGATATGTCTAGATATGCAAATAAATGATTATATTTCCAAAACATCTTGTGATCTCGTATTGTGAGCAGGATTTTTAAGCAGTACAAAGCATTAGTTTACCTTTTCCAATAGAATCTGATTTTTTTCGTACCAAATATTGTCAATGTCCATTGTTTATATATTTCCTAAAAAGAAGCACATTTTGCCCGTTGCAGCAATTAAGGAAACATAAATGGAAAACAATTAAATTTTCTCTTTTTCACTTTGCCCATACACAATGTGAAAAATATTTTGTTGCGGTTAATTTTTTTCATATCTCTCCTTAGATTTTTGCGAGTGGGAACAATGAGAGTAACATTTCTGAGGGGTAAGGATGAAAAATAATGCAATATTAAGTATGTTGAAATCAAAGGAATTCTTCCAGACAAGAGTCATTTCTAGCTACACAGATGAAATAAGCTTCGCAAGGGAAGTTTTATTCTTCCTTTCAACCGGCAAAATGAAACTATCCGACTAAGAGGAAGCTATTGTTGTGTATGTGTATTTCCAACAATTGCATTTATAAAGATATTCTTTCGATATCAATATTTTCTTTAAATGCCAATTTATGTAAAAAATTTATTATTTATTAAATATGGGTCCACGGTACAGAAAAGGGCAAGATTTCGATTTTCTAGTTTGGGATTATCGATATTTTAAATTGTAAGTCGACATTACATACAATTCCAGCAAATTACTGCACATCGACTTTAAGCGCATCTATATAGCTATTTTGTATTTGCATTAAAAACACACATTTCAATTCAAATCCCTTGTAAGCTTATCGTTACATTCCTCATGTAATCTTTTCCTCTACTCTCTGTCCTCCGACTGCGCTTCTGCTTTCAAAACTTATGACAAAGTGTAGATGACATAGCATAAAAAGCATTTTGACGCCCCACGCCTTATCGATGCTTTTGGAGGATCCTCTCCTCCCCGGCTTGTGAAAAGTGACTGGCTGCACTCTTGAATCAACATTTGAATAGCAAGAAGGAAAACATTAGTGTTCGGCATTTATTCAGTAGCGAAACAAAAAATACTGTTTAGAGTGCGATTTTACTTCTCTCTTCTACCATTCCATTCGTCTTTATAAAAAAAAAGAAGCAATGTTGACTTTGAACACTTTTCCACTTCGTCGAGTTTTTTCGCAAAGCGTCATTGTGAAAAGAAAAAATTGCAATTTGTAAGGGAAAAGTTTTAAAACCTGTCCCAGGCATTTGAAAAGTGTGTGAATAAAACAAAATTGTTTAAGGGACTATTTTTGCCTCAGAACATGCTCCATTAGAACGAATTATTTGTTTTAAACAACTTTTTGATTCGTTTTAAACTCACTTTGAATTTGAGACAAAGTTTGTAAAAGAATATTTCTCTTTATTGCTTTTATCAACATGTTGTTGTAACACTGTCGGATCAATTCCATTAATTTAATGGGGATTTAATTTTGCCCTCTTTAGGTGTCATAAACAGTAGACATCGAAATTTTTTCGAAACAAAAATACGAATCAATAAATCAAATTACTCACACACATTTTGTTTGGTAAAGAAGTCCACTAAATATATGATTCATAGGTTCGAAATGAATAAGATATATACAGGCCTCCAAATAATACTCTCCAAGTGCATGGACTTGTAAAGTGTATTTAGTGGTTCGCCTTTTCAACAGACGTGCTTTGAAAAATACATAAAAAAGAAACAACAGAAGTAACGAAATGAAATAATGAAGAAGTCAACTTGAGTTTATATTCGTAGTACTTCCAACATTTTCATCGTCGTCAATGGGTCCATACCATAATTGTCGTCAACAATCATGTCACTTTTTGACTTTATCCACTCTTGTGATACAGGTCTTTCACTACTGCACAATATTCTAAAATATGTCTAAATCGTTCGACGGAAGTTTTGGATAGCGATTCCAAATCCGGACCTACTAAATTCAAATTTGTTAATAGTTTCTCTTCTCACCCAGAATAATATTAAATAATCGTCTAAACGCAAAATGAATACCCCATTTAAACCAAATTAATTTAATTGCACAAACAAGGACTTCGAACCATATTTTTACAATTATGAAATATCTACTTACCATTTGCTGTTGGTTTTTGGGTTTCTTGTGGAGATCCGGCACTTTGAATGAAGTTACCGCCTCAATCACCTCGGCCAGTAGTAAGCCATCTCGACAGTCAGCAGATAAGTCTGTGACTTTTTTCTTTGATTTGGCACGTTCCAGATAATAGTTGGCCCAATCGGTGTAGATCTGAAAATTTAAGAAACATTCCATATAGTAACAATAATCAAAAATAATTCTTAATTTCTTCAATTATGCCATTACATAGTTATTAAAATGAAATGCTAATGACAACACAGCTACTTTAAAATTTCCGGAGTCACACACACTAAGGAATGAAAGTCATTATTGAACTTTTTTCCATTGTTTTTGCCTTAAATTAACCATGTAGCCAAATAGTTAGGCTATTCGGATTTTACATAATTTCGGGAATTTGCTATACAACTTCTATTTATTAAATAAAAATATTGGCTTTGCATACGAACGACTATTACTTCAGTTTAATGGCCTTAATTAGTTTTGGCAGCATATGGTGTTGCTCTTGCCCAGCAATTTTCTTCTATAGCATCCGTTAGAAAAATCCATTAAAATCGTTTGAAGCTATTAGAAAATCATTACTGGTGGGTGTGGGGTAGGAAGGCCTAGCGACACATAATGTTTTAGTGCAAAATGCTTGTTGGGAACAAATTCACAAGCTATAGTATTTTATGTAAGTCTTTTTTTGTCAATGTCCATTTTTTTATTATTTAATTAAATTATTGTTGAAACGAGAGAAAAATTACTGTATTGTAATCGATTCGTTATTTCTGAAATAGTCAAACAACGCAGATATTATTAATATGTATTATAAATGTAAAGTCATACAATTGTATCAAATTATAAATACTGACAAATTTCAATACAAACCTTGGCGTAGTCGGCAATGTTTTCACAAGATCCTTGATAGCTGACACATCCACCCAACATGTCGATGTTTTATTGAAATATTCGTGTATGTGTTATTAGTATGTACACAATATAAGAAAAAAATCAGTTTCTGCTTTAAATAATACATTAACGATCCATTACTGTTGAAAGGTAATTACTACTATTAATGTAAAACATAATATTACTCATACACACTTTTCATATTTCTATGTACGAATTTTCTAACCATATTTCTTTTTCTATTTTCAGATATATGGGAGGTAAGATTTATTTGAAAAATTTTCCTATGATATTGTACGAATATGACTTTAGTGAATCGGACAACGCAGACACCATGTAATTAGATACATATTTAGTGAAGTTTTTAGAACACGTCACTGTAAATACGCCATAGATCTGTGTTTTCAACAGCCTATACCTATTTCAGATGTCATTCAAAACATTTCAATTGCAAGCATTCATAACATTTCATTTGTAATGCGATAATGTAGTTGGTAATTCACAACATTTCATATGTAATTCAAAAATTCCATTTGAAATTTAAAGAATTTCATTTGTATCTCGTATATTTTCATTTGAATTTTTTAGGGTTTCATTTGACGTTCAAAGAAATCCTTTTGAAATTCAAAGAATTCAATTTGAAATTTATAACATTTCACTTGTAATTCATAAAAGTTCAGTTGTAATTCATAACAACTCATTTCAAATTCATACATATTCATTGTATGCAGTTTTGCCAAAGCTTTTTTGATAAAAAATGCTAGATTTACTTTAAAAAAGTGCTAAAAAATTTAAAAAAGTGCCAAATAAAAGTGCTAAAAATGTTTATAATAGAAATTAGTAGAATTGACTGTAATTTGATATTTTTGGATTTTCATTAGGTTCAAATTTCCCATCAAAAATTATCAATGTGGGCTATGTTTCAGGATAGGCCCTAGAGAATGAAATTTTGTGGACGTCCGCGCATCTACATAAGCATAGCTAGAAATTTCAAACTTTGCGACAGTTATTTATAGATCAAAGTTAGTTAACGCCAATGTCGAATGTGCCGTAGTTTCATCTATGAAGAAAACTCTCAAATTAAGGTTGGCACATAGGCCTCATATTAAAGTACTGCTTTTTGATGTAGGTCCAACTTTTGACATAACCCCATTACAAAGTTAAACGCGACTCATTTTCTGTACTCTGAAGTGGCTATAATTTGGCATTCCGGATTCACAGTGAATAAAAGCTCCTTTCCAGAAAGTTTCCGATTTAGGTTCTACACCACACAAAGGCCTGGTTTTTCATTTTACTAAATAAACAACCTTCTAGCCAGCTATGCTATAGTATTAATATGTCCGATAATTTTTAGAGAAAATGTTAATACACCATGTGGAGGAGGTTATAAAAAGTTCTAACTGGCTGAATTTGAAAATTTTTAGCTGTTTACAGATGTACTGACTCTTTTTTAACATTAGGGTTAATTTGAAATCGAACATTGCCGAAAATTTTAACTAATTTCAGAAAAAATAAAAATGCTAAAAAAGGTGCTAGGTGCTAGATCACTTTTTTTGGTGCTAAACGAGTTTGAAAAGTGATAAATCTAGCACTAAAAGTGCTAAATCGGCAGCACTGATTGTATGTTACCAATAACATTTAAAATTAAATGTTATGAATATCAAATGAAATGTTATGTATTTCAAATGAAATGTAATGAATTTCAAATGGAATTTTTTGAATTTCAAAGGCAATCCATTGAATTTCAAATGGAAGTATATGAATATCAAATGTAATTCTATGAATTTCGAAAGATGTTTTATGAATTTCAAAAGATATTCTATGAAATATAAATGAAATTCTCGAATTACAACTGATATGTTATGAATTGCATATGGAATTCTCGAATTGCAAATTGTATGTTGTGAAATACAAATGGAATTCTCGAATTACATTTGATATGTTTTGAATAACATGTGAAAAAGGTGTAGTGAACTCTATTCAATGAAAAATATTCAACGGCAACCGACCATATATGTTCACAATTTTGATAACATTTTTATTACATGACCATGGATTCCATTAAATTGTAAATTTCAAATTTAATCAAATCTGATGTACGGCATAGAGAAAATTACTTGATTTTAAACATATTCAATATTAAGTTACATAGAATCAAATCTGATGTACGGCATAACGAAAATGTCCCAAACATTCCAATTAATTTATTTTCATTTCTCATTTCTCGTATTCTCTCTTTTCTTCTTATCTATATTACCAAAAAAGTGAAACCCCTATTCTGTTTCATTTTTCTCCATATTTATTAATATCAATATTTGTGCAATGCAAATTAGCATTTTTGGCAATAAAATCAACTGTATGGTAATCGAAAATTATGTCGATTGATTCTTGTAAGTCGAGAGTCCTTTATTGCGTTCTTAAACTCTTGTCAATAACACATTAAACGAATCATCCTCATCCGATTTGCTTTTTCAACATAAAAATAATACTTTGTCGACAGTGCAAATACCGGGAGTGCGCGAGAATCCCTTTTGTCTTGCCATTGTTCTTTGATGATAAGGCGTTTTCCAAGACAGCCGGTTAGGCGTAGACGACAACGCCTGCCAAGCTAATTGAAAAACTTGCAATATCAAGAATATCCTGAATAAAGTGTGGCAACTGACGGTGGTGGTTCGTTTGCCACTAACTTAGGGTTAAACACATCAAACAACAGGTCTTCCTTCGGTTGTTTAACTGGTCGTCCAAAGCTTTTTGCATAATTGCTTAGTTTCCTCAAATGGTATTGTGTTGTTGTTGTTGCAGCAGTAGTCCACCCTTGTCATCGGAGATTTCATTGTGGCCATTTATCACAGCTCTGAGATTGTTAAATGCGTCCCAGGCTAAAGGTAGCTATAGTTAATGGTTTTCCTAATCAGTGTTCAAAACGGAAAGAAGGACATTTGTTATTCGCAATTTATTTGTTATCAGTGGCCGTGGACAAATCAGCATAAAATCTGCTTACCCCGACGATTGTCTCTCCACACTTTCCAAATTTATTGTTAGGCCGATAACTCGGAAAAGGTGTTCCGCCTATGCGAAGGCCTTTAAATCGGAATTGTTATTATTATCGCACTATTAAGCTTACCCATACACCACGAATTGCTTACGAAGTATTAAGAAAAGGAGGAGTCACGATTTCCTCAAAGAAGAACAATTAAAAGGTGGTTCTTATTTTATATATACCTAAGTGTTTGGCTTTGAGGTTGAATTAAGGACAAAAAACAGTAAAAGAAGAGGTGCCATATTGGGGTGTAAATGCATACGACATGGTGATATTCAATTGGAGTTGGAGCCCTGCAAAAGTCATTTAGTTTTACATTCTAATGTTGATGCAGACACGAAACACTGAGTATTGCTATCAGATAGTTAGGACTGTCAAATGTTATTTCAGTCATCCAATGCGTAGGATAGGTTGGTTTCTTGAATTAATTAGTCTTACACAAAAAACGTAGATGTGTACTTATGTGGATGTCATTTTAAACTGCAACTGCCTAATAAGCTACTAAAACTTCATTGGGACTGCTATCCTGGACTCGAGACAGTGGTGTGTCTACATCGACGTTTCGACGTGCCCTCGCTATGTATGCTGAGTTCTTAATAATGTTTTATCAATATCTATCTAAATATATTTTAATACTTTTACATTTTCCCATTCAAGTTTTCAATATCTCATGCATGCATACCTATTTGGCTCCGAATTCTAAGTGCCTGCCAAAATCAATTTGCTTAAAAGGTACACAGAAAGTTTGACGTGTATTTTTTGTTATTTTCCTGTTTATTTTGATGTTGGATTCTGTTGCTGCTTTTTTGGCAACTCACCTTTCTTCCCTTCCACATCTCTGTTACGATTTCCCAGAAATATGTATAGGGATGGTGGTGTACATGGGCTACTGACGCTTCAGATATAAAAAGTAAATATAAATAAAATACTCTACGGAATATCAAATTGCTATAAAATTCTTATGGCATAAAGACCTGGTGATGACGGTGGCTGGGACTACTACAAATATCAAAATAAATTGGTCTGGGTATTGGTGGTGTGGAGTTGGGGGTTGAAGCAGGCAAATTTTCTTCTGCTCAAAACATTGAAAGATAATTTCGTTGCCGTTTGATGCCACAAGTGGGTCACATTTATATTTGATGAGATGTCGTCAGAAATGAAGAGTATTTAGATAGACATTAATGGCAAACATCAAAATAGACATGTGGAGAGACTTCCTAAAAGCTTCCACATCTCGGAAATTCGAAGCAAGCATATTTTTGTCACTCCCTTCATTATTTGGTTCAATGTTCCCATTCTTTCTTCCAACGATGTTTATGATAATTTAAAGAAAGTCCTACGAAACAAGTGAAATGCTTTCCCACTTGACTTTCGCATCCCCAGTCCACACTTAATATGATTGTTTTTCTCGATTAGTTTAGAAACTATTTCGAACAATGTGATCTTCTTTTAGAGAATCCATTTTTGGGCATTTGAATTGTTATTGAGAACACATCAATATTGAATATATTTTTCGCTTGGTGAAGTTTTTTTGTGTGCTGTATGTCCGGATGTATGTTTGTAATTGACATCTGTCAAGTTTAACAATTGCACACCAAAAACAATGGTAAACAATACGAAGAATTAAATTGTCACTTTATAGTCACTTTACAATACAAGGTGTACGTTTTGGAATTGTGCCATAGGTTTTTTAATATTGCCACCTAGCTGAAGTCTGTGTTCACCTGTTTATAAATCAGGAATTGTTATGGTATGGCATCCAAATTCAGTAGTTTTGAATTAACTGAATTGGTTTTGTTTAATTTACTATTATAATGTAAAAAATAATTAAATTATTTGGGTAGTGTTTAGTGGTGTCTCGATTTATGACTGAACGTCAATTTGATATATGAGTCGTTTATTTTGAAAGTGATATAAGTCAAATTTTTTGAAATATGTAAAGGTTTGGGTTTGATTTGTCTGAAAAATATTCTTATGTGGTATTAATTATGTTTTTGGCTTTGTGCCCTAAAACATGCTAGAATATGTAATGTAATTTGTTTTGTAAACTCTTGTGGAAAACTAAGATTTGTGTCAGAATCTAAAATGGACTTAAACCACTTTCAAAACAGGATAAATATATTCATTCATATTTATGGTGTTTATTTTTTAAGTAAAGGCTTGTGGACAATAACATTGTTGTGCAGAGTATTTAATAAAAGTTGTCAGAGAAAAACACCCATCGTTCCGTCAACATTTGTTTGTTTACAAGTATCATTAATTTAATTAAAACCCCCTTCTGAATCTCTCCTACATCTCCTCGTTTCCCCATCAAACCGTTGCCTAATAAACATCGTACAAGCATGTCGTAACTTGTTGTTGTTTCAGCTATTTGTTTTTTTTCTATTTTTCTGCTTTTCGGTTTTCTATTGTTTTGCTGAAGTTGCCGTTGAATGTCTTCCTTATTAAAGAAAAAGTCGTACAATTTTATGCCCATGGCTATTTTCCGAAGAAGAATAACAGCTGCTAATGTTGTGCTTAGCTGTGCAGCCGGCCAACCAGTTAAATTAGATGAAAGGAGTAAAAGTCGCCGAGAGGCTCATTTTCATTTCGGTTGTGAGTCAGTCTTGAAGTGTAGAAAACTGGGATAAATCTTCAAATAAAATACGCCAAGTGTTGCGGAAAATATCTTTAAGCAGGATCAAAAGGGAAAATAACAGAGAGGATTCAAATGCCTGGTACCCTTTGCCACGTGTAACGGGGTGGAGGCAAGGGCAACGTTTTCTTTATTAATGAAAAAACCAGAAAAAAGCTAATGAAATATCGAAGAATTGTGTATTGTTAAGCACAATCTTCAACCATTTGTTCAAAATGTAATACTCCTTAAAAGCATTGGCGCCACCTCCATTTTCACTGTGATTGTTGATTTTTTGAGGGATGATTACATTCCTTAATCGATGTCACCAGTTCATTCATTCAGGGTAATGTCTAATATGTGCAAGCATCCAATTGATGTGCGGTTGTTTGTTTTACGAGAGACAACGCCTTGCAACACATGTTTCATTTTTCCACTTTACATCAATAGCTGAAATATAGCCTCGAGACCAGATAACACAGGAACTACAAGTGTTCACGTTTACTACTGACCGGCAGTCATTTCTATCGAAAATATCATCTATTTTGTGGTTCACTAATTTTTTCAATAGGCGGTGGATGGCGTTGTCATTTATTCTACTTTCTCCACAGATGTGTTGAATTGGTGTCTCTAAATATATGGTAATTATATTTTATTGTCGACAAGGAAAAACACAATACAATGGAAGTCCTCTCATTTACATTTTCTTAGAACATCGATTTGTATGATTGCAGGGATTCATACGAGTACTTGGTTCCTTTTTATGTTAATTAAAATATGGACTGAACCGTGTATATGTATGTGCAAAATTGTTGACGCTATACAATCTTCTAGCAGCATGAATTTCTGCATTACAGAAAATCAATCCACTGCATTGCAGAAATTAAAGCAGTCCACCATGTTTGTATTCCAATTTGTCATATTCTTGAAATTTAAAAAGTTTGGTTTGGAGCTCGCACTATTTTAGTTTATTGCCTGCGACTTTTTATTCAATGCTTCTTAAATATTATGTGTTTAGGTTTCCCAACCCTAGGAAACATATCGATATTTGGATAAAAAAAAAACTTTGCCCGCGGTTTATACTCTGCCCACAAATTGTGTATTTATTAACCTCAATTTGGTTTGTTATTATCTTATTTCTTTCTATTCATTATTTTCTTCTGACAGCTGTGGCATTTAATTTTCTTGCGGCCCTCTCTCTCCCTCGGCATCACTTTTCACACAACTCGTTTGTGTTTTACTTTCGTTATTATACAAATTTATTTACTGCACTTCCCGATTGGGAGATAAATGAACATTTATTATTTTTAAACTGAAACCACACGGGTTTTCGTTTCAAAATATTTATAGATAGGCACGGCACACGCACATTCAGTGCAAAAGCAAACTTCTCTTCGATGTACCCGTAGACGTTGCACGTCTATTCTAGTAAACAATTGGACGCACTGCATCCGAACAATAACCGCCCAAAGTAATTAATTCATTAAAGAAAATAAACGAATTGAACGACGTTTGAACGGCGCGTTGCCCCGAGGCATACATTTCGATTAAAACTTTTTCACTTAGTTTGTTTACAAACAAAACGATGCGTAAAAGTAAACTCGGCCCCGCATAAAAAAAACTCACGGAAGAATTCGATTCGGAAGGCAACCAAATACAACACGCTTTAGCGATCATTTAGAGACTAATTTGATGCCATCACTTGCTCCTCCTTCGAACTTTTGCTGCAACTCAAGGTGCAGCACAATGCAGCGAGAGAGAGAGTGAGAATGCACTGAATATGGGAGCTGTGTTATTTTCTTATTGGAATTCAATGAATGAAAGGAGGAAGAGACATTTTCTTGGGTTTCTTTTACGAAAATAAAGAGAGATGAACACTAATGATGGAGAGGTACAGAATTGCATGTTTCTTCGAAAGATTTATTATGGCAGTTGTGTATCATGACGTGCGCTTTAATAAATAATTCTTATATGTGTGCCAAGGAAACATTTGTTCTCTCTGAATGGGATCTACCAGGGATGGTCCGAGTGATTTTTTTAGATTTTCGGCAGTCAAAATGTTGTAAATGTCGAAAACGTCATACACCTGTTTAAACGTCGAAAACGTCATACACCAATTATTTCTAGAATAGTTCCAATCAAAACGTAAACTATTTTCAGCAGAAATTTTGAATGGTTTTCACTACTGAAGGAGTAATTTCAATATTCACTAATGGAAATAATTTCTTTCAGTTTTCCTCTAAAGATTTATTATGGCAGTTTTGTATCATGAAGTCACCCCCTTAATAAATAATTCATATATTTGTGCCATGGAAACCACATTTGTTCTTTTTGAATGGGCGTTTCAGGCAGTCTACTTTCAAATGCATAACACATTTGATTATTTAAATATAAGCTTATATTAATACTGCGGGTCAATTAAATAATTGTAAGAGGAGCCTGATTTACAATTGGTAATTTTATTTACGATAGCTCTCACTTTAACGACGACAGCTCTCACGAGGATGAGGCTGTTGTTCCACTCCACCTCTCTTGATACAGTCGATATAATCTATATATATAAAAGAGCTTAGTGTTAAGTGAGTGAGTGAGTGACTGACAGATCATCGCCCAGACGAAACGGCTAAAGCTAGAAGCTTGAAATTTTGAGTGTGGGTTGGTGTTGGTGTGTAGGCGTGAGATAAGGCTGGGTTTTTGGAAATTCGAACTAGAAGGGTACGAAAAGTACTAAAATGTACCAAATATGGTACCCTTTGTATTAGGCGAACGGGAAGAGCTAGAATTCTGAAATTTAGAATGTGTGTCACTGATGTAAAGTTAGGAAGATGTACAAGAGCGTTTTTGGAAATTCGTACTAGAACGGTGCGAAAAGTACTAAAAAGTACTAAATGTGATACCATTTGTATTTGACGAACCGGTAGAGCTAGAACTCTGAAATTTGGATTGGTGGTCGCTGAGTGTAGGATATATGTATCAACGGGTTTTTGGAAATTCGAACTATAAATATCCGAAAAGTACTAAAATGTACTTAATTTTTCACAATTTCGTACCATGTGAATTGATAGAGCTAAAAACTTGAAATTTGAAATGCGAATTAGGGATGAGATGTAGAGTCCATTTAAGGAGATGGTTTTGGAAGCATGTACTCATGTGTACGAAAAGTACTATATGATACTATATTTGGTACAAATTTAATTTGGAGATAAAAATCGAGCTGGAATCCTGAAATTTGAAATTAACATTACCGTCGGAGTGTAGGATTGGGAATGTACGTAGTTTTGGAATTATTTTACCCAGTTTCAGTAATTTTTATTCATGGGTACTAAATGGTACTAAATTTGGTACAATTTGAATTTTATGCAAACCAATAGAGCTAGAATCATGAAATTTGGAGTCAGGATCACTGTTGGGGTGTAAGATCGAGATATGTAGGAAGTTTTAAAAATTTTTACTAATGTGTACTAAATTTGGTACAATTTGAATTGTGGGTGAACCGATAGAGTTGGAATCCTAAATCTTGGATTTAGGATCACTTTGGGGGTGAAAGTTTGGGTTCAGTGGGACGTTTTGGAAATTCGTACTACTGTGTACTAAATTTGGTACAATTTGAATTGTGAGTGAACCGAAAGAGTTGTAATCCTGAAACTTGGATTTAGCATCTATGTTTGAGGTAAGTAAGAAGTTTTCGAAATTTGTACTACTGTGTACTTAATATCGTACAATTTGAAATGTAGGTGAACCGATAGAGTTGGAATCCTGAAACATGGATTTAGGATCACTGTGGGGGTGTAGGATTGGGATATTTAGGAAGTTTTGGAAATTGGTACAACTATGTACTAAGTTTGGTACAATTTGAATTGAGGGTGAACCGATAGAGTTGGAATCCTGAAACTTGGATTTAGGATCACTGTGAGGGTGTAGGATTGGGGTCTGTAGGAAGTTTTGGAAATTCGTACTGCAGTGTACTAAATTTGGTACAAATTGAATTGTGAGTGAACCGATAGAGTTGTAATCCTGAAACTTGGATTTAGGGTCACTGTGGGGTTGTAGGGTTAGGGTAAGTTGGAGGTTTTGGAAATTCGTACTACTGTGTACTAAATTTGGTACAATTTGAATTGTGAGTGAACCGATAGAGTTGTAATACTGAAACATGGATTTAGGGTCACTGTGGGGTTGTAGGGTTAGGGTAAGTTGGAGGTTTTGGAAATTCATACTACTGTGTACTAAATTTGGTACAATTTGGATTGTGAGTGAACCGATAGCGTTGGAATTCTGAAACTTGGAATTAGGATCACTGTGGAGTGTAGGTTTGGGTTAAGTAGGAAGTTTTGGAAATTCGTACTACAGTGTACTAAATTTGGTACAAATTGAATTGTGGATGAACCGATAGAGTTGGAATTCTGAAACTTGGATTTAGGATAACTGTGGGGGTGTGGGTTTAGTAAGAAGTATTGGAAATTCGTACTACTGTGTACTAAATTTAGTACATTTAAATTTGGAATCATTATGGGGGTGTAGGATCGGGGTATGCAGGAAGTTTTGTTGGAAGTAGAAGGGTACGAAAAGTACTAAAATGTACCAAATATGGTACCCTTTTTATTAGCGAACGGGAAGAGCTAGAATTCTGAAATTTGGAATGTTGGTCACTGATGGAAGGTTAGAAAGATGTGCAAAAGGGTTTTTGGAAATTCGACCTATAAGTGTACTAAAGGTACTAAACTTTACTGAATTTATTTCCTATTGTATATATATTGAACATATATAGCTGGAATCTTGACATTTTAAATGGAAACATGTTGGGAAGTGGTGTTGATGTACGGAAATGGTTTAAAACATTCGTACTTATGTGTATAAAAAGTTTAAAATTGTACTAAAACTATTTACCTTCAGTTGAGTGTGTAGAGATGGAATCTTGATAATCGGAATTAGCTTTAAAAAATCGTACTTATTTGTATGTGGATGAACCGATAGAGTTGGAATTCTGAAACTTGGATTTAGGATAACTGTGGGGGTGTGGGTTTAGTAAGAAGTATTGGAAATTCGTACTACTGTGTACTAAATTTAGTACATTTAAATTTGGAATCATTATGGGGGTGTAGGATCGGGGTATGCAGGAAGTTTTGTTGGAAGTAGAAGGGTACGAAAAGTACTAAAATGTACCAAATATGGTACCCTTTTTATTAGCGAACGGGAAGAGCTAGAATTCTGAAATTTGGAATGTTGGTCACTGATGGAAGGTTAGAAAGATGTGCAAAAGGGTTTTTGGAAATTCGACCTATAAGTGTACTAAAGGTACTAAACTTTACTGAATTTATTTCCTATTGTATATATATTGAACATATATAGCTGGAATCTTGACATTTTAAATGGAAAACATGTTGGGAAGTGGTGTTGATGTACGGAAATGGTTTAAGACATTCGTACTTATGTGTATAAAAAGTGTAAAATGGTACTAAATTCCGTACTATTTACCTTCAGTTGAGTGTGTAGAGATGGAATCTTGATAATCGGAATTAGCTTTAAAAAATCGTACTTATTTGTATGAAAAGTACTTAATTGGTACTAAATTTGGTGGAAGTTGGATTTAGGTGAACAGATAGAGCTGAAGTCTTCAAATTGGGAATTAAAATAACTGTTGGAGTGTAGGACTGAGGTAGATTATGAAATTCGTACTTTTTGGTACGAAAGGTATATATGGTACTAAATTTAGTACAATTTGGATGTTGCTTGAAAGGATGGAACTGAAACCCTGAAATTTGGAATTAAGATTTCTGTTGAAGATTGAGCTATAGAGACATCTTTGGAAACTCGTATTTATGTGTACGAAAAGTACTAAACGGCACTAGATGGATTTGGGTGAACGGAGAGAGCTGGAAACCAATAATTTGGACTAATGGTTGATGTTTGAATATAGAATTGAGATATGGAAGCATATCACCTACCTACTACTAAATAGTACTATATTTGGTACAACTTGATTACATGTGAACGGATAGAGCTGGACTCCCGAATTTTTAAATTAAAATTACTGTTGGAGTGTAGGATTGACATAGTTTAGGAAATGTTTAATTATAGAAACAAAAAGTACTAAATGGTACCGAAAAACTTACAAATGTGTGAACGAATAGGGCTGTATTCTGAAATTTTGAATTAATATTACAGTTTGAGTGCAGAATTGAGATATGTCGGTAATTTTTTAAAATTCGTCATTATGGTAAATGGTAAAAAAATTTGGTACAATTTTGATTCGAGTTAACGGATAGAGATAGTAAACGTAAATTTGGAATTAAAATTACAAGATTAAGGAAGTATTGGAATTTCGTACTTATGGATACGAGAAGACCTAATTAGTACTAAATATGGTACAATTCGTTTTGTGTGAGCGGGAATCCTAATATTTGGACTTAAAAATAAGGTTGGAGTGTAGGATGAGGTAGTTTTAAAAATACGTAAATATCTGTACTAAATGGTGCTAAGTTAATACAATTTAGATTTGAGTGAAAGGATAGAGATGGATGGATTTGAAAATAAAATTACTCTTATAGCAAAGAAATGAGACAGTGTTGGAAATTCGAACTCATGAGTACGAAAAGTACTAAATATGGTACAATTTGGATCTATGTGAAGAGATATTGCTGTTATCCTGAAATTAATGAATAAAATTACTGTTTCAGTGGGAAATTGAGGCAGTTTTAGAAACTCATACTTACGTCGACGAAAAGTAATAAATGGTACAATTTGGATGTTGGTGAACGAATAGAGCTGGAATCTTTAAATGTGGACCTAAGGTTGTTATTGGAGTGCATGACTGAGGTATTTTTGGAAATTTGTACTTTGGGTACGACAACCAAAAAATTTTGTACAATTTGGACTTCGGTGAACGGGTAGAACTCGAATCCTGAATGTTGCAACTTAGGTTACTCTGGGAGTGTAGGAAAAGTACAGAATGGTATCAAATATGGTACAGTTTAGTGAACAGATAGAGCTGAAATTCTTAAATTTGGACTTACGATTGAAAGCAGGTTTGGAATATTGAGATTGGTTTGGTATATGGGTACGAAAAGTGCGGAATGGTTTCACACAGAGCTGAAATTCTTAAATTTGGACTATTTGAAAGAAGGATTGAGGTACATTTGGAAATTTGTACTTATGAGTACGAAAATCACTAAATTTGGAACAATTTGGACTATGGTGGAAGAAAATTCACTAAATTTGGAATAATTTGAATTTGGGTAACGGAGAGAGCTGGAAACCTAAAATTTAGAATGTTGGTCATTGACAGAGAGTTAGAAAGAAGGACCAAAGGGTTTTTGGTACTAAATTTAGTGGAGGTGACGGTATAGAGGTAGTCTTGAAAATGTATAATTATGTGTTCGAAAAGTTCTAAATGAAATTACATGTGGAACCTGTACGTTTTTGCTAAAGTGTGGATTTCGGAAAATAGTGCTTATGTGTATGAAGAGTACTTAATGGTAATAAACTTGATATTAAATGTAGGAACAGAGGTGGAATTCAGAACTATAGTACAACTAATTATACGGCATTCACGATTTCCATATGAAATATTTTTTTATTCCCTTTCCGCATACGAAGTAGCGGGTACTTTGCTAGTAATTCATATTTCAATGCATTTCCAAAAAATGTAATAATAATTAAAACAATGACATTATTATTGAACCATTCGTTATAACCAGTATACAAATTTGTAAAAAACGTTTTTGCCCATTCGTTCTATACCGAATTCGTCAAACTGAGTATTGGTTATACCGAGCGTAAACTGTATTTATTACTTTAGATCTAAAGAATCCAAAATCGACGACTAATTTAAAACTTTTTGATTTTTATATGAAGTACTTACATTGGGGAAATCATAATTCCTATGATTAGTATAAAGAAATTTTAAGATATTTATAGAATGTGGGATATTTATAGAATCGTTTGTTACGATTCTAAAAATATATATTTTATTTAAACATTACATATTGGGTGTAATAGGAACACTGTGCCTGTAAGTGACGTCAATTTTTCTGCGGACGCCAAGAGAAATGCGTTTGCTTCCGAAAGTGATAAGATTTTCTTTCTAGCCATCTTTACACTGGAGACTCATCCCAGGCCCAAAGGGATGTAGTAAAGTAACAACAAATAATTAATTATGTTTTGTATTTCCTTTCTGAAGGTATTGCTGTTCTCAATCTCCCATTTTACAAAGACTTCTTTACCACGAATTTTATGCTTAATAAATTTTAAAGACATCTGTTAACATTGAACTTGAAATAATTTATGACACATACGTAATGCCAAATACATTGTACCATTAAGGATTCAAAGTCTTATATACATATATAATAATTGTGGAATATATTGTTATTTCTCATCGGTGATGTCTATAAATGTAGGTCTACTTTTAGCACTACATTGAAGTTCTTTGAACCTTCTTTTACCACCTCACTTCAATCCTATTCACAGTGGCTCCCTCATGTGTAATAATGGTGCCTACGGCATTCTCCTAATACTAACACAGTGACGACTCATACAATTGACACCTCGTCTGACACATAGTGATCTAAATTTAGCACGCGACAGCAAACATAGAGCAAAGTGTAGACTCGTACTGCACATGAACAGTGGATACCAGGGTTTAAAATGCTAACGCCAAAATAGCAAAAACACAGAAAATTGCCGCACTGCTAACTAAATTCATCCTCAAAATATGCAGCACAGCCAAGCACAACTGCAACAAATAGCAATACATTACGAATAATTTTAGCAAACAAAACTAAAGCTTCTTGATTTTCGTCAGCAGCTACAAAATAGCAATAAACAACTACAACATAATTGTCAACGCGACTAACAACCAAAGCTTACAATGAAGACTAAGCACCTTGACTGTGGCTGCTTAGCAAGATTTTTAGCTAACAAAACCCGAGTATTTTTCGAGTTCAGTGTTGCCCATTGAAATTTTATAAATTATATGAGAGAATTAAAAATCGCGATTATGATAATTTAATTTTTTCGAACAAAGACAATTAGTAATACTTGTTAAAGAGTTTAATTTAATATATTATTTAGTTTTTAGTACTATTATTGACAGTTTTTAATTGCGATTTGACAAGTTTAAATTAAATAAAAACGCACAAAATGACATTCCTTTTTTCTAATTTCTGCGTTGGCAACACACAAACATAAAAACAATCCTCGGCTGATTATTCGTCGGCAGCGAAATATGAATATGTAGTCGTACTGCCGATTAGTCATAACAAAAAAAGCTCGCATGTGCAATACGTGCTTACACGGATGCTACGAACTAAAAAAGCTAGCCGTTTGCTGATTTAGTCATAATGTCAATATTTTTTAGCAGTAGCTCTGTAAGACTAATGCTAATATTTTTTGATGCTGCATTTTAAACCCTGGTGGATACTAACATTGGAAAGTGACAACATCTAATTGAGCATCATTTACACAGTGACACATTATGAAATAATTGTGAATACTCGTGTAACTTGTCATTGGACGGAATGAAATCAATCTTCTTCCCCCTTCGGCACAAGTTGTGACTTACACACATGTTTGTTCGATTTTGAATATTGTGTTTTTAAATCATCAATCAATCAAATTATGGTATTTATTGATATAATTTATTCAACGCGATTTAAACCATAAATATTTTTCATGCCTAAAATGTCTAATGACTTACTTTTATATATTTTACAAATCCATTGTGCAATTTCCTGTAAAAAATATTATTATATTAATATGTATAATGTTGAATGGGCAATATCCAAAAGTGTCTCACCGGCCAAGCTGATAACAACTTTCGAGTTTCTCTTCTTTACTTCTTCTTATATTTAACGGAGAAAATTCTTTGAGTGAATATCATTGTATTTCTAGTTCCGTTCAATGCCGTACTTTTAGTTGTCAACTAAAAATATTTTGTTCCGTCTTTTTCTACTAAAATCTTTCAAAAGAAGGGAAATGTCTTAAAATAAAGAAAAACTATTTAAAAAAGAATGCTGCAATGAGCAGATTCCGATGTACCTCAAAACTTGAGTTACTAAGTATTTAAGGGGGCTTGTCTCAGCTTGAAGTACAATCAAAACATTTATGAATGGAACTCTACTCTATTCAAATGGTCAATCGACTGACCCATTTCTTGAGGCAACAATTTCACCTTTTATAAAGATGAAGGTGTTAGGAGTTGATTGGGAGTTGCATTTTTTAAAAATAACAACTTTAATAACAACTGTTACTTGGATTTTTGAAAAATATGTTTTCCAGGTGATTTGTAGGCGGGGATTCTATAGTATTAGTCGCGATTTCATGAGTTCCTCTATTATGTATATATATATATATATGAAGAATTTATTTGTACACTTATACTTCAATACAAAGTTAAACTCGGCCGAAGCAGTCTTTATTTAGCAATGTGTATCGTTCTGGTCGAGATGTTTGCATGCTTCTCCGATTGTTGCCACAATTAGCTTGAACCACTCACAATTTTCCATTCAGCGGTTTTGGCGACTTTTCACCTTTTATGTCTACATTGTTGCTCCGGTTGTGATGGAGATTGTTTGTATTTAAAGTGAAACCGACAAAAATTAAATTCGTTTGTAGAAATAAAAATTAAGTGTACATTTTGTTTTTTTGAGTTGGAAAGCATCAGCATTAGGGGTTCCATGAAAGAAGGGATAGAGTTCAAAGTTGCCAGAAAAAAGGTATTTTGACCAAACTACAGATTGAATTCAGGTGCTGTTTGGACATTTGTTTACATTAAATGTTGTTTTAATCTCTATTCATTAAAAATATATCGGTTTCAAAAAATTTAATTTTTTTCATTCGAATCAACAAATTCGATTTGAACTCGGTTTGTGGTAACATGGGGAGATTTCCTAAACATGGGGAGTCAACTAAGAACTTCCGGGAATTACTTGGCTAGAAATGAAAAGCTTGTGTTTAATTAATACAAACATTTTGACCATTAAAACAATAAAAGTTTCCAAACACTAAAAACTACACTCGATTTATCTCGTCTATCCTCCTCACTCCAAAGTACAAACACATAATTCAGTTAAGTACCCTTTGAGCGAGAGTATAACATAACTGAATACACAATTTGCCATTTTCCGGGAAGTTAATTATTTGTTGACAAATATTTGAGTGGGTATTCGAAACTTGGCGGCAAATACTAATGCAAACACAGACAATATGTTAAGTGCTGCCAGCAAAGGATACACTCCATAAATGATAAGGACACGAACTTAAATTTCGGCACAAGTGTTTATAATGGTAACTGATAATGCCACAGAACGGGAAATAAATTCAAGTTGAACATTAACAAAAGTGGCGAAATGCCATAAAAAGTAACAAAAAACAATGTGTTTGCTTTTTGTTCTGCTTCAACGTGCATATCCGCTTCCTCTCCCTACCCATATTTGTGTGGCACTGGTATGCGGCAACATATTTTGATCTGTACTGTTTCCTTTTTTGTTTATTAATTTTAATGCTGTGAAAATATGAATTTTGATTGTGACGAAGGACGACAAGTATTGGCGATGTTTGCAGGAGTATACAAAGTACCCAAAATCCTCAGCATTCAAAACAGACTCCCAAACTCTTATTTACCATTATGTTTGGCTTGTGTACGCTTTCAAAATATTATAATAGACTACTAAGCCCCTCTACGTGCCAT
Organism: Musca vetustissima; assembly: GCF_032173495.1. Lineage (NCBI taxonomy): Eukaryota > Metazoa > Arthropoda > Insecta > Diptera > Muscidae > Musca > Musca vetustissima. The sequence goes on from NW_026880550.1 coordinate 133,289, forward strand.
TGTCGATGTGAAAACGGCTTAATGTATTTGGGAAAACGATTCACTAGCGAAATTTGCAGCCACTCATTAAAGAAGTATTTAATATTTTGGTGATTTGTTTGTCGAGAGCTGTGTGTATTCAGATAAATTACATTTAAAAATCAAGTTGTATACGTAATACGATAATACCAACATAAATACAAATAAATATATTAGTATGATAAAAACAAGAATGTCAATCGTCGTATACGATATTTACAATACTCACAATTTATATTATACAGTTCCAAAGGATCTTTCATAGGTGCCGATTTCAGATATGTGGACACATTTTTGGTTCGAAAAAGTCCTAAATAGCATAAATCTCCTTTAAATTCACAATACGTAAAGTATATAATTCATTTATTAGATTGTGAAATGAACCTAATTAACATAAAACAGATAGTTGAGACCCTGTTGTCAGCTCTTGGCAATTATCTATGAATCCTGTGATTAATGTAACGCCTATTACGGCTTCGTAGAGTGCCAAGCAGCAATGTATGTTTTGAAACCATAAATTAATTTAACACCCACATCAACTGGAAAGTCCTCACAAATCTTCGTTTTTGTCACCTCATCCCCACCACACCTCTTTCCATTCGTTGTCTGCGCCAACCACCAACTAGAATTTCTTTCACTCCTGTTTTTACACACGTCTATTCCATGCTTTTAGTCTTCTTTTACTTTTTGTGGAGACAAAGTCGTGTAATGTAACTCCAGCATTTTATAATTCTAATTAATCCCCATTTGGGTACTTTTTAGCAAGTTCATTGCCAAACAACTGCGACTCGACTTCTTACCATTCCAAACATTTATGAAAATTCCAGAGTCTGTTGAAGCCGTTGACTACTATCACAAAAAAGGGAAATGGGTTTTAATCCAAAAATTATGCAATATTAAGCAGAGTGCCAATTATTCATACAAGGAACACAAATGCCTGGCGGCTAGCCACAATCTATGCATTGTTGGCAGTCAACGACGACTTCGTTACTATTGTTGAATATATTACAAAAAGTAGAAATGCATACGAAAATTTCGAATATTAAAAAAAGAAAATTCCATCGCAAAGTTGTTTTTCAACTTTTGAAAATATTATTTTTTTCATGGCATTGAATATAAAACACGTCAAAAAATATGATTCTGTACGATTTATTGTGTAAAAGTATTTTAAAAGCGGGGTAAGTCGCAGTCAAACTCCACTCTTTGAAAATAAATTAAAGAAACAAAAATCAAATGTTTAAGTCATGGATCAAATGTCTTAGGAAGGTAGAATTTTTCCGCGAAAAAACCAAAAGTGGATAAACTTGAATTTTGACTACAATTCAAATAAAGTTATTGTAATTTGCAAGTAGGTTGTCCAAATAAAGATTATGAGAAGAAATCTGAAAAAGGGAGAAGGCGATTTACCTTTTCAGCATAGATTAAATCTGCTTTGAAAAAGGACTATTTCTAGAATAAAGACGAATGTCGAACCTTGACAAATTTGAATTTAATTCGCATATGCGAATTAATACAAGTTATCAACATACGACCTTTGAAAAGTCACACAGCCCAATATTCCAGATGAGCCACTTAACCTGACTTTCCTTTTCATTGCAAAACTTAGATCATTGAGCTAGACACGAAGGAGTATAAATAACTTACTTAAAATGATTAAAAATAAAATTTTTTTTGTTTGAAAAATTTGAGTCTGTGTTGAAGAAAACATCCATAAAGCCTAATGTTAACCACGTTTTTTAAAGAGTAATATATACATCAACAATACTGAAATGCAGACCATTGGCGAGAATGTTTACAATCTGTATTATTTTTTTAACATTCGTTTATAAAAACAAATATCACAATTTCATAAGTAGTGCTCTGCACATTCCATTCCAGCACAGTTTATGGTGTTGTAGGAATTGATTAATTTCATGATGTCAATTTGCCATCAATTTGTAATTATAATACTCAATCATGTCATTGCAAGTCTACACCCTTTTCTTTTTTCTGGCCCAATGCTGCTGTCGTTGCCAGACAAATAAAGGCCGATTATTGTCGTCGACGGGAAGCCACCCCTCGCGTCGTGCAAACATTTTGATACAATGAAAAAAGACACGCGGTTTCCCTTTTATGCATCCGAATTATATTGTGACTGGGTGGTTGTATTCCAAAAAGTAAATTTACCACTCCACTATTCCTGGCTCACTTTGGGTTCTTGTCATTTAAAAAAAATATGTTTTTCTTTTCTCCTTGGAGATAAATGAGAAATATTTGTTTTAAGTCCTTAATGGGAATCAGTCGTTGTTTGTTTAGCTTCAAAGAGCTCAAAACCTCATAGGTTTCGAATAAATTTGATGTTTATTTTTATAGAAATTGCACGTGTTCTCTCCAAACATGTACTTCGCCCTCTGTCAACACGTGTTCCAGTCACATGACTCAATTTCGTCATATGCCTGAAGAGTGTCCTCAGTACCAGGCTAAAATACTCCATCAAAGTAAATTTTAATCTTTTTGCTGATACCGTAACCAAAGAATAATATCTAATGTATTTCCAGAAATGGTTTTATTTGCATACATCAAAAAATCAAAAATAACCGCTTTAAGTAAATTGCATAACAGGCTGTTTCTGTAAAATGGTTCCCAACTGTAAATCTAAGTGGGTTTAAGCTTTTAACTAATATTTGGCCATATTTGAAGTCGGAATGCCAGTGGTTTTTCTTGTATCAAAATGCATATTTGAACTGTTTAAACATTGGTTTACCATTTCCCCCATACCGGGCATGACACCGCCATATGACATTTGTGGCTACAAAATCTGTACATTTTTCTAATGTTCTTAAACATTCATCATATTCGTACGGCAGCAACAACAACACCATTCAAATCAGAGGAAAAAGGAAACCGACAAATAAACCACAGTCACATACATTAAATTCATACAACATTTTTATGACATTTCATATATGAATGTCTTTTGGCAAGTGCCACAAATAGCCGCAGCAGTCAAAGTTCAGGCCATAGTAGGAGTGGATGTAGTTACGCTAAGTGCTCTAGTTACTTACTACTCGGGCTTGAGACGAGGAAATCCCTTGAAATAACTTGACTTCTGGTGACATAACATGCAAAGGCAATTTTTCAATTTTTATACTTTTGCGTGCCATGCAAAAATTGTTTATGCCCGACCACAAAATACGACTGGAGTGAACTAAACACCAACAAAAATTGCTTGCATGATTTCCGCTGACTTGACAAATTGTAAAAGGCAAACTCGAGAAGAAATGAGGCAAAAAATACTATTTGCTGAAATCACAGCACTACGGACATCTACGGACAACGTGACTTGGTATAGCCCTCCCCATCTCCGAACTGTGCTATTATGATGTATGTTAGGTAGAAATGTCCTTGGGGCCTTGTTACGGGCGTCTGCCAGTCCTAAATGAGCTACTCACATCCTAGTTGGTATTACCCGAACATTAATATGACTTAAACTAATAAATTAAATTAAAGCAGAGCAAAAACAATCTGAAATGTGAATACGCCAGTCAGTCAGCCAGTGGGAATTGGATTGCCCAGCTAGGACCAGCAATGCTTATTTGTGAAAAGTCATTGAAAGGTAAACTGCCATGCCACCCATTCGTCTTTTGTTTCATTGGGGTTTCTTTGCGACTTTTACGCCGGTGGCTGGTACACTCATTCATTAGTCTTGTAACTTCTGTTTAGAATGACTGGCCACCTGCTTCCAAAATCCGATTTTCTTGAGGAAATGGGGTGAGTGAATTGTACGAATTTAGTTGAAGCTTGGAAAACTGTTCTCCCTCCCCTCAGTTGCCTTGGTAAGATGACTGATTAGGATGTGTTTGGGCTTTTGCAGAGTCATACATGAAATATCGTATTGACGTGGAAGATTTCATAAGAGTGATTAATGCCTGTCATACTCGTAGAATATCAATTTTCTTTTCTATTCACCTAGAATTACAACAAATTCACTTATATATTCCGACTTGAACTGCGGAAAAGTTTTTGTAACCTTAGACAACTCACATTTAAGTATAGTTTTACATTATACATTTTCATACATTCCCTATTCTGTCTATTTACCAATCACAAATCGTACTGTTCTTATGTATATACGTACATATTAATCATACCAAAATCTATGAACTACACAAAAATTATGACGAGTGATGGGCATAGGATTTGGCCCAGAAATAAACGATGAAATGGACGTTCCTGTATCAAACATTTAGTATTTTCAAATGATGAGAGAATCAAATTAAAAATTCCAACAAAAATATTGAACGACATTCAAACAATTTTGACGTTCATAAAAAAATCCATCGTCTAAACAAACATACAACATAGCAATTGAATCCTCTGTATAACATTCATCCAGATATGCCCACCCTGACCGTGGCCATGATGTACATACGACTGATACGACAGAAACAAAAACAGAAACCAATTTGACGACACCATATTCTCACTCCACGAGTGTTTGATAAACGGCAACTGCGACTACCGACATATCCTGCCAAACAAACCATGTTCAAACAGGAAATATGCTTTTTAAGCAAAAAAACACGGCAAATAACAAAATATACAGCCACAAACAATGGAAACGGAAACCGAAACAGAAGCAGAAACTACAAACAAATGTCGAATATGAACATCTATTCTTTCTGTCTGTCTGCCGGCCGTACATAAAGTAAATAGATTCAGCAATGTATGTGCATGTATACTCGATAGTTGTTACAAAAGTATCGCGAATTTCAGTGTACATTTATTGATGTTGTCCGACCAGCCAACAGCAGCCAAATTTTCCCCAAATATTAAATATTTGGGGAAAATTTGGCAGCTGTTGGCCGACAGTGAAAGTAACGGATACCAGCAAGAAAATAATCGGAAATAGAATTCGTCCAACCAGCAGCATATCTAAAATGACCGACAGTGAAAGTAATGGATACCAAAACCATTAGAAAATACCTATTTCCATTAATGAATTTGGAAAATATGACTGAAATCCATATAAAATTTCAACAAAATTTTCCTCCAACCAGCAGCAGTTCGAATTTTGACATTTTTTAAACAAACCTCGTGTATGGTGATATACGTTTATGTAAACACATACATGTTTGACAAATACAACCTTTTTGAATGTGATGCTGCTACCTCTCACATGCGCTGACTGCATTCACCGGTTGCGCAGAGGAATCAATAACTCTGCCTCTGTACATTTCGTTAGTAATATGAAAAGGTAACAAATACTACGTTACCGCATAACACCCTCTCATACATGAAATTTAAATTTTTCATTTCGTTTCCTTGCAAGTCACATCTCTGTTATATAATTATATGAATAGAGTTCAACTAACATCCACGGCACCAGAAAAGTAACAAAACATCATAGATACGAGTACAAAAGCCACACTTAGAAATCTCAAATTATATCTAAGGGATGTTTTAATGCCCCTGGCAATGACAGTCTTGTAATTTTTTTTCTTTCGAAAATGAGGTTTTAATTTCTGACACCCCATTGCAATTTCAAATATGAAGGGGGTTGTTCAGATCTTTCGACCATGTTTATACATTGTCGTTATTATAAATACAACAGGACGTAATGTGAGTTACATACAGACAGGGTTATAGTTGGGACCACAATCATTGGAAATAATCTAGCGCTACCGTGGATTAAAAAAAACTAAAGAGTGAATATTTGAAACATATTTTTGTATGTGCCTATAAAGGACATTAACTAAAAAATCCAAGAGCATATGTAAAGCGATAAGGCCCCAATTAGTCATATATTTTTTTTTTTTTTTTAATATTTTATTTTAGAGGCCTACATAAGACGCATTTTTCTTCAAAATCATTTTTAAAACATTTATCAAGAGTTTAAAAAAGGTGCTATATAGATTTCAAAAATGTACACGATTTTTTAAAAGAAAGGTCGCCTTTTAACCTCTTGTCTACACAAAAATAGCGCGAGGAAATAAATAAGCTTATAATAAGTATTTTATATGAAAAATAAGAAATGTTAATTATAAAAAAATACGTTCGAGCGTATTTACAAATATTTCCGTTATACGCCATGGATTTCCAAATTCTTTTCTTTAGCACACACGTTTTTATAGCGAGAATAATTAATATGTTGTTCCCATCATTCTTTTCAAAAGAAATCCTTGAGCCAAGTTTAGTGTCATGGGAATAATTGCAATGGGTGTTTACTTTTTTTTTGCAAAAAAAGAACTATTTCATGAAACTGCCATCCCTCTACTATTTGCCCACAAAGGAGGGAAGAAATATAAACCCACATACGTTTGAGGATTAATGCGCGCAAGGCGTCTTTCCAGCTAGTTTGATGGATAGATGGTCGTGTGTGTATAGGATATTGGTACACATTTCTTCCCAGCAATGTAAATGGGTCACATGAATGTTTTTTGGGGATTACTAGTGTAGTTTTTACATTTATTCTATGAGTATTGACTAGTATAGCAAACCGATTTTGCTCTGTTTGTTTATCCTTGTTATTATTAGAATTCTTTGACTGATTCGGTGATTTTTTACTTCCCTCAAATATTAATAACTGTTTGCTCGAAAGTTTTCCTACCAAGTAGAATTATTGATTGCCTGCATATTATTATCCGACAAAAAAATGTTTGTAAACTGTTCCCCTTCCGTCGATCTGTACATTCGGTTTTCACTTTGACATTTGCTATAGGACTATTAATTTCAGTCACCGGAAGCAAGAGGACGTCATTTAGGAATATTGGTGTTGTTTAGTTTTGTTTCTTATCCTTCTTAACTGGCTTTATTTATGTTGAAGTCATTCATTTTCCTTTTCGTTTGTTATTTTTTTTCGTTTACCGACTCTCATGTAAGCAGAAGGGAAGGGCTAAGATTATGGTGTTTTTAACATTGTTTATAAAATGTTTCGTTTTCTCTTCAAAATGAGGATGGATGTGTTTTTGCGTATTTGTTGGGGGCTGTCTTTTGCCACGTAGCTGTGTGAGAAATTAAAATTGTTAATTGTTTATGAGAAGGATAATCCCGGTGTTACAGTCATTAGGGCTGATATTTTGTACAAAGAAAAAGGAAAGTAAAGCTTTCGAAGGAGTAGGAGTCATAATTTTATAAATTTGTGTTGTTATGGTCAACAGCTTCTGCGCTGAAATATTCTACTAAAATATAAAAATACAGTCATTATAATTTATCGATATCGAACCTGGAAATTATTTGTTGCCATAATTTGCATATACCGAATGATGTATTCTTTCTTACAATGCTTGTCAAGTAGTAGTTCTAGAAAAATATTCATGTACAAACACAGTACTACAATCGTACTAATTCATCCCCTTTCTATCAACAAACACATGTTTCTGTCAATGCAATTTTAAGTATTCAACGTTGGAATAAATAGGGCATGACATACTTTAGCTCTAGAACCACGTTAACCATATTTTAATCCAAGTTATTACAGCCCACTGAGTACATACAATTACGGCCATAAATCAAAAAGTCATACGACAAAAATCGTGGGGATTACCGTATGTCAAAAATTGTTTCGAACTGCCGCTAACAAAATTCCTTTTAACTGTGTTTACAATGGATATTCCAAAATTGTGACACAGGACATTCTTATTAAAGATTACAACAGTTTTTAGTAGTATTGAGCTAATGACGACCCCGCTGTGTCCCTGTAGAATGTGTACCAATTTGCACTCTAGTGTTGGCAAGGGAACGTATGGAATAAGGACAACGCGTGTCACTTCTCCATATCTATATATTCAAGGGTTCAGCAAGGATACGCATGTAACTGCTTCCTGTGTGCATTTTCCAAATAATACGATTTCCATTGCTAATCCCTTAAAGGAGTAATAGGTTTTTTGAAGTTTATGATGGAAACATTAGAGCATTTTTGGCGGTTGCCTGTAGTTGTTTCTTTACTGCATTTGACAGCAATCCCCAAACCACCACCAACTAAGGTTTAGAACGTTTTGTCGCATGCACTTGACTGTTAACGGCTTAGCGCCTTTGGGCCACATAAAATAAACCTGAAACTTGTCTAACAAAAACATTTGCAGCCCTGCATATGGCTGATAAACTGAATTTTTATGTTACCAAAAAATGAACTGCCATTTAAATTGCTGCTAAAAATTTCCTCTCTTTGTATTATTTATTGTTATTGCTTTACCGTTGCTTTCCTCGGGGCGAGGGCGGGTGGCTCAGTAATTTGCGTCGTTGTGGAACTAATTTCCAATTTGCACGCTCCCCGAAAAATCAGTTCGAACACTTTTTAATGCTTTCGTTGGTTTTTTGAAATAAAGGTTTTGTTCCATCAAAGTGTATCTGGTGTCGTAGAAAGCGTGTCGTGTTGTGGTGTGTTGAACACGTGACAATTACGTTTGTTCCGATAGATCAATCGTGAGGAATAACATATTAGAAATTCATTCGGGAATATTGATGTAGAAAATGTAATAGCATTTCCATAAAGAATGAAGGATATGTCCTGCCACTGAATATAACATTTTATTGTTATCGATATTAAAGTAATAATAATATAATTCATTACATTGGATGTTTTAGAAGATGTATGAAATGAAAAGATAATATAGAACAATATATTTCAATTGTAAGTGCATTACTTATTTATTCTTCCTTCCCATCCATCATTACAGGACCACCCATCGGTGGTCTATATACATCATAAATGGACTCGATTAATGCTTTGTGGTACATCTTGTACATGGTAAAATCACACATTTTTTAAAAACAAACTGAGTTATTTACAAGATGCAAATTAAAAAAAAAGACAAATATGTATGTTGGTAGATTTCGCTATCTATAGTTGATTTCGTGTTGTAAATCGTTATAATTAAGTATAATTAAGCTATCAAACATTAATAATGTATTTATAACGTGCGCTTAGACAAACATGGAATAACAGCAACTAGTTTTGCATTTCAAAGGAAGCTTATTTTGCTCACTTTCACTCGGTTTACATTTTCAAGGACCGATTATTTTGCTCTTTTATCAAAACTCCCCAATGACCCAATAATATCTTAATGCATTCAAATGGTTTGTTATCATCCGTCCATTTAAATCATAATAGGATATTGCTGTATTATTTATGAAACGACACAAACACAAAGTTAAGATAAACCACATCGGAAAAATATTGTTACTACGAAAGAACCGATTATCTTCAAAGTGCTGTCTTGTAACCAACATAAGCCGCTTAAGTGCCACTAGAAAAGGGTCACAGTTGCAAAGATAAAGGGACAGGTTTGCATTTCCATAAGTGACCCATTTTATATCAATAAGGCTTGGTAGCCCATGAAAATGCAGTTTAGTATTTTCTATAGAGGATGAAGATTAATATTTGCGATAATTCGCTTTTATTGGGCAACGAAGATAACAAAATGAGAGGGTGAACAACGGAGTCACTGGGGAATATAGAAAGAAAGAATAAAAATCTCGATTTTCTAAATTTTCTTTGGAAGGAAAAACAACATGTGTTTTCTACGACTCCAGACAATCACACACACATACACACCCATGTTCGCTGAGGGTTGATAATTTGATGATTGCAGGAACGCCATTGTTGATGTTGATGAGACGCCCTCCACTGTCCTTTCAGAATTTCTGTCTTTTTCAGTCAAGCAGCAAATTAAGCAAAGTTGCATTAACACCCCTATTGACGCGAAATGTAAACACTTGACATTTGGTTGTGGCATTCCGAGTCCTGAAGTATTGAAATGTGTGCTGGCTTACCTCCGGGGAGCAATCAATTTCGGTTTTTTCTTACTTCATCGGTGAAATTTGAAGCAAACCTTTTAAACACTTGCTTCTGTTACATTGGGCATAGTGTGGCTCATTAGTAACGAATACCGGGATGTGTTCTGCAAAGGAATTGTGTGTCAGCAGCCATGACTTGGCTTGTTGTTTATTGTCAATAAGCACTTGTTAAGAGCTTTTAGAATAAAGGTCCTCACAGATAATGTGTCACAAATGGCAATAACGAATATTTTGAAAGTTTATTGTTGACCATATTGAAAGCAAACGAATGAAAACACCAATTTTGTTAATAAGTTTGGTGCAGATGTACCGATACTGCATATTACATTGCTTTTCGATATTTACCATTAAACACTTTATTTTCGTGTCAATAACCAAACGAAACATTATTTACATTATTATGGGTCCTGTAGTAAAATATTTATACTTTAATGTAATAGTTATTCGATCGAAGTAAAGAGTCCTTACTACATGGATACGTCGTTGTAACGAAAGCTTCAAAGAAGAGCCCTTGCTGTATGGTCTATTCCATAAAGTTTTAAAATCAATATTATTTTATTTGTGAGCTGTGGACATAACGCTAAAAATATCGACAAGGAACGAATTGCTCTGGCAGAGAGACGTGCGGTCGAGTCCACTTGTTATAGATGAATTTTGCGAAGACAACACCAAATTTCCATTTTACTAGTGATATCTTGCTCAAGTGGTGAACTCTCAGATATTTGATATTTTTCTTTATTTTAGAATTTAATACAGCAATAGGGAAATGTAAAAGCAGCGTATGAATAAGTAATTTTAGATAAAATGTACATTTGATAGCCTTGCACGTACTATCTTCAACAGTTTGTGGGATGTATCTTAGGGGTGGGATGCATATTATTTACTTTGTATAAATACATATTTTATTGCAATTTATATTAGAATGCATTTCATAATCTTGTGTGCCCATCATGATGTATTTTTACGAAATGTCAAATATTTTTAAGTTGTATGCCTTTTTAGGGCGAAGGATCATTCATTGACGTCAATTAGATCAATTGAGACAGCAAAAAACTTGAATATTTGAAATTTTTAAATTCAAATTTGTAAAATGAACGCAGGATTTGTTTAATATATTTAAAACTATATGTACATACATATATTCCGAAACTATTATTGACTTACCTCAATATATCCTTGAATACTTTCACACTGCTGCAATACCAATATGGCTGGATTTGATTTAATAGAAGAGAATTCTTCTGGTGAACATGGACTAAGAAATCCACTATCCGCATCGCTATGTGTTGAGAGAGGACGAGATTTGCGAATTTTATATTGAATATTACGACTAGGAACCGGACCCGGATTAAAGAGCACATAATTTAATTCAATTGTTTCATTTTGTGAACGCATATCGTTCAAAACGTTATCGGCACTCAGAAGCATTTGCTGTAAATGGAACATGTGCTCCGAATTTACGAGTTCGGAAACGGCGCGCGGTTGTTGTTGTTGCGTTAAGGTTCCACTACCCGCTGCTTTATTATTATCAGACTTATCAACGTGCGATGATTTGTGAGATCGAAACGGAGAAAGATTTAGGAATGTCAGTTTCCTTTTGGTCCTTTGCAACGTGGTCTGCGACGAAGTGTTTGATGACGAAGAACTATTGGAATTTGTTGAGGTGGAAGATTCAACTAGAGCTGTGGATGTAGTGGTGGTAGTAGAATTAGTAGTTTCCTTGCTTTCCTGACTATTGGACATGCTGGGCGCCGTCTCAAATGCATTCAGCAGTTCCTCTAGACTTTCGGATGCTTTTAGCGAGTCTATGTTGTTCACATATGTGTGTTGGACTGATGTCAAGTTCGCCTGGACTATTTGGTCGTTAGTATAGGGATTTGGTATGCCAATATCCAGCGGTGGCTCTTCTTCAAAATCGTCTGGATCTATGACGAAATAGTTGTGATGGTCGAAGTTTTTGGGACGTTCTTCTTCTTCCTTTGGTTCAGGCTCCACAGGTTCCTGATCGTAAATCACTTCTGGTACCAATTCTTCCTCGCTAAAATCTAAATTCTGCCTTGAACTAAATAGTGGATCTCTAAGGCCGTGGTTTTGCTGTTGCAAAGGCTGATTCATATGCAGAGCATCATGAGTTCGCCTCCGTAGTGTCTTCTCGTTGACAAAATCCATGGGGTCGAACAAGCAGTAATTATCCATATGTGAGGTATGAGCCTTTCTTTGTCTTACTGGAAGATTTTTGAGTTTTTCGGTGTAGTCGGCATCATTATTGTTGGAGGCGTTCGACCCAGGCGGACTACTTTCAGGGGCAGGTGGAGGAGGTGATACCTCACTAGATGAATTTGGTTCGTCACATAACTGCTGCGCGTTTAAGGATTTCTGGGATGAACGATGCAGCGAAGCAAATAAACCTTTTGAATTTATACGAGCGATGCAGTTTTTTAACTCTGTGACCCTTCCTTTGTATGGACTGTTATTTTGCGATGAAGCGGATACATCGGAACCATCCAAATTTCGTATGTTCGATGTACTGCTCGACGTGTTATTGTCCTGCAGTTTGGCTAATTTACTCAACTCCTTTCTCTCTTTCTTGCTTAAGACAACTTTGCCTCTAAAAGGACTCGAAGGACATGACTGTACTCCGCTTATTTGGGAATTTCTGGGATTGCGCGATGGTAATTGGGATAGTGGTGGTGGTGTTGGCGGTGGAGGATCTCTGTACGGAGGAGGCTGCAGCTGGTGTTGTTGCTCCTGGGCTGCGGTAGTGCACATGTTTGTAGGTAATGTTGTAGTCTCGTAACATACTGGAAAGTCGCGAAACAGCTCTGTAAATTGACAAGGCTCCTGTCCAGTATGTTCTCGAGCACTGAAGTCGAACTCCATGTAATTTTCATCCTGATACCCATTTCCACATGTCTGGTTCTCCTCATTTGTGTCCTTCGACCGTTTGGTGGGTGGCATTCGCATAGATCTCGTTTGCAGTGGAGAAATGTTACTGCCAACATTGGATGTGGGTGATGTTGTGGTGGAGTTTGCATTGCGATCGGAAGTTTTTGGCACTCTCTGTTTTTGGGATTTCTCAGTGCTGCAGGTATTGCTACATGTAGACCTTTGCATACTGTTTGAGGACTTTTTGATCGACAAATTTGTCAGTGATGCACGCTTGATTACACGTTTTCGCTCGGAGCACAGATGTATTGTTTGACGTCTTACACCTCTACTGGCCGAGGTTTCTTGACTCCTGGGCGAAACATTGTTGTTGGTCGAAGTGCCCTTTTTGCAATCATATGTGCCGATTGAACGTGGTCTTTTCTTGATTGTGCCAGTAGTTGAGCTTGGAGAATCCCAGTCATATATGGAGCTTTTCAGTTGCTTTGAAAGGTGTTGCTGTGACAACCTTTGAGCTTGAGACTTTGAAAGTGATTGTGCTGAGGCGATTTGAGTATTGTTATTTTCTGAGGCGTTTTTTTCCTTGTCGTTCTCGGTGCAGTTGTCATCACTTGAAACAGTGACAGCAACATCACACATATTTTACTTTTACTGAGTACATTTCATATGGGTTTATGGTTGCTGCTGGTGGAAGTAGATATCGTTTTTTATTCCGTGACGAAACTGTTTTTAATTTAATATGAAAAGATGTCCACTGGTTATGACTAAACCGTTAACACGTTTGTCAGCGAAACGTCCATTCCGCATGCCGACACTGTCTTTAATTGTTTCCATAAATCTTCATATACACAACACTTCTTGTTAGGATTTGCTCTGCTCTGGCAAACAGGGAATATAAGGAACAGAGTCCAAATGAGGCAACTATGAGCGTGAATGGCGTTTCTCTTCAGTCGGTTCGAAAGTTAATGACTTTCGACCCATATCACTTTTTGGTTGGTTTCAAAGGATATTTTTCATATTGAGTAACAATGTTCTTCGCGTTTGTATACATTTTTGAGGAAAATAAATTTGTGTTTTCCTTATTTCATCCGAAGGACTGTTGACAGAGTAAATTTTAATTAAAACACACGATTTTGGCAATTTGCAAAACAGAAGCCTCGAAATCCTTTTATGTTTTGTTGTTACCAGAATGTTTGGAATGCCGTAGAGAATGTTTATTGAGGTGTGGACGGCACAACTAGGAGTGCTACTAACTGTTTTCGTTTTGTTTTATGGATTCTATTCAACATCAATGGGAACACTTTAATTCATAATTTTAAAGTTTAAAATGTATCAGAAAATGAATATCATAGCTTCTATGGTTGACATTTGTTTACTAATAATCGACTATCTTTACTAGTGGATCTGTGTAGTTTCAAACTAGGTTCGCATTACAATAGGTTATATTCCTGAGCATTTATTATGCTGTATCATATTCCGCATATAATAACTAATTTCGGAATAAGAAGGTATATAGGAGTAACAATTAAAAGACTATACTTTTTCGCCATAGCGGAATATCTATGTTAAAAAGGTCTAAATTTTATGTTACCGCTTGAGAATACTCAGCGTGACTGGGCGATTGGTGGCGACTACATTCCTTCTCGCCAAAAATCAACGAATATTTCTCAATTCTGTGCTGTTGTTAAATAATGTGTTGAACAGTTTTGTTCAACTTTCTTCCAGCTATCCAACATTTCTTCAACGACTTTCGCAAACATTTTCCAGTGCCGAGATTGTGTAAATAACTTGTGCTTGTCATACACACTTCCTTCAGAGGATCTCCCTTCGCATGTCGCATTCACTAAGAATAGTTAGAGCTCGGTAAGATTTTATGGTCTGCTGTAAGGAACATGTTTTCGATAGCAAATACTTTTGATCTGGTTTACGAAAAGTGGTTTTCTAAGAGTTATACAATTGTGGGAGTGGTTTGTTTGCAATGAAAAGGCTTTTGCATTTAGGGAGTTTCTCTTTTCTTCTCCTTTTAATCGTGTCAATGACAAAGTTATTTGCCAACCTCTATGTTCGATTTGTTTATATTTTAACTTTTTTAAAATTGAGTCAAGTGGTAAATGGCTGAACTATGTGCAAGATATAAATGCATTGTACAACTAAATTTTATACCAAGAATCTGGGTTGGTCAAAAAGTAAATTTGTCAGGACTGTTATGACTAATATGTTTACAAAATAATTTACTTCTTTTGATTTCGTGTTTACATAATAGTGTGATTAAGATTAAGATCACACTATTATGTAAACATGTTTAAATTTTTACCACACATATGAATAGTATTTGATTGTGTTTTTAAATGAGTATCATTGTTTTTTCGTATCTTTTTAGCTTCTACAAAACATACACTGAAGGTAAGCACATGGTGACAATCACTGTTATATTTAAATATAAAATAGGAATATGGATACAAAATATGATCGTATACAGTATGCACAATTCATACTCGTATTCCAATGAGAAATTTAACTGAAGATATGTAATGCAAGAATACAAAAATGTTTGACATTGTTTTTTTTTTTTGAAAATTCAAAAACATGTTCCATCCTGTTTCGTGAATTATAAGCTGTTTGCATTACATTGCTAATGTAGTTTTACAAGAGAGCTTTGAAATTTGTTTTACATCTAAAACATTGTTGGTTTTTTACACCTTACATTAGAAAATTTGGATTTGCTGAGAGAAAACAATTTCGCCCTTAATACACAAAAACGGATTGTTTTTTTTTTCCAAATAGTACCAAAATATGGACTATAACTTCAGGAAAAGATTGTTCTCACGCATGAGTCCAAATGGTTAAATGTTAACTTTTATTATACTGAGTAGTATCTTTAACTTTTTTGTTTTTGCTCCTCTGTACCAATACGGGTTTTGTCATCCATAAAATTCCGCCATCTAGAAGCTGAGTAATGAATCTATTTATAAAAATAATACTTCGTAATTTTAGTGGGTATACAAAAAACCAATATGCAAAAATTATTCCCATTCTTTAATCTAAACTACAATTTAATTGCGTATGAAACAGTGATTTTTCCTTTTTTGTTTGTAAGTTGTCCTCTGAACGAAGCTATTTTATAAATTACATTTACGTGGGAGGCATTGTCACGTTAAGTTAGGCACGTAGGTGCGTGTTACTACCGGTAACATTCTGTGAGCTGTAGTTGGCTATTCGACAAATGTGACTCCTAGTGGCGTGTCTTAAATGCCTTGACTATTATTGCCAGTTAACTTGTGGGAAGACCAAAGGGAGCGCACGTGATCGCCTGAGAAGGGAAAGAATACACAAAATTAGCACGTAATTTACTTTAGAGAGCATTTGTGATTCCGCGCTGAAAGCCTAAAAGCTGACACGTACTTTGTGTTGTCCAAATCAGAAAAGTGAAAAAATAAAAGGACAAGAAATATGTATATAGGTGTGTACGCATTTATGTACGACATGTATGAGGGCATGGTTAGGAGACTCATGAAAAAAATAACTGATTTTTATAGTAATGAAGAAACCTTGCACAAACACTTTCATGGCTCAATCTTTTTTGTAGAAATGCGAAGAAAAATTCGTTACTAATTTGATACGTATATAAATGCCGATCAAAAATCGTTAAAAATCCTGTATCGAAAATATCCCTAACGCTTACGATAATAAGGTTAGTTTTTGCTAAACATTACTTCAAATGTAATATCCGCTGAAATATTATTTTTTTTTTTAAAGTTCAAATATAAACACTTACAAATTACCAGTATAGCCTCTATGAGTAAGAGTGTAATATATTTTTTTAACATAATTCATTATAATATCCAAGGCGATGTGTTTTCTACCACCTGCACGACAGTGCTTAAAACCATTTTCGAAGGATTTGCAAGTGAAATACAACACATCCTGCTATATTTTATTTTCTTGGAGCAAACATCTTAAAGTGTATTTTATGCGAGGGATTTTGTGAGGGTTCCGTCGTATTTCCTTCTAGTTTTATTTACTTTCTTGAGAATCCATAATGGCAAAAGATCACGATTTCTTAATGCGAACATTGGCCATTTACACACAATATACAAAAAAGGGATATTGGCAAAAAGAAAAACAAACAGAGCTTTTCGTTTCTGCTCACGGTCATAATTTATCCGGGGAAACCTTTTATGTAATCCACACATAATGTGCGACTGTTTTGCGACATTATTTTTTATTATTTGTTGGGCTTATTAAGGACACATTATTTGTTGGTGTGTTCTTCTCATTGGCGGTTGGTCGTATTAAAGTGAAGCACGCAAAATATTAGGACTTTTTCTTTGGACTGATAATGGCCACAAAGGAATTTCAATGCCATATGACAAAGAAAAGTGAATAGCGCACACAAGGATGGATTATTTTTTATTTTAGTTTTAAGGTGTATAGACACTATGCCATTTTCTGTCATGCTCTGCCATTTTCCTCAAAAATGTATCGCAATGCTGTTCGAATTGAGAATGCAGAAGAGCCGTTTATACCCGGAAACGGAAACTGTAATGTTTTGCTTTATGATGTCTTCAGTTAGTTTTTATCACGTTATTCTCCTCCTTTGGTATTAAGACATTTTTATCCGTTTTAAATTCCATTTGGAGTTTTGATTTTCAGTTGTGTCGTCAATGGACTATTTTAGATGCACCATCTTAATAACATCGAGAAATATAATATAATGAGTAAATTCACTTTTTCTTTGTTATATTTTTATATGATTTAGATCTGATATTTTAATATATTTATATTCGATCATAATTTACTCATGATGGTAGATGCGGGGAATATTATTCACATTCTATTTTTGTACAATCGGAACAATTTTGCTTTCTCACTTTTAAACTTTTGCACTTTCGGATAATTTTGAACATATTTTTAGCAATTTCCGGGTTCACCTATTTATTGTGCTTTATTATTGCATTTCCTTGCTTAAAATCGAGCCATTATATTGTGTTATCCTGTTGGCTATTCGAATTTTCATTATTGTTTACATGATGGCCGAAATTTGTAAGAAACGCTCACTCACACTGGTTTTTTACATTTTCTCGATGACATTTTTCTTGACTAATTTTTTTGTTTATTTGAAATTGTTATTTGGAAAATATCCATTGCGCTTGACACGTACAATTCTAAAAAATAATAATAATCCGTTTTGGCAAACCGTTACGTGTTTCTTCCTTCGCAAACAGCCGGTAACTGAATTACCAGTAAATGGCACACAACATATTCCTGGATTTCTCATTCGAAGGATGTTCATAGTGGGAAATTCTCTCTTTCCCGATGAGAGAATATTCCAATTGGAGAATATGTGTCAGTTCTCTCTGTTGTTGTTTCTCACAATTGCTACTGTGACTGTAGCTGTTGACCTTCGCCTTCATACAAGGGATGGTTAGTCGCTTACGACAATTTCCTTTTGGGAGAAGTATATGTGTTTTCATTGTGGCCATTTATACTTCCGCTTGTTTTGGTTCCCCAAATACATAGAATTTGACTAACAGGTTGTTTTTATGACGTCATTGTGAGTAGCTTTGCTCTGCGTGCGATTAATTTTCCAATACATAGGGGTTTCCATGCTTTTGGGATATTTCCCCTTTTTGGTTAAGGGGAAGTCATGTATAGTTATTTGTAATAATAAAGGATGATTCGTCCAAACCTCAAATGTTTTAAAACTATATTTTCTTAATATTCTAGTTAAAATATGAATTATACTGATTTTTCCGAACTTAATTTTTTTATTTAACATTATTTATTTCAAGAAGAAAAAAATAATATAATAGCCCCAGCGCCTCTTGGGCATTTTAGGAGCAACTGACTAAAATTTCTAATCATACTTTCAAAAACAAAGAATTAAACAATTAAAAGGAATGAACGTAGAAAAAGTTTATGACTTTAGAAGCATTTCGAAATTATTAAAAAAAAAATAATTTTAGCTGGGATTTTAAATTTGAGATTCTGGGATTCTTTGAGGGAGGTGATTATATTCAGAACAAACGGTATGTTGAATGCGCTATTTTGTGATTTCTAACTGCATCTTTTAAAATAAAGGTTAGAACTATTTCACGTATTAAAATGTGTTTGATTTTGCGAAAAACGTATGACATGATAACCAATGTTATTTATACATTTGTACATGTATGTTAATAGTTGCATTTTGTAAAGTCCGTATAGTGTTAAAATAGTTTTGGATTAATTTTTAAACAATAATGACGTCGGATACATTTTTGGAAGATTGTAAACGATTCTGAGAGCCTTATTTTGTGATCTCTACAAATATTTAAAATCTGTATTTTTGTATGTATACTAAAACCTTAATTTCTTCATCAAATTTGTTTTTTAAATTTATAAACTAAACCAATTACCATTGCTACTTTCGTTCTTATTTACTGCAAATGAGTATTCCATGCCAGATTGCCTTGAAAGTATAGACTTAAATACTTGATGGAAGCATTGAAAACGTCAATGCGGACGAAATCGATTGATTTTAGTTCATTCAGAATTTAAAACTAATCGATTTAATCAGCAAATTCATATATTACACTGTGCTATGCACATTCCTTTAGAGAGTATGCATATTATCAATACAAAAATGTGTATTTTTCTCATTTTCGAAAGCTTATTCAATGTAATAAAACTTATAATAAAACTGATACGGCTTGATATCATACTTTCATCGTACAGTCCGAAGAAAAATAAATTTTGTCTTTTTATGCGTATTTTTTTACATTTCAACCACTGTAACTCAGCCAATCCTCAACCGTTTTACCAAATATATATCTTGTTTGAAAGGAAAAATTCTACTCTTCGAAAGAAAAAAAAAATAATATAAATAAAAGAAGCCATTCGAGTTTCAAATCGAAAATCTATGAAACCAGGTTTTTCTCTACATTTACCGTTATAAAATTAATATTCTCAAAGTGACCCAGAAACACCAGAGGTATTTTCGTGGTCCAGGGACTCCAACTAAACAGAATTGGTACATTAGAACACCTGAATAATTTTCGTGTCGCACAGTGTTATTGAAGCATCTTGTTCAATCTGACCTTTTAAGATATTACGATAATTTTTGTGCTAAAATTAAATTTTAATTGTGCTAAAAATTAATTTTATAAATTTATCCGATTTGAACCAATCTTTGTACATCATATTATCTTTACTAAGTCTAGATCTCCTTCTGGTACCTCCCCACAAATAGTCAAAATTTTCAATATTTGTAAATCCAATATCAGTCGAATGGAATGTCCGATTTGAAGCAAATTTTGCACTGCCGGTTATCTTTACCTTGCCTAGATTGGGCTCAAAGACGGGACTCATTGGTCCACTACTTCTGGTACCTCCCCCATAAATGGTCAACATTTTCAATATTTATAAATCCAATATTAGTTAATAGGTTTGAACTAAATTTTGCACAACCCATTATCTTTACAAAGTCTAATTTCAAATAGGTTAATAAGACTACGAAATTAATTGTAATTTTCACCATATTAATTTTTGTTTTTATAAGCTTGGCATTTAAAAAAAATATGAGGCTTATCAAATTTAATGAGGCTTGAAAGCAAAAAGTGTTCAGTCCATGTGGGATTTGAATGAATTTGAATGTACTTCTTTATGTTTATATTGATAACATTGTCCCCCGCTCTGGTCTGTAATTTGCCCAATACAAGGACAAAGGGCCACAACCATTCACAGCTAAACTAGTCAAATCACAATAAATTCGAAGAAATGCATGTCCGTAAATAGGCAAAGCAAAATGTCCTCTTCTATATTATGATATAATAATATTTATGGCCCTCTTTAACTTTTTTATATTTATATTGATAACATTGCCCACCGCTTTCGTCTGTAATTAGCCCATAGAATACTAGAAGCAAGTATCAAAACCATTTACAGCTAAACAGGCAATTCACCATAAATTGAAAGAAATGCATGTCCTGAAAAAGGCAAAGCAAAATGTCCTCTTCTATATAATGATATAATAATATTTATGGCAATAACCGCATGAACCAGACTGTATACTACGATATCAGAATATGTCCAAATCATGAGAGTTGTCTTATCAATCAGCGGATTTGAAATATATATCAGAAAGGTTTCCATATATAATTAAAAAAAAATACAGAAAGTGGTATTTGTCGAAGCAAATATTAAACTGTAAAAAATACTAATGGACAACAAATATTTAAATACAAAATATCAATATAAAATTATAGGACCTCCGTCGTAGTTTATAAATTCTATCCTCATTTGAATCGGTTTTAATAATTTTCGAAAAAAAAACAAAAGTATTTACTTTTATAGCTTTTTATATACCAATGTCACAATAATGGGAAAAAGACGTAATTAGTCCTGTAAGGACGTAGTTCATTCGAAAATCCAATACGAACCCATGGAGTATATTCGAACAACATTTTATAACATGGTTCTTGAACTTACTATAACAAATAAAAGTAAGTTGTGCAATCACTGGAATGGAACAAAACCATAACATTCCGTTTTTGAGTAATACATTCCTCAGAAAAATCAACTCTGAATAACATATGTTAAGAACTGTTTGTCATAAAGGGTGAACATTTTCACAATTGTATTCGAATAATTTGATAACAAGATGTTAGTTCCTAACGTTAAAACATATAAGTGCTACCTAAAATTAAAAATACTCAGTCCACATTTATGAAGTAAGTTGAATGTTTAGCAATACATTGAAACAAAAATTAGCAGATTTTATAATTATTCTTTGTTACAGTCTTATCGACACCAATGAACACTCGGTGGTATCAACCATTTACTCGCCGTTCTATGTGTACGAAATACCAAACATAAACGAATTAAGCGTTTCATTACGAAGCAATAACAAAACGTAACCATATTACAAAACGCACAAAAAACTACATACTTTTGAGCACTTATTCGAAAAGTGTGGCTGTTTGTTTTAACTGTGCCATTGATAGTAACGTCAGTGCTAAAACTGTATTGTCTTCTAAGTACTAAAATCTAGGACTATATTACACAATATATTAATATTTAGCACATTTTAAGATTATTTCTGTTACCGTCTTATCGACAGAAATGTAAATTTAAATGTATCGCCATGCACACTGGAATATTTGAACAGTATTATCATTAGTTTTGCATTGATGATGATACTCTGTTATCGTTCTATGCGGGAATTTACCGACAATCTATGTACACTGGAATATTGAAACAGTATTATCATTCGTTTTACCTTTGATATCCAAGTCTGTTATCTTTCCATGCGGGATTTTAGTATTATATTGGGCATTTGCTGCAAGACCGGCATAAATAAGAAATCGTTATTTTGAGTTAATGATGCAGAATTGTTCGCTATATTACACTTCATGTTGTCTACAAAAATGCAGATAAATATATTCTACACACTCTGATTGAGAAGCTGTTGAAGTTCCTCTGTTCCTTGTAAGGTTAGGTAAATTGAAAACTTAAAACGTAATTTTTGCAAAATCGAGATTTTTATTTATGCCCGTTTTGCAGCAAAATCAAAAGTTATCTTTTGATTTTTCGTTAAAAAAGGAAAGTAGTTGCCGAAAACAACACATTCAACTAACGTTAAATTGAGGTTAAAGTTCACATTTTCCGTATCTTACCCCCTAATCTATAGGGAAGCATATTTCTACAACGATTTATTTTTTGTCAATTCTCTAGATTTCTCGGACTTGATATAAGTTTCGTAATGATAATAGCTTGTACAAAGTTTGGTTCAAATCGGATATTCCATTCGCCTGTTATTGGATTTGTAAATATTGAAAATTTTGACCCTTTGTGGAGCCACTGAAATAAAACTTTTACAGTGTGGGAGGTACCAGGAGGAGTGGACTTGATCTAGGCTTGGTTAAGATAATAGGTTGTTCACATTTTCGTTCAAATAGGATAGTCGGTTCGCATGATATTATAAAACTAATTTTTTGCACAATTTTGACCATTTTGTGTGGGAAGGAGTGGTTCGATATTACCCATGTTCGAACTTGAACTAAGTTTGGAAGAAATAATAAGATGTGCAAAGTTTGGTTGAAATCGATTATTTCCTTTGAGAGTTATCGTGCGCATCAGGCGGTCAGATAGGCAACGGACGGGCGGACATTTGTAAATCGACTCCAAATTTTCTGAAACGGATTTGGTCCAAAGAAACATGGGGTCTACAACCAATATTTCGATGAGGCACATTTTCACCGTACCATAAAAATAATTAAGTTATTTCCACTTTTATTATATTTTTCCCTGCCTTACCCCTTGGTGGACAATGTCATACTTTCCCCACTAATAAATAGTAAATCAATACTAAAATAATGTTTTCCTTCATATTGAGGATGGATTCTATCACCATGATTTTTTGTTTCAAAAAATAACAAACCATGCAAAACGTGTTAATCTAAATGTTATTCTTGCGACAGGACAGACCGACATTTCTTTCGAATTTATTATCGCGTTGAAAGACGTATTGCTTCCGAAAGTACAACGTTCTAGTATTCAGTCAGAATTTAATAACAGTTTTCACGATTGGTTGTATTCATAGAACTCGTTTATATTTACTACTGTTTTGAGAGATGAATCGAACATAAACAGCTGATTTGTTATGTTTTATAGATATAAGATATATAAAAGTGTTCGTCTGAATAGTTTCTGAAATATTTGTTCTGTATTGCCGTACATTATTGTTTCGTGGCATATTTCGAGATCTAGCCCAAGAGTTACATGTAATTACTAATTAAACAATTGTGTTCCACTAATACTGGATGTGGAGTTTAATGCCAAAATGGGAAACAACATTTTCTTGTCTTTGTTCGTATTGATTAACAAATCTAAATATGATTTATGGAAACCCCATTTTATTTGATAATAAACTATCAGTCGAATCGTTGATACAAATTTAAATGTAGCTCTGTTTATTATTTTCGTTAGCATAGTTTTAATTGCTCCGATTTGATTGTTTTGTTTGCATTCATGTTTATTTGTTTATCTAGTATTCACCCCTCTCTTTTATCAATGCCACAAAATTCAATTACATGCTTTTTGTGTTGGATAAACTTGAGCAGAGTTATGTCACACTGTCATGCCATCGGAATGACATAGACCAATGAGGATGTCTCACAGTATAAACTAAATGCGAATTGTTATTCCAAATCTGCAATATACGTTAGGCGCCATTCCAAATTAAAAAAAAAACTCTTTATCAATGGATCCGGTGACATATTCAATTGCTTTGATTCCTACCAACAACCGCAACGAGGTACCATTACCAACAAAAACATCGAATAAAATTTATTTTGTCGGTTTGGGAGTGTCGGGGTGGTCATGTGCAGCAGACACACCACAGTCCCATTCATATGAACTGTTCAAACAAGCATTCAGACAATTGCTGCTAAATTAAGAGTCGACAAAGGAGCCACTGAAAGAAAACTTTTACAGTTTGGCCTTTTCATAGAAAGGGAAGAGAAAATACACAACATTTTCTTGCCGTTTGTCTGGAAATGTTGAATGCCAAGTGCAAGGACGACTACAAATTACGTTTGCAATTGAAGAAATTTATTGTTGTGGCTATGCATTGGGAATCGACTGATTGAAGAATTATTCCATTGTAGATATTGAAAAAGAGCCATACAAATGTATTAATTCTATTGCCACAACCTCAAAGCAGTAAATTGATATGAAACGGACTTGACCTCTGGCACGATGTCACCTGTCAATTCGTCGATATTGTAACAATGAATGAAGAAGAGGCGATAACAATTTAGGGAGATCTATAAACTGTCAAATTTTGTTCCTGAATAATAATAAAGTCAATCCCGATTGTTAGAATAGTTAATTCCAATCCATTCATTATGATCTCAAAAATTAATTGTGTGTATATCATGGTGTAATCCGAAATTAAACGTAATACGCCCACTTGGTATTCATAGCATTAAATATGTTTCTAATTCTCTTTCCCAATCATAGTTACGTCTTTTGATTGGATTTCGATTTATCTTAACCCCTCTGAGAAAGGGATAACAATATTTAGTTGTTTGTTTCCCCATATGACACGCATTGTACATTTCCATAAAAATCTAAAGTTGTTCCATCGAACTTTTCTGAGGCCATAAACCTTTTTATGCTTCAAAGATTTACAAATAAATGTATGTAGGAGAACGTACAAACTTAACCCTTTTCTTGAAAATCTAATAAAAATTTAGTCTGTGGCGTACATTAATACTCACACGCACACACATATGTAACTCAACTCACATTCTAGTGAGATTGGGTTATATTTTTGGTTTTTGTGGTTTAAGGAAATGTGATGCGGAACGTCGCTGTAGGGACTGTTTAAAGCGTCACCAAAATATTGGAAGTGAATTTCTTTTTTAATCTTCATAAAATATTCCACACTGAAATATTAAAGGATAATTAAAAGTTTATTTTATTATACACTTCATCATAAGGTGTACTGTAACTTAATTTTGACATTCCGTCTGCAAAATATTCGTTGCAAATCCAATAGAGTTTATTTACCATTCGTTAGAATAAACACATTCGATAACGCCATTCATCTACTAAAAATGTAGAATCCCACTGTCCATCTACCAATGATAAAAACAATTTTCGCGTGCACCCAAACATTGTCCACCATTCGGTAACATTGTTTCCCCACTTTGTGCTTATCTATGAAATATTCATATCTCCATTTTACTGCGTAAAAATTCAATTAAACTCCAAAGCAAAGGTCGACGGACGGCCAACAGCAAAGTAAAATCATGAAAATGCAAAAAATACGCGCATGTAAACATTTTCTGAATAAACTGGGCTTTATGAATGGGAATAAGTTATAACGACGCTTCGACCAACAGAGGCAGGCCCAAATAATAACGCAAATCCTGAATGTCCAACGACTGGCATGTAGAACGACTGGCAATGAACCTTGAGGCTAAAATACACAACCAGAAAGGTTGGTAGACAACAGCGCAGAGAACTTCTATTGTACAGTTGTTTTAATTCCCGCACTTGGCATTAAACAAATCAATTTCCCTTGCATTACAAGAAAACTTCCGACTTGAAAGTCATGTAATTTCTACCAGAAGGAAAAATGCTAAACAGCCACTTAGGCAATTTTGCATGCATTCATCAAAGGAATAGAGGGAATGTTGGACCAACATAAAAGGGGGTAGTCTATAAAATTCAATTAAAGTTACATAACTATTTGTCATTTAATACCAATATTTTCGAATATTATTTGCCATTCCATCTTAATTCCAAAATATCGCCAATAAGTTCATTTTCTTTCGTAGACCTGTTTTGTTTACATTTTAATTGGGCCATACTTACTGTTCCGTATTCGTATTTTGGGGAGGCATTATTGAAGATATTATCAACTGACAACAAGCATTGTTTGTTCATTTCAGCACTTAAATGAAACAGTTTAACAATTGTTCGCCGTAAAACGCCGTAAAGACAATATTAAGTTAACCATAAACACAGGCAGCAAAAGACATCGCTATTTCCATGTCACTGTTCACAATGGAAGAAGGACAAAAACATTTTTAGCTTTGACATGCGGAGAAACGCCACACGAATGCAAAGGCTCTGCCCGATGGCCAAATATCTGCTGTAGACACAACGCACAAAAACAAAAACATGGAAATCAAAACGAGGTTATAAAAAATGGTCAAAAGGTTGAGAGAAACCAAACATCAACACTCTTCTCTCTATTTTTATGTTACTTTACTTCTCTTTTTATACTTTTTTCCATTAATTAATTTTAGTGCAGATTATTCCCGTTTTGGATATTTGTAACATTTCTTGTTTATAATACCGGGTAATAAAGATAGCATTTGTGTTCTATAAACATCACCCGGAACCGAACTTTATTAAGAGTTCCCATCTAACCTCGGCCATTAGAAATTGTACAGAGATGAGTATGAGAGAATTTGTTGTCATTATCCTCCTGGTTATATTTCAATGGGTTCCTCTTAATGTATATGTGCTAAAATTTCATTCCGGTACATAAACATATTCTATCACTTTTGTTTGTCTGCGCGGTAAAACAACAAAAGCTTAATAAGAGAACGGTCCTCCTAAAGGCAAAAGTCTGTTGCACGTGCTATCAGCGGCATTCTTATAAAGAGCGTTACATTGACAAAGAGAGATTTTCCCAATCGTAACCACGAGTCATGCGCGAAATTGCAGCCATTCGGTTATACTTTTTTTATTAATGAACGAAACACTTGAAAATGAAACATGGAACTACCATATGTTTTTCTAACTGAATATGTTTAGATATGTTGTTCTATGAACAACTAAGGATGCAACAGTAGTGGTTTAAAGTTTAGACCACTCAAAAAATCTACTACTTGAACAACTTGGAAAAATCAGCCACTTTTATGGTAAATGTCGTGGTTTAATGAAATGCCTTATGATTTTAGTTTAATCAACATTTGGTCTGAAATCTGATTAGGATAAAAACTATTAAAAATGGAGAACATTTTAAAATGAAATCACACAGTAATCAGTATTATATACGTCCAGCGGCAGCTCGGAGTTACAATCAATACAAATTTCAACCTTAGGAACACCTTTTGACAAATTTCCATTCCTCGCAAGTTAATTAAGCTATTCAAATACAAAGTTTTCTAATGTATTCAAACCAATAAGACTACGAGCAGAATATCGTATTTTGAACACGAGGCATTCATGGAAAATCCGGAAGATGTTAACACTATGGACTTTGAAGTCTATGAGGGAAAAGACAGCCACAAAGGGTAACATGGCCTAACAATACTTTTGCATTTTTTATTCGGAAGATAATATAAGCCGACTAATTAATACCCTAATATGCTAAGTTTATCGAAATAAGTTGAAATACAATTTTTCCCTACAAACTGTACAAGCATTGTTAAATGTATCGGGCTTAGAGCCCACGTATCAATGAGTTGGTTATGAATTATTCCGATTACCTCCTTATTTTAAACATTTCCTTGTAATAAAACGAGTCGACCCGAAAATAAAGTCATTTCACAAAACGAATACAAATACAACAAAATTAGATTCGCCTTGTTTTTTTGTTCCATCTCTCTTTTGTTTCAGTTGCTGAAAATTACAATGGACAAATTGCAACCCATTCTCTCACCCCTTCTCAATAAATTGCCTTGCTTTAATGACTGAAGCATGGTAAATGGCACGTGCCGTAAAAAATACGAGTTTTTAGGCCAAGATCGACAAATGAGTTTGTGACCACTTTAGCAACCGTGTTAACAAGTTTGAACAGAGTTCATTCTGTTCGATGTTTGCCGGGCCTTTCGTCTTAACGATAATTGTCTGGTTCTCTGTCAACATAATCAAATAATAACGAACACAACCCACAACAATATTGGCATAATTCGACCAAGACGGTTGTAAGCCGCCATTAAATATGCGTTTTCATGAGGCTCAATAGTAAAAGGGAATTTCTTTATAGTTGGTACTTACTTGTATTGTTTCCTGTGCGGAGTACTTCCTGTTATAGTCCACATATTGCAAATTCGGCATTTTGCTTTATAAATGTTGCATATTCTGAAAAAATGGATAAGAGAAATAAATTTTACATTTGATTATATTTTGTTCTGCTTAAATTTTGTAATCCTACTTTGGGCATCTTATTTTAGATTATTTGATTTTTCATTATAAAACGGGTAGTAAAAAGAACCTTGCAGTGAAAAGTATCCACCGTTATTATTTTCAACTTAATAACGGTTAAAAGTCAATCTTCTCATGGAAAAATTCAGACATCTTACACGGAAAACTAGGTAAAATCTTTGACGACTAGGTTGAAAGCAGTAAAAGATAACTTTCATTGTGAGGTTGCAATTGAATTAATATTGTTTATTTTATTGCAATAATTTTAAAATGTTCATTCTTTGGATTCACATTGGGCAGAAAATCTCCCTAATAATAATTATCAATATGTTTTTTTCAGCATTTTGAGGACGTCGGGCACGTTTTTCAACAATTTGATACATTTGATTATAATGTGGCAACAGCACTGTAATCTGTAATTCAACATTGCGGGGCATATATACACATAGCCCTCATATTAAAAATAGTGAAATTCTTTCCAGAAAGTTTCTAATTTAAGTTCACGATTTTTACATCTCTCCCATACAAAGGCCCCGCTTAATTTGGTTTTTCATTTTCTCAAATAAACAACCTACTATGGACAATGCCAATTTCACCATGAGAAGTACCCGACTAACATAGGAAAATTTCAATATGCCAATGTCAACTCGAAAAACAGTAAGTTTTTTGAGATAAAACCAAAAAACCCGACGGTTTAAAAAACATTCAGAAAAAAGGAATCCTAAAAAAGGTGCTAGGTGCTACATCTATTTTTTGTGCTAAACGAGTTTAAAAATTGCTAAAACTAGCACTTAAAGTGCTAAATTGACAACACTGTTCAGATGTTATATTATGAAGTGGAACTCTTTTACACAAGTTATTTTATTGAGAAGTCTGATGACCAATAAAATTATATATTTTAAAATTAGATAATTAAAATATTACAATAAATTTATAACAGCAGTTTAAATTGTTTGAATTGCAGTTTGAATTGTGTGGCCTACTAATCCGCCCATCCGTATCATCGGGCCAATCTGGCACCGATAAAGATGCGTAAAAAAATATTTTATTTAACGTATTTAGGAATTTATTAAAGCAATTTAAACGTGATAACAAAGAAAACGTCACGTCTCAAAAACCTTATGTATTTATCACAAAATATATATGTGCTTCCATAGTCCCCACTTCGATGTCGCATTGTTTAGCTGAGCCAAATGTATCTGCAATGATGAATTATTCCCTTTAGTAGTTGGCTAGGTGGACTGTATGTTTTATCACAAATAGCATGTATTTCAACAGCTTCAGTGACTACGTGCCCAATAACCCATGGTGCGGATGAGTCGCTTTTTGCATTCCGATACGCACCGCTGACCAGAATACTAAACTACAAGGAGATGTCGTTTCTTGTTCATTGAATCATTTAATGTAATTCGTATGGCGTTTAGTTGCCTGCCAGGACTTCATACATACGTACATAGTACATCCATGTGTTTCAACTCTGACCATTGCTGCCGACATTGCTTATGGTTGTTATATTTCTTTGATGTGTTGCATTACTGTCACGGCTAATTTGGAAAACTGTATTGAAATACTTCACCTCGTCTTTCCAAATAACGTTAAATAAACTGCGACATATGCATCTAAAAACGTTTTGCAATTAAAGTAGTTTATTTTACGTGTTCTAGTTTACTGTCTTCTTAAAACACATGATCATCAAGGAGGACTACCGTTAAACCGGAATCCTAAACAATTTATATATGGAATTTGCAGATTTTTAAATCGATAATGATTGAAAATCCTTCACTTACTAACTGACTTATATTCGTTCCTATTTCGAAGGCATGAAGTTGTGGGGAAACTAATGAAGATTGTATTTAATTGAACTATGTATTACAACAATAGTGTATGAAACCCTTAGATTGGCATTTTCCTCTAAATCCTGTTTTGTAGTTTGCTATTCGAATTGTTTATTGCTTTTTACTCATTTCATTTATTAAAATTTAATTATTTTTGGAAATGAGTATAATGAGCTAAACTGTCACTTAAAGAGTTAGTTTTGCAATTTGGCGTATTTTTGTGTTTGGCGATGTGCTCGCTCTTTTGTTTTGAAAACTTTTACTTTCCCTCGCTCGTTTCGAGAAAACTTTGTTGTGCGACACAACCGTTAAGTTTAGCTGTTCAGAGTTGGGGCGAGGGAGGTAATCGACGCTTTGCCATAGGTTCCCTCTGGCCATCATCTTGCTGTGCTTGCCATGTGTACGTAGACAATTGCCATCGTCAATGCTTCGTTACATCCACACGGCCACAAAACTTCCACAGTTTCCTTTTTGTTCAGTTTGTTGTCTGAACAACTGTTGTTGATGAAGCAGCATGTGTTGTTGTTGTTGTTGGTATAAATATTATTTGCCGCCATCTAAAGTTTTATTTTCCTTCCGCCGTTTTCTTGTTATCCCCGTTTGAATTTCTCGTTCTTATTGGGAATACCGAAACACACATCGACTTAAAATTTGGGCCAAATATTTTAGCCCATTCCATGTAGAGTGTGCTTGTATTGTTCCGGCAAGTTCGTTATTCGTTTAAAACTCTCGTCTCAAATCCATTCACGTTTCTTATATTGTGTCACTTTATGTTTGTTTATATCTTTTCTTTTGCTTTTTGTCCCTTTCGGAATCACTTGGCGAAGGAGCGTTTTTTAAATGTATATGGTTGTGCGGAGAAGAAGGTTTGCGCTACAGATGGGGGGAAGAGAATTCAGCTCCACATTATCTTAAGCTGCAGATACGTGCCTGGACTATTATTAAGACGACCCTGAGGGTTCATTGTCACAAAGATGGTATACAGGATCATTTGTATGGGATCATTGTTGTGTTGCTTTGTAATTCCTAATTTACCATTTTTTGTTTTATTTTGTTTAGTTGCCGTACTTTTCTGTAAATAGGCTGTGCAATGGAATTATAACAATAATTGCACAGGTAACATAAAATCTCTCTAAAATTCTTCGGCCTTGTATATTCCGAACATGTTCGACATTTAATACGGATGTCTACGACGGACTGGATAGTGATTTCAAGAAATACATAATACTCAACTATATTTTGCCATAGGAATAATAGTTTGCAAATATTTGTTTTTAATTTGAAGACGATGTGGTTAGTGTAAATAACTTCCCGATTAATTCTAGCACAAGTAAAGAAGTGATAAAAGCCACCACTTTCTTTGAAGACATGAAATCAATCCAGGGGTTTTCAATTGGATCCCGCAATGGCGACTATGTAACATTTACGGACATTTTGTTTTTAAGATGTTTATGATAGATATAGAGATTTTATGATGGACTCAACAGATCTGGAAAAAAACTGTCCAAAATAAGATATAAATCTCAGAACAAATGTATATTAAATATTTTGTAGACTGGATAAATTTATTTACCGCCAGCGCCGACTATGTATGCATTCGACTTATGTTGCCAAGTATTCAGCAACTAATGCAGAACATTATTTTGATTAAATAAAACATTGTAGAACAATAAGAGAAATAAATTCATTTTCCACCAAAACATTTACAATATAGGGTATTTTTGTTGGCAGAATGAGGTAGATTTATGGATTACCTACTGCTCATTGACATTTGACGGAAATCAGCTGGTTTTCATGATGGCAAATCAAAAAATTAAGAATATCTGTAGAGATACAATTCCACTGACTTTCTTTAGGCACGTGTTATCGGTATAGTACAAGAACCCCACCCGTTAGTATTTTCAACAATTCGAAATATCGTTGTAAGACATGATATGACAATCCGCCCTTCTCTATCACTGATGCTTCCTTTTATGCTTTATATCCTTGCATTATATATTGGAAGACACGTGTGTGGAACGTGTTTGTGTTTGCGGCTGTCCGTGGCATGTGTGTATTGACAAATGTCGTGTGTTTTGGTCCAGTAAACTATCTGTAAAACACGTTAAATATGTATGAATATGTCTGACATCGACTTCAGTACTATTATTCTCTTCTGTACTATTATTTTAATAATCACCATATTTTCAAATACGTAAAGGTCATGCTAGTCGGATATAGCAGATTTCCTATAAAATTGTGGATTTCATAGGTAATTAATTGGTTGGATTTTTTGAACATATAACTTAAATATTTTATTTAACATTGGATAATTCAGATTTAAATATAGCTCCCATAAATGTTTTCTTCCGATGTCAAATAAATGGTACACCAAACGTCTGTTATTACCAAGAACTTATGCGTAGTGTATTGATAATAGAATAGCGAATGCAAGGTTTTTAAATTATATAAGTTTTAACCTCTCATATTTCATATACCCAATGGGGTGTAGGGTATCATATATTCGGCTTAAGTCCTTTCCTTGCTGGATTTCCACTCTTTCGCATCTATACCGAAATGACTTGCAACCCCGAATTCTCACAAACATCGACCGTATGTACAAACAACATTTTGGGTATACGATTTTTGCCAAAAGTCATAAAATAAAAATGCGAAATTTGGAAAGGACGAATGTGTTTTTTGTTTTTGTGCTCATAGACAGGTTTATATGTAGTTGTAGTATGGATGACACTTTTCTAACGGAAATCATCCAATACTGGTGTTGGGGTGTTTGCGAGGGTGTTTAGAAATCACTCCTTTATTTGTAAAGTGCAAATTGCAAAACTATGCGGGCTTGACGCAAATATCATAAAGTCTGTCCTTTCGACAGAAAACAGGGGGTTGATTACAGGCCAAAACTATTGATAAACTGTTGGCAGACGGTTTGCTAAAAATAACACTGCAATCGTAAACAACTAAAATAATCCACATCAGAGTCGATAGAGAAAATTTGACCTGTCGAATTTAATCAAAAGCAACAACTAGGGGAGAAGCGTGTATCGGTCAGTAGAAGTGGTGCGAAATTTGATAATTAAACCCAAACATGGTAGGTTAGAAATTCTAACGAGAAAAAATTTCCCCATAGTAGTTTTAACACACTATTGTACAAACAGTGTACATTTATCGTACATTGCTTGAACTACAACAATTGCCCTACCACTAATTATTATGACCTTTGTCCAGAGAATAGTTTATTATTATTGAGGGGATGTACGTTCATATGCGTCGAAATGTTACTTTATTATAACTACCCTTTCCTTGGAATGGATACACAGATAGTGACCACAATTTTATTGTAGTCATGAACTCTGAAAACATTTTGTAACAAACGCGTCGTCCTAAGGTTCTGTCTTCATCATTGCTTAATTTGTGTTACACTTAAAATGTTACTTAAAATCAACGTAGATTTATTGAAGAGTAAATTTTCCTCTAACTCCGCATTTAAATTTTAAAATATAATATTGTATTAAACTATTTTGGGCATGATTTGAAAATATATTCTTAATGAAAATATAATCTTGAATCTATACACTTTCAATCGCAATACTTTCATTTCTTGCCGCCATCAACAAATGCGAACATATTTGAAGGCAATTGTAATTTTATCTCTGCCAGAATTAATACTTGAACTTTGAAAGGAATATTTTAACACCAAATAAATGTAATTGTAATCTTCAGGTCCCCAGCAGTCAGTCTAGATTAAAAAAATCTTCTCCACCATCATTATCACATTGACCACCGAGTATTAACGAATCATATTCGTTTATTAAAAAAAATTGAGGCTTAGAAAAGAGGGAACACCGTTTTTACCAATTAGTGGTCATAAGGGGATATGACCATTGGCACAATTTAAGTCCCTTTGCAATTTCTAGGGTAAAACAGCCTCTTTAATTGCGAAAAAACGTAAAAGTGTACTTTTGCATTTCTATTCTTCAAAATATTCATAAAATGCAGACATACAATAATAGCAAATGTTACTGGATGGCGTCTGTTTACTCGAAAATCCAGTAAAGGAGAGCGAAAAGAGAGAGCTAGTTTAACAAAACTTACTGAATGTTACTGAGTAAATTTCTTCTAGTAAGATTTATCCAACACAACTCTAAGTATTTCAATCAGCTGTTAATTTTAAATTTTGACCAATGTCAAAAAACATTTTTCAAAATAGTTCTAAAAAGTAAATTTCTATAATTTTAAGTAAATTTACGTGATATTTTGCTAAATCTTACTGGATGTTGTCTGTTTACTTTTCTCAGTATTGTCCAAAGTTCAAACATCCACTCACTTCTGTACCCCACTGTATATATGACCTTTCCAACGTTTAGATATAAGATATTATGCACAGTTGATAACGATAACGTATGAGTACTTGTAAAATTCGGTTATTATTTTCTACCATTTTCAAGTAGGAAACCCCAAAAATTGTGAAAGAGTTATTTTTTGAGTTTGTGCCAATAACGTTATCATAGAGAGCACATATGAATGAACATCACTCAAATAGCTCCTTTAAAAAGGATTATTTAGTTTTTAAGATGTGTCAAGTCATATTGAAGGGCTGTGTTTTATTCTAAACAGTACATAAATCGAAAAACTTAAGCGTCAATTTACAACAATTACAGTAATCCTCTTATCCTCACGCCACACACACGCATGAGAAACGGTTTACAAAAATTGTGTTCACATTTTCACACTACGAATATGTTATAACACATTCCGCGTAACAGATATTTTGCCTGTGAACATTCGTCTATAACTGCCCTACAGTCACTTTAGGTACAAACACATTTATCCTTTAAATTGGCATACACCAAAGTATTTCGAAAAAACAACGGCGAAAGTTTAAATGGAATTTAATCTTTGATCACAATGTTTGTATTTCAAATTCGAAGTGTACATGGCCGACGAAGAGGGCGAGAGGAGTGTTTCCTTATGACGAGGCAAGTGGGCTCTACTGCAATGAAACCGATTTACCTAACAAAAGGTAATGGAACTTTCTTCAAGTTTAATAACAAAAATTAAAACACATTTCATAGGAAGACAGCCACCCTCTGAGCGAGTTTTGGTAAAACCGCCAACGATGGTTTCTTTTTCGTAGTCCTTGTTGATGTGGGTTGTTTTATTTGATTATCATTAAGATTACTTGGTAATACAAGAGCCTCTTAAACATGACACCACTGTTCAGTGCCATATTTAAGGGTCTGAATCATGTTATGGACTACTCTCTTACAACGAGTAGTTATTGTAAATGTCGAAGTTTTTTTGACATTGAGTCGAAGCTCTAGGCATGGTGTGTTTCGTATAACGGTCGTTTGCGTTTGGCTAATTGTCATCATCCAACGGAACATCGTTTTACGTGGGTTTCTTAATGTTGTTTGTCATATTTAATAAAAAGTCGTTATTTGCATTCTAAATGTGCCACAAAAGTTTCTAAGAACTCCTAACCAATTGGCTAATTGATGACAACGAATTCGTTAGAGACTCCTACTTCATTTAATTTAGTGACTTGCCTGTTTTTGGGGATTTTTTTTTTAAATAACGATGACACTCAAATACATCAACTTAAATAGAACTGTAAAAATTCTAGACCATAGACCTAGGATTTTTTTCTTAAGCATGTAGATAAATAATGTGAGGACAATTAAATTTTCTAATACACCGAGATTATATTTTCTTAACTTTAAATGCAAACCCAAAATTAGTCATCCAAATATCATTGCCATCAAATGTATCCTGTTGACAGACATTGTTATTGCATTTTGGCTAGAGTATGACTCATGACACATCAAATCAAAATCCTTGAAAGAATATATATAATCATATTGTGAAAGTTTTTGAATGATTCATCCATGTTCCACTTGTGCATCATCGGCTAAATGAGTGCTCTGTGTAAATGTGTCAATATCAAATTGTATCTTCGTAGGAAATCCTATTCTTAGGCAACAATTTTATGTTTACCTTGAAAATGGGGAAAAGGAAGTCATCTTCGCACTAAACCGTCTCTGCTTCCTTGTTTAAAAATGTGTAGCAGCTTGTGTATTCACGAGATGAGTTTATGTAATATGAGGTCGTAAAATATTTTTTATAGCCTGTCATATGTCGAATGCCAAACGAGTGGTGTGAACTGAAACTGAAATGGTCGGTAATACACCTACACGAACTCGTAATATTTGCACGTGTTTCTTGAGGAACGTAACGTAGCAAATAACGCCTTCAAATTCAATTTGCCTTATGTGTTGCGTATTTTATATTTTATCCGAATATAAATTCTCAAATAGGATATATATGAGCTGACACCCACCCACCTCGTGTTAATATCCTTCCATAGGCTATAGACACCTGAGATAAGAACATATTTGTGTTTGTTTTCTTGTACATATTTTAAATTTAACGCATTGTTCATAGATAATATTCAAGTAACAAATCATACGTTTATCTTACACTTTAAAAATTGAAAAATATTCATCGGATACTAACATCACTTCGACTTGAAATATCTCAACGGAATTTTATATAATATTTTTTATTGATTTTTTAAATAGATTTTTGATGACTTTATCTGATGTTGTGACATTCGTTTCTTACCGAATTTGAAAATAAATGTGTGTATATCCAATAATTGTTAATCCGTTTAGCTGGGAAATCAAATCTCATGTTTTACGAGAAGTTCGGTGGGTTGGCGTGAAAACAGGAACAGTAATCCATAATAAAGCTTGCAGCATGGTACGATCATAATAACACTGTTGAATGCAATAGTATGTGTGATGGTATGTTGCAAATTGCAATACCGTATCACACAAACAACCCATAAATCACTTGAGGCTTTTTTGTTAACTGATTGCTCGCTTGCTGGTAGGGTTAAAATAGCGTATATTGCACATTGTTAACAAGCAGAGGGTGGTATTCTACCTCCGCAGAGTGGGAAACAAGTTACACAACGACAAAAACAACAATGACAATTTTGTAACACGAGCTATTAAAAAGCCATTAATTTAAAAAGGCAGTTAACAACATTTTTCTACCACTAACACACACACACTGACACATATTCACAATCAGATAGCATGACCGCGCTAGACTGACACTTTTTACACAGACAAAGGGGTGTTGCGTGTCCTGGTGAATCCCTTTCAAGTCGCATTCATAAAAAAATGAAGGGCTGTATAAATCAAGAACGAACTGTTGTCTGAACGACAATAAACGTTATCGCCGGACATTATCAAACACGCTGTAATATGGCTCAATAACTCAAATAATTTTGATTCCGCTCTTGAGCATTTATTTCTTATTTACATAACGTCGGTATGGCGTTATTGTTAATTTGTAGATGCGCCGAATTCCATTGCTTTCCTTAATTTACGTTAAGATTGTTCATTTGTATCCATGAACATAGCTAATATTTCACAATTTACGGCTCCATTATTTACTTGTTTTGAAGTGTTATGAAAAGGGCAGAGCTATAGATTCCGACTAATGGGTGTTGTTGTTGTGTTCTCTATTTGTTTTTTTTTTCGTTCTTACACGCGGAGGATTGTTGAAGGGTCGTCGTGCGTACATACAACCGGTCCCCGCTGGTAACAAAACGGAACTAAAGGAAAAGCCGACCGGTTTTCCTTTCAAGGTTTCTCTTTGTTCAGACACTTGTTTCTTACATCTAAAGAATATCCTGTTTCGTTTCCGTCTGTACCCATTGTTGCATGTGTATGTGGCACTGAAGAGAAACTAAATAACGATGAATCGTACATCTTCTCTTATGTGTATATCTCTTCTTGAAATGAAACAAGAGGGAAATGAAATACATATGTACATATATTTGAATGTATTTGGAATATAATAAAGGCATTCGAATGGTCGTCCATCACTCAGTTCGGAAAAAACATTAGTAAACTATGAAGTTATAAGGAATATATGTAAATGTACAAATGTTTGTAGCTACAGTCGGCCACAAAATTTCAAATTCAAGTTCGATTAAACGCTACTGCTGATATCGGTAACTCTGTAGTGTAATTATGTAACTATTTAAAAAAGAATTAAATTCATATTTTCATATGTTTATAATTTCGTAAAGCCCTAACGACACCTATAAAGAATTAAAAATTTGTTTTAGTTTTTACATAAAAAACATGTATTTTAAGTTTACTAATATTTGTCGATAAAAGGGAAAATGTACAGAAGAACCCCACTACTGAGCTACTAATTTGTATATTTTGTGTAATTATATAATCCTGTAGATTTTCACATGGGCTTATTCAGTTATTACAAATAAATAGAGAATCGTATAATTGCAATTGCAAAATAAATAATATATAAATTTATTTATAGGTATGCAGAAATCGCGATGTTTTTTTCAAAACTTTGCCAAACATATATATCAAATAGGCTCATAAATAAACTTTGGCTTGTTCCAAGGAACAATGTCGTAGTTCATTTATCACATTTCAATATAAATAGACTTTTGAAAACAATATCTTCGGTTGCCGGTCCAGATCTGTCCATAGATATACGAAATTTTGCTGAATTGTTCGGTGGTGTTTTTGTTCTAGCATCATATGTTTACATTTACCTATCGAACATAAAATGTTATGCGAAAAATATGCAAAAATATTGTTTGTTTTCTTTTGTATTTTTACGATTGCCTTTTCGTTTAGCCTACTGCTTCCATCCCTTTTTGTGTAATATTCCATACACGTTTGAGTAGCAATACTCATTAATGCAGATGAATCCAGATTCATTGATAAGTAGAACGCACGCTTACATATCTAAATGAAGTGGATGGAATTTTGCTACTTTAAATCTTGAATTTTACGTTGAATCGTAAGAAATCTTAAAACACTAAACACTTTTAACATTTATATTGAGTATAAAAAGAACGAGTAGTTGGAGAAGTTCAAATCCAATCCAATTTCTTAATATACTTTTGTTCAGTCGACGCTCGGTATAACGAATACTCAGTTTAACGAATTCGGGATATAACGAATGAAAAAAATACTCGACTTTTTACACTGACTAACGCATATAACGAACGTTTTCCGAATTTATATACTGGGTATAACGAATGGCACAAAACATAATTGGCTAGCCTTATAAAAAATACATATATACACTTTATTATTACTGTTATTACGTTAACTAACATATTTTTTGTAAGAAATCCATTGAAAAGTGGATTACCTTTTTGGTTTTTAATAAAATTGGACCTTAAAATAACTTCGCGATATAACGAATTTTTCGATATAACGAATAGGCCTGGCAATATATCATTCGTTATACCGGGCGTCGACTGTATTTTTAATTTTTTTTTATATTTGTGAATCCGTTTATTTAGATAAAAATACAACTCATTTTTATATATAATAACTTTCTTTTGGTGTGGATTAACAGCCATCCCATTCCCACTGGAGTAGTCATAATCCAGTTAATCAAAACTATTTTTAATCATAACCCATAATCCAATTAATCAAAACCTTTTTTTGTAATTTGCTTGGTATAATATTTTTTGTAGTACAATTTCCCTCCCTTTTACATTTAAGCCGCTTTATCATGATGAAATGTATATTTAATTGTGAAACGTAGTTTACAGCCTTAAGGTCGAAAGACTGGGCAATATGAAATATAAAAAAATAAATAAAAATACAAATAAGGAATATTATATAAAATGACTGAAGGAATTATAATATCGTATTGCCATAAGCATAACCAATCCAAACATTCA
Organism: Musca vetustissima; assembly: GCF_032173495.1. NCBI lineage: Eukaryota > Metazoa > Arthropoda > Insecta > Diptera > Muscidae > Musca > Musca vetustissima. The sequence continues at coordinate 173,198 of NW_026880550.1, forward strand.
TAAAACATTTCCCAGTTAATCCAATCTGTATTTGAAGATCAAATAGTTGTACATTTCAATTTTAAAACAAGTTCAGTTTGTCACATTTATTTATTGCGTTTACAGTGTGTGGCTACTTAACGAAATATTATATTAAAGATTGCTGTATTCCATGGATTCGGCAATAATGTGACACTTGGTTCGCTTGTAAATGCATTTACGAGGTGGCATATTTCAATGCCTCACGAAACCATAGATTACGTCTATATTAGTTCTTGTTATGACAGGGACAATCTACAGTGTATTTGTGGTTGCGTGTTTCTCACATTTATGTCACGCAGATAAATGAAGAAATCCTCTTACAAAAGGTGTCAACATGCTATTAAATTCAGCTTTAGAAATAAAATACAAATTTAAATAACGTCTGTGAGAACTCACCACCATGGATTAATTTATCAAACCATCCCCCATGCCAACGACATTTATTTATGTCCGATAACTTACGGTGTGTGTCATATTTATTTATTTAAAAAAAATTATTTTTCTCTTGTGTAGAGTTAGTAATTGCCTCCAAAATTTAAAAACCTTTCAAAAAAAAACTTTTTAAAGAATTATTTTAAATTCCGTTGCAAAAAATACATCATTAAAACTTTCGTGCAGGACAACTTTCCGAGTTTTGGGAAGAGAGTTATTAAATAAAATTCATAGTTCGATGTAATTTTAAACTGTAATCAGAATTACAATTCATAACATATCAGTTGTAATTAGAGAATTTCATTTGTAATTCATAGAATACCTTTAGAAATTCATAGAATTCCATTTGAAATTCATAAACTTCCATTTGAAATTCAAAAGATTGCATTTACAAATTTCAAATGGAAATATACCAATTACAAATGAAATTTTTTTAAATTTAAAAGAATTTTTGTTTTATTTTCAAATGAAAAATGTAATATTACAAATGAAATGCTGTAAATTACCAATTACATTCTCGAATTACAAGTAAAATGTTATGAATTGCAAATAAAGTTTTCGATTTACGAATTAAATTCTCGAATTGCAATTGAAAAGTTTTGAATAACATTTGAAATTAGGTGTAGAATTCTCGAATTGAAACCTATATGTTGTGAATTACATTTGATATATTTTGAATAACATGTGATCAGGTCATCAAGAAGGCGAATTTTCTGGAATATATTTAAGAATATTTAAGGTACAAAATATTGACATAATTCGCAGAGTTTTCCCATTATAGTCGACTCCGCTTTACTGTAAGTCGCTTAACTGAAAAATATCGGATAAGTGAAATTGATTTCCGGCACCATTACATTTTAGGTTAATCGCTCACAATTTACACCGCATAAGTGAAACTTCGCATAACTGAAAATATCGAATAACTGAAATAGCCCTTGGAGTCAAATATTGCAATTTCCATTCAAATCACATTACACATTACTGAAACTCGTGAGAATGAAGGATAATGACAGAATATCTTGCATTGAGGAATACACATTTTCAAAGCCCATCCTAACAGATATGTTTCTGCAATTTATGATTTTTCCGACGTATGGAACGTATGACACACACGTATATATAAATTTGACGTCGAAGAACGTTAAGTTCGTTCGGCCAAACTTTTAAAACCATTTGGAAAATTCGAAAAAAAACTCCGTTCCGCATTTCTATATTTTATATACAAGTAACAAAGATGTACCAAAATATGTTACAGAATGTACCGTTCATAGGGGAAATGTCAAAACGAGGTCCAATATAATTTAAAAAAAATTTGAGGAGGTCGTCCACCTTTAACTACTCTAAGTTATTATTAAGGCTTTCTAGATGATAACCAATTTTTAAATAGAAACAATGTAATAAATAAAAATCCTTCAAGCGGTGACCATGTCAACCAGTTTCAATATCTATCATATATTTCTATGAAATTCGATATAATATATACAGCCTTATTTTGGATATTCGCTTTTCGCTTTCACATTCACGCCTTATTCTGAATGAATAAGGAGACGCAAAAAATGCGAGATGCGGATTCGAGTTTTCGAAAATGGTGGTTGAAAAAAAGATTCGTGTTGCTATATTACAATTTAAGTTGTAATGTGTGTTGCCATATTGTAATTTAAGTTGTAATGTGTGTTGCCCCATTGTATTTTAATTGTGTAATATTTTTCAATATTTTATTTATTGATTATTTTATTAAAAATTGTTACTTGTTATTGTTGTTTAAACTTTATAACAATACAAATGTGAAATATCAAGAATCCGCTTTATAAATGTTTTGTAATTAAAAGAGAATTAATTAAAGTTTGAAAATATGGCAACCTACAATATGACATGTGAAACAGCTGTTCATTGTTTTGATGCAATTTGGTACAACAACTACAATAGATTACAAATAAAAGAACATTTTTTATGATGGCAAAAACACAGGCACATAATTGTGTGCCTTTTAATTTAATTTCGATATTTTATCTCTCCAAATTCTTAAAGTGACCTACTCCTTTATTTCTTCCTTCAAATAATGCAAACGATAATTTAAAAAAATATATATTTTTTGTAGTTTTTTTTGTGTTGTTTCATAATTTGTATTTAAGTTTTCACTGTTAAGCGGCTCATTAGGCAAATTTGGTTTTTCTATAATTTTTTTCTTGAGAGACAGATCCTCACCCAAAATGTCTTTTTTTCGCCTCCCAAATGCATCAAACTCGACTTAAATATTCATTATTACCTTTATACATTCCTTGGCAATATTTGGTTCTGCAGGCATCATTATCAATAGGATTTCCAAAGGCATTTTATTTGCTGTTTTCCAGATAAATATTTGCTTATTATCATTTATAATATTCTAAATCGTCATAGAATATGTATTGTGTTAATATTTTTCATAAAAATATTTATAACTTATGTTTTTGTAGTCAACTCACTTTGAATTTATTAGCGAACAATTTCGCACAAAATTTCATCTCATTCTCCCACTCCCTGTAATCCAGAATACCTAATTTTTCCCCAAAGCGGATTTTTTCGCTTTCGAACTTCATTCAGAATAAGGCGAGAGCGAGAATGCGAAAAAATTCACACAAAAATGTTGTTCAGAATAAGACGAAGGGGAAGAGCGAGTAAATTCACGTGGAATTGACATCCAGAATAAGGCTGATAAATTATTGAAATTCCTAAAACTGAAAAAAATTGAATTGTACTATTTGCTATGGTTAATAAGTATACAAAGGCATATTATCGATGGATTAACATGAAAAGTGAGTAAGTCCATATTTTAAAATCTTAAAAAACAGCTCTTAGCGACTTACTCATCACTACAAAACAACAACAAATGAGATAATTGTAGAATTTTTATTAAATCTATGTATTTTTACTTATTGAAAATACGAAGGCAGTTCGGTAATTTCATAGCCTAGCACAGAAAGCGCGGTATAAACAGAAAAAAGTTAAGTAAATTCCTTCACATAGAAACAGGATTAAAAAATAAAATAAAAAACGCATCGGTTTTTTTTTTTTTTTTTTTTTTGTTAATTGCGGATGCATCTTTTTTAAACACCTGCTTCTATATAAATTTATACTGAATTAAGAAATTTTAAAATGGCAATGCTGTCAAAAATCTTTGCGATTTTTCGGTTATCCTATGTACCCTTACAATTGATGTTTTTGTTTTTGCGATTTTTCGGTTACTCTTTGTGATTTTTCGGTTATCCTATGTACCGTTACAAATGAGGTTTTTGTTTTTGCTGAAAGACAGACAAAACTGTCCGAGGGTTAAAATAAAAATTGCTTTTTTTCTAACCTCTGTGGCTTTATATGATTTTAAATACAAAATTTTATGTTTTTATTCCGACAAAATTTTTTTTTTTGGCACTGAAATGGTTATTAAAAGTAAAGGCAAATTCCAACAGTTACATCTAGGGTATGAAGATTTCACAATAACATATTCGGTCTATCAGTAGATACTTAAAAAATGTTTTAGTCCCTGTATACCAAAGTAAAACCAAGGTAGTTCCAGATTTCCACGAGTCGCTCCTAAGGCCCCATGTTGTCTAGGGCCACAAACATTTGCAGAGAAGTTGAGGAACACCTAAATAAGATCCCAATAAAAAATAACTAAAAAGCTTAACCCATTCGAAAGCTACAAAATTTAATTTTTTTGTTGACTTGATATTTTCTGAAACAAAAGGACGTAACTACAACACAATTGCAGTACAATAAAGTGAATAATAATTATCTGATTGAGACTAAAATTAGTACAGCGTGTCAAATTGAGTCCGCAGTGACGTATGTCAAGTTTTGTTGAAATCGGTTCAGATTTAGACATAACTCCCACATATATTTTCCTCCGATGTTGTGTAAATTGTGCATTAAAGTCCCTATATTTCTTTCGATTTTCGATTTCGATTTTGCATAGCATACTGGATTGAGTTTAGAATGATGGGTGCTAAGTTTCGGTTCAGATTTTAATATAGCTCCCATATACAGTTTCGACCGATTTTATGTAAATGTTGCACAAAAGACATTAAATATTTTTCCGATAGCGATAGAACTTTACACAGGTTACTTTTCCACCCAGTGGGAAACAAAAATACGGAATTATAGCTGATTAGTTTAAGAATAAGAAAAAACTTAAAATACTGAATTTTGGGGTACAGCTATATAAGGGCTACCGTAAAAAATAGCCGATATATATCATTTTCAATACCAAACATCCAAGAAATAACATTATTATAAGTTCCGAATTTCTATCTTCAATATTGCGAGCTTTAGTTTTTTACGGGAGTGTAGTTACGTCTGTTTGCATTAATAAAAACATACTATTGTAGTTACGTCCGTTTGAATTTCTTGAATAAGATCGCTAATGTTAGATGTCCAAATTTTTGTGTGAACATGTAATCAGATTAAACGTTTGCATTTGTGATGACGATATTTATATCATCCCTTAAGGGGACCCCCCCATTCTCGGGGTCAAAATTTTTTTGACATAATTCGAATCTACACTAATTCAAGAATGTCCCTACAAAATTTCAAGTGAATATCTCAAGAACTCTTGAAGATATAGCCGATTTATTCTGTCAGCATCAAGTGACGTCTAAAGGGCTTCTCAAACTTTAAACGCGTTTTTCTCTAAACATTTTTTTGCGAATGACGGCCACGATAACTCAAAAACTAATAATCCAATCGGTTCAAAATTTTGCAACGTTTCTCTCGTATGAACTGGGATAAAGCTAATCGGTGAAGAACTTCCTTATTTTTTAACATAGTTTGTGGTCAAAAATCGGCGATTTTCCAAAAATATTTTTTCAAAGGTCCGCCATTTTGTTAATTTTAGAGCGAAGTCAATAATCCTAGTTCATACGAGAGCCAGACATGTACTCTTTCTAACACCGTTGGAATTTTCGGATTCCGATGTTCCATTGAGGAGTTATCATGCCCGCCATCAAAAATAAGGACTTTTCTTTAGTTACAAAAAACAACAACAACATAAATTGTTTGTAAATTATTTTTCTTCTCTTCTACATCTTCAAATATATATATATATGCAAAGTTACATACCTTAACAAGCGTTGGTATTGATTTACCAGCCTTTTGAAAATCTTGAAAAATGAAAATCGAGAATGGGTGGGGTTCCCTTAATTGATATTTTCCGTTAGGTCAAATCATTTTCAGGATACGTATGTAACTAAAATAGGTGTCGTCATAAACGATTTTGACGAATTATCAAATATCGAGCTATTTCACACACCTGACGAATATTAACGCCTCACGGTTCATTCAAATGCAGCGTGTTTAATTGAAGTTCTACCTTATATCCTAGCCATTTTTTTTCTTTTTCAATGGAAATAATGTAATAGAATTTTGATTGCTTCTCTATTTGTACTGTCTAGACAAAACTAACTGTTCTAATTCTATTTTTTTTTTATTTTTTACAGATTTGGTTCGTCGTTGAAATTTATCCGTGGCGAAGACTTCAAATATCTGGATTCGATAAGTGGAATATGGAATTATATTTATTATCCATAGTGGCTACAATGTCAATATAACAAAGTTTGCATCCAAAAATATCAACATGTGTTCATCCTAAATGAAAAATTCTGCCTAAAATAAAGCTAAAAAATTATTTATTATACTTGTCTATTTTAAATTGTTTAAATAAATATATTCAAAAATTTTGTGAATTTTATTTGGTTGTATATATATATGGTAAAGTATATTGGTATTATCATCCTATTTTGTAAAATTCTAAAACAAAAATGTCGATTTGAGGAAGCTGTCTTATGAGGAAGGTATTTTAATTTTAAAAAATATATTTTGTTCATTAAAAAGGCATTTTCTACACTTTTTCGTACAATTTGACATCAATCATTAAAGAAAAGCGTATACCAGATCTATCTGATTCGCATTGTCTCGACAATTCGTCCCTAGACCCGAGATAATCGACATTTTCGTTTTTCCCTTTGTAAATCGCCAGATTCCAATGTGCGCCACTTTTGAGTTACCAGGCAAACAGAATTGCCGAATTCGCAGCAGGTGGACCATTTTTTAATTTTTGCAATTTGTATGAATCACCCTGTAGTTAACATGCACTACTGGGTGACTCATAAAGTGTGGTAGGTAAACACAGGGTAATACATAACAAAGCATACTTTTAGGCGCGTATATTTAATCAACAACCCGGCAACATGTCCATGCACTCAAATTAAAAACATGCCCCGAAAGCTGTGCTTGGAAATCGTAGTTGATATTTGTCCATTGCAGGGTGATGATCTACGATAATTCAGAATACTTACATTTTACAGAATACTTACGTGATTGCACACACAAAATTGAAATGAAACACTAGTGACTGACTGTCTTTTAATTGCACGAAGAGAATTTTATTAGTTTTAAATAAATAGTAATGTAATTTATCAGCCTTATTCTGGATATTCGCTGGGAGATATCTCGCATATAAAAAATTTTTCGCTTTCACATTCTCGCCTTATTCTGAATGAGTAGGGAGACGCAAAAAATGCGAGATGCTGATTCGAGTTTTCGAAAATGGTGGTTGAAAAATAGATTTGTGTTGCCATATTGTAATTTAAGTTGTAATGTGTGTGGCCATATTGTAATTTAAGTTGCAATGTGTGTTGCCCCATTGTAATTTAATTGTGTAATATTTTTCAATATTTCATTTTCTTGATTTTTTTATTAAAAATGTTTACTTTTTATTGTTATTTAAACTATATAACAATAAAAATGTGAAATATCAATAATCTGCTGTATAAATGCTTTGTAATTAAAAGAAAATAAATTAAAGTTTAAAAATATGGCAACCTACAATATGGCATGTGAAACAGCTGTTCATTGTTTTGATGCAATTTGATGCAACAACTACAACTGAGAATACAACAACGAATAATGGAAAGAAATCTGTGATTGAATTAATTAATTCAGTTTATTATTTCACTACCTAATTGTGTGCCTTTTTATTTAATTTCGATATTTATTTCCCCAGATTCTTAAAATGGCCTGTTATTTTATGATTTGCTCCTACTCCTTTATTTCTTCCATCAAATAAAAAAAATAATTAAAAAAAAAATATTTTTTTGTTCTTTCATAATTTTTATTTAAGTTTTTCACTGTTAAGCGGCTAATCAGGCAAATTTGGGTTTTCCATAATTTTTAAAATTTTTTTCTTGAGAGACATATCCTCACCCAAAATGTCTGTATTTCGCCTCTAAAAATCAAACTCGACTTAAATATTCCTTATTACCTTTATACATTTCTTGGCAATACTTGCTTCAGCATGCATCGTTATCAATAGGATTTCCAATGGCATTTTATTGGTTGTTTTCCAGTTAAAAATTTGCTTACTATCATTTATAATATTCTAAATCGTCATAGAATAAGTATTGTGTAAATATTTTTCATAAAAATAGTTATTACTTATGTTTTTGTAGTCAACTCCCCTTAAATTTATTAGCGAAAATTTTCGCACAAAATTTCCTACTCCCTGTAATTCAGAATACCTAATTTTTCCCCAAAGCGGATTTTTTCGCTTTCGAACTTCATTCAGAATAAGGCGAAAGCGAGAATGCGAAAAAATTCACTGGAAAATGTTGTTCAGAATAAGGCGAAGGGAAAGAGCGAGTAAATTCACATGGAATTGACATCCAGAATAAGGCTGTATATGTTTTGTCGAGACTTGTGGCATTGCGAATTACAATTTTATTGTTGAATAATACAAAATTAAGTATTGTTTTTCAATTTAAAATTAAGTATTGTTTTTCAATTTAAAATCATTCTCTTGGAGAAATGCATTGTAGGAATGACGATGCTGAACAAGTCCATAGAAATAATGTTTGTGGCTAAAATAATAAATACATACTATAATATTCTTATATCATATCTTTGGATTTATATATACTATAATTATTTTGTCTATAAACTACACACATATATATAGGGATAAGAAAAATCAAGTATAGTCAGGATATTTTAGTGCACACCAATCTGTATGCCGCCTTCATATCAATAAATTGTATAATAATTCCAAACGAAACCATTATTTGAGTCCTGTCCAATGAAAATATATTTTTCACTTAGCGTCATTTACTTAATGTATATAGAGTTCTTTATTTTTCCTTTGTTGATATGCAAATTAGAAGAAACCTTTTGCGAAAGATTTCTTTGACAATAAAAAACATTTAAGCGATGATTTGCTTTTTGTTTGTAATTGAAAATGAAACTATTAGTTTTTTGTTTTTAATTGTAGATAACATAAATTCTCAAATCTATTCCAAACAATTAATGATTCAAATATACGCTGGACTAGGTAGTCCTACACAAAAGTATGTAGTAGTGTAGCATTCCAATAACGATACCATTTAAATACGACAATTGCATTATGTACGATAATCAATAAAATAATACCATTTATTCACCTCAAAAGTTAAATGATACCCAAATACACGTTGCGTAAAATAATATAAAATTGTTTCAACATTGGTCGAAATCATTTTTGTTTATTAAAAATAAAATAGTAATCGCAATAATAAATCTGTTTCATATCATAACATTTTAACTGCGTTAACAACATGTTTCACTAAGACGATCAAAATGTTTCTTTCGCTTTCATTCGAACAATAAATTCATTTTTGATTTACTAAACCCTTTCTGGACAAAAACGTAACCGAACGAAAGTTTAATCGCAAGAACTCATACAAATATAACTTTTCTCGCTTGCTTGCTATAGCTTTCGAATCGGTTATAAAATTGTAAAGATTTTTAAAAATCACGCAACATAATCTCATGACAAAATACAATTTTCTGAAATATATTTTACATGTCTTATGTTTTTCATTCATTTTTACAAAATAAAAAAAAAAAATAATAAAGTTTCTACAAATACTGATACATTTTTATATTCAAATATTTGATTGTATTTATATATTTCCTTTTAATTTCTCATTCGATTCTCATTTATAGAACAATTTGGAATTTTGTACATATAGACGTAACTAGTATGTAGGGGTTTACACAGGAAACTTTTGTAAGCAACTCTCCGAGACTTTCTATCGTTTTAGTGAAACTGAATATAAAACGTTTTTCAATGATATTCCCAATTTTCGATTGATTAACATGATAAATTGATTGATTGATAAACTGTTTTGCATAATGTATTACATTTATTGGCCTAAAAGCTTCGTTATGCATGTTAAAATTGAAATTTATTTTTTTTTATAATTCGATATATGTATGTAAATATATCCAATAAGTTGTTGTGTTAATTTCGCATTTTTCAACATCTGACTAAAAACATAAAATATGAATCGATCAAGGAATGTCATTGAATGTTTGTTTTATCCTTAACCCTTTCAGTGTTTTGTCGACTATATTCGACATGTAAAATTACTCTCTTTCTTTGCGATTTTTCGATTATCTTATGTACCGTTACTATTGATGGTTTTGTTTTTGCTGAAAGACAGACGAAATTGTCGAAGGGTTAAAATGAAAATTACTATTTTTACTAAACTCTATACCTTTATATGATTTTAAATGCCAAATTTTAGATTTTTGTCCCGACAATTTTTTTCTTGGCACTGAAAGGGTTAAGTGAGTAGTTTCTCCCAGAGACATATTGTTTTAAGCAATTTTAATTTCAATTAAACTTGAATTTATTTTAAACTATTTTATGTCTTGTTCAAAAAAATAGCAAATTTGTTCCGGACTGGTAAGATGTGCTCAGATATACGGAGTTGCATTGGTATATTTTAATTATTTATTTTATTGTATATATTTTTATGAGTACAAGATGTAATTAGTTAAGCAATTCTATTGTATTATTGTTGTGGTTGAAGTTTCAATATTGCATGCAACACTGAGATCAAAAAATTTAGCATTTCTACATTTGATTACTGTGAGAGTTAGATTGTTGTATGGCGTGTGGTATAAAAGATCACTATATTCTTTTCAATATTCAGTTAACATTTTCTATTACATAACATAGACACCGATGTTGGCTCTTCAAATATATGTGTTGTATAAGTATATGTATTTTACATTATATATTAATATTATTTGTTTGAATCTTGTCTTACTATATATTGTTTGTCTTTAAATATTTAATTGAATGAGAACCAAATATATATTTTTATGTATGGATTATATAATACATAGGGTTTTTGTATTAATAAGCTACTTAGTTTCTTAATTATACGATGTAGATACTAATATATTTTTAGTGTATTGAGAAGGCCTTTGGGCGGCTTTGTGTTGTGGTTTTTTTATAACCTATGAAATTAAATGTAAGCTGAGCATCTGAATTGATTTTGATCGTATTTTTCTTTCTTCTATACTTTTGCCGAAACTAAACATGCGTTTTGGAAAAATAAACTTTCTTTGTATGCTTTTTGTATAGATAATATTAATTTGTGGTGTTTCATTAAGTTTTCTTGTATTATTTCATTCTAATGAATTTGTTTCTTTTTCACTAAGATCCGCCATCATATATCCCTGATATAATATTGTATTATCTATTTGTTTTATTACAGTTTATACGTATATTTGCTATGTTTAGACATTAACGCACATGTCTACTAAATGTAAATTGATTGATTTCTTATCGAAATGTAAAAAAAGTATAAAATGTGTTATATCTCTTTAACAGACACGAGTAGAAAACAGGATGTTTAAATGAAAGTGACGTAAATCAGATATAATTTTTTATCACACCATTTGAATTATTACATTGTGTATAGTGGCGGGAGGTTTTCTTTGTCTTATTTTATTTTATTTTTTTTTTGTAATTGTTTATTGTAAGCTACGAGTACTTATATTTGTTCAATCATCAATCGCCGGTGCATATGGGACATTGTTAAAAAAAGATAACGATTGCTTATGGAAGGTTGTTATGCAACCTTTGTTTTTAATAGGTGCAAAAATACACATATTGCATTTCTCTGCACATCCAAATATGAAAGTCGATAATCCAATATACGCGTTGATTGAGTACGAACATTGATCGCATGTCGTAATAGTTTCGCAACTACTTAGATGTATTAAAAAATAATATCATGATTGGGTATATTTAACATTGCTCGGCTACGAAATATTTTTTAAGTCTAACATTGTTCAATTATAGCAATAATAATATCAACTATTTGTCTTGAAATTTGATTGATATTGTGATGTTAATATACACACATTTTTGTAACTACTGTTTAGATTATGCACTACTAAACTGGGGTTCTATCACATTTATTATGAAAAGAGGTTGTAAGGGGGCACTACATATTAGTTGGGCGCTTTTAACTACCAAGTATGCATGAATGGCACATCTAATGCACTCGCATTGCTCACACCCTGTGTACAAATAGAAATCATTCATAATTGCTTTTCACTAAATTAAATTCAAGTTCACACAGCGGTTTTAATATTACTTACTCGCTTGTAGCCTATGTACATTATTTGTTCTTTGTTACTTTTCGATTACAATCTAATATCATAGTTAGTTTGTGAGTGTAGTCATTTGCTGCATTTTTACAAATATTTTTGTATTTGGGCTTAAAACTAGAAAAACAAAGGAGACAAATCCGAAGATGAAATCACACAAGTTCATATAGAGTTGATTTATTTCATTACAGAGTACCGTGTTTGAACTTATGTATACGCACGTGGTAAGTAATCAGATCGTATATCCGAATCAAGTTACAAGTTCATATATAGTCGGATGTAAACCACTGTTCACGTTCTCATGGACACATCTTGTCATTTAAATTAACTTATTATTATTTAAATGTCTTATTTCTTAACATAATTTACAATAATTCTTATGTTAAAATAGCTGCCTTAAGTTTTTAATGTAAAATGTAAATTTTTGGAAATATTTACCTTTTATTACTGTCGATTTAAGTGTTTGTATGAAATATGAAGAAATTATCTCCATTATGATATGAGTTGAGTATATTAGTGTGCAGTAACTTCTATTTAGTCCATGGTACCATGATGTGTTTTCTCGTACGAGTACGCTGTAAATAATGGAAAATTAAATTAATTGTTTTGTCTAGTTTGAATGTTTCTTAATACTACACCTTGAAATAAATCCTTCGCAATGTTAATGATCATTTGTGATATTTTGTGCTTTTTTGACAATATTGTTCATACTATCTTGTTCTCAGTACATTGTTATACGTAAAAAGTTGTAGGGAAACCGTCGTGAAAGGGTTCCTGTAGACACAACTTCTACTGAATGATATACGCGCTGTGAATTCAAATTATTTAAGATGCGAACAAAATAAAACAAGAGAATAAAAAAGTCAGTTTAAAAGTAAAAGGGAATTTTCTATTAAAATTAAAACACAAATATGATTTTTACAGTTTTTGTTTTCATAAAATAAAAATGAGAATTCTGAATTCGACAGACATAATTAGAGTGTTAAATATGTTCTAACAAAAATATACAATCTACCAACTAATATCTTACATTGTAAATAAAGATGTTTTAAAATTATACAACAATATATATTCTTGATATTAATCGATTGTATGTACAAATTATTCCTAGGATACTTTGAGATAAAATAAAAACAAGAGTATTTCTTGCATTGAATACTTTTTGAGTTTCTCATCATTGCTAAATACAATTGAGGGAGTGGTTTGTGATGATGATTTGGAAAACTAAAAGCTAATAATACCACTATATGATAACATTAATGACTCTTGATGTATATATGTATATATCGATATTGGCTAATCTTGCTTAGCACTGTTAACTGGTTTCTGTTTTAGTTTGAGTTGGTATGGGGTAAGAGTAACAACTACATTTTACACTATAATACAATTTGTTTTCTTTTTCATATATCATATGTGTGTATATGAATGTTTAACGTAATCTGTATTAGATTCTTTACGTTTATTTTAGCATTGAGTTGTCATTTCTACTTATTTCGTCTGCATTGAACGACATAATTTACAAAATTATAAATTCATAAACTATTTTATTATAATTGTAAAAATCCCAAACTATTTCAGTAGTAAACATTTTTACAAAGAAATTCGCAATGAATTTCGGGAAAATATAGTTGGGCTATTTCTTATCGATTTTCCTAATCAAACCGAACAAATGTCATTCGCGTTTACCTTACATAATTATATTAAATTCTTCCTTATTTATTGCGGTATATAAAATACAAAAATACTTTTGATTTCTCACAGTTCTAAAGTTTCACAATTTGTCTTTTGTTGTAATAGCATAAATATATCTACTAAGAGGGTTACATATTAATCCTTACGAGGATGTGTTTTCAAAATTGGGGACATGAAGTAATAAGGTGTTCCAACTGTTAGAAATCTAGGCACGAGTAGTCCCTTCTAAAGTTATATATTATGTATCCCACAATTTCTTACAGAATGTACATAAACTCTAACGTATTAATGAACGAAACAACCACTCCAAACGAAATTTGTTTGTAATCGAAGTTAACTTGTGCTGTTCTAAGAATGAAAATAATTTAAATTTATATCAGAACAGATTTCCAGTTAAAACACTCAAAACTGATGTCCCCAATTTCCAACTAAATCACATTAGTCATCATTTGAGCGTATTATATATATTGTCAATAACACCGGAATCGGACTGGCTTTCAGTGTGGGCGTTATGAGTCCCTGATGCTAGCGTGTTGTCGCCGCTATTGACTACATCAACTGTAGTTACATGCGACCGGTCATGTGAATTGTGATATCGGGACTTGTCTCTTTCTTTGTTTGACGGGCGTGGTTCTCCCAAGCGCTCTTCACCTAAGTAAACGGTATGGTAACTTATTGGGCTTTCAGAACAGGTAATTTGCACACGACTGATAGCATTTCCCAGGACATTTGCCGTAGAGGGTTGGGGGCATGTAAGAGAAGCGTAGTCGCCGAAATCATCAGATATATGTGTGGAATGTGTTATTCCGGAAAATGTATCACGGGTTTGAGATGTAGGTATACCACCTACAGCACTGGCTTCATGGCAAATTTCAGCGTAAATATTTTCCTTCGCGTAATCTATTAGATGTAAAGCTTGACACATTGTGCCTGTAGGTACATCTGGCGGACTGCCTTCATCACTGGATAGTATCAGCGAATCTCTAACACTGGAGTACGGTAGATCATCTTCAATTAGATGAATGGGGGTCAGTGGCGCGATAAGCGAGGTGTTATGTGGATTGTTGGAGTTTTGCACCAAAAGCGACAGACCGCCTGCAGCTCTGCGGCCAGTGACTGGTTCTCCAATACTAAAATCTATGCGTTTCTCACAACTTCTATTGCTTGCTTGACTTTTCAATTGCGCCAACGACTTCTTATTTTCCCCTATTTGTAACTTTTGAGGCAGGGAGAAGTTCAGTAATTGGTGTAGACTTGAAGATGATTTGCTATATTGTTTGGTTTTCACATGAAACTCGTGGTAAAGCTTTTCAGTTATAAATGAACTCTGCGGTGGTTCTCGATTTTCCATGTCATCTATATCAGTACCAGACTCGGATATTGTATCAGTTGTGTTATGAGACGACAAAATGTCGGGTTTTCGATATTTTCTACCAATCAGTTCGATGTCCTGTAGGGATAACGATTTTTGCAGAACATTGGGTTCATTTGACTTTGAACAAGTGAACTTTTTTAACCGCTCGTCAATTGTGGTCAACGTGGTTGTCTCCGTATCGGAAAATCCAACGTCCGATTGACAGCCACTGGGTTCCGAAATGCATTCCTGCTCAGTCGTTTTGTGGCCGAACCGTTCTTGTAGTAGTTTCGACATGTCTGAGTATCTTTCCATACTCATTTTCTTTGCTTGTGCATCAATGTCGCTTGATGATAATTGCTTTTCGGAATTTTTCTCTTGTTTTCGGAACCATTTCTTTTTCGTCGTCTGGAAAACTTTCATTTTTTCCGTAATTCGATTTGCCTGATCATCAAATGACTGGTCTTTACTCTCCATATTTGCTAAGTCCGATTTGCTTAAAAATATTATGGAATCTTCCTTTTCGTGAGCTGGAATTGTGGTCTTTTCCCTTCTCAGCAATTTTGGAAAGTGCAATGGCTTCAGAATTTTTAAACCTTCCACACGAGATTTGGACGCAGATCTTTCAGACCTTTGCAAAACCTCCACTTCCACCATTTTCAAAAATTGATCACAGTTAAATTGGCAGAATTTCAAAATATTCTGTACATTGGGATTCGAAAACATACGCTGTTCGTTTTCGAAGCCCAGAGTGTTTTTTACTAAATTCATTTCTTTTGTTAAATGAAGTTTTCGCAAATGTAGGGGACTTTGCATTTCAACATCTTCAATGGGACATGCAATTATTATGTTTTCCGTACTAACGCGAGTTACGCATATATTGTCTGGAATAGCACTAGCACAACCATTTGGCCCTGAAATGTACTTCAATGTCAAAGGCAGCTCCTTATTTGGGGTTACCAGAGCGGTGATTCGATGTACGCATTCCGTATTTAGTTTCCTTTGTGTATTATCTCCCGCTATATCCAGGCGTTTTTGTAAAATCTGTGGAATCCCAGGCTCAATTTCATAGAATTTACCTTTTGTTGCCAAAGACACGTAAAGCGTTTGTCTTTGTTCATTTAACAGTTGAGCATAACGGCTGCGCTCCTTTTCACGGCCGTGATATGAAGTTTGTTTCGTAGCGCCCAAGCCACCGCAAGATATTGTCGGTGTAAGTGAACTGTGCTCTTGTTTTCCATCTTCGTAGACAGCTAAAAGCTTAAAAACTTGACCACCCCGTGCTGTTGTCTTCACGTAATGTGGCCTATTGTGAGAATTGTTGGTGTTCGACGAGTATATATGCAAACATCCATCTGCAGGGGAGTTAGCATTACTTCCATTTGGTTGAGATTCCATAAATGCAGCCATATTATCGACTGAAACAAATTTGCAAACTCTTTCTCTAACCAATTGTACAAGGGAAGTGTATAAAGTTGCAGTGGGGACACCTTTATCATTTAGCATGGAGAAATAACCTGTAAAAATGAATGAATGTTAAGGAATTACCTCCATTGCATATGGAATGTGAAATTTTATTTCCGACAATAATACTAACCTGGAAATTCCTGTGGAATCATAACACCTTTCTTCCGACTTGTAGCTGCAGTTTTTGCATTGTGCCCATGATAAATATTTCGTTGACGAATAAGTCGATACAAAAGAAACAGTTCTCCTTGTTCATCGTCATTTGAGTGTGGATGATTATTGCCAGCATTTGATTCGCTCGTCGTCGCCAATTTCGTGGCACTATTATCGCTGCTACTGTTACTATTCAATGTTTGAATCGCGTGATCATTATGTCCTGCTCCCGAAGATGTTGACGAAGAAGTACCCGTATTACAGTTGGACATATCATGGGTGGTATTGCTTGCATGGGCGACCTTTTCACCATCACAACTAGTGGACGAAGTGGACGTAATTGTAGATGAATTATTGGAGGAGGACGATTGAAGTGTTTCGATAGAAAATGGTGTTTTGTAAGAAATTCGCACCACTCGAGGTAGAGAATAACGTTCCAGAAATTCTTCGACTGGTAGAGGATCGTTTTGAGACTAGGAAAAAAATATAATAGTATTATTTTGTATGGTAAATCGTTAAATACATTGTACATACTTCGGTACTATGTTTAGAAGCTTTACTATCACCCGTAGAATAATCAGCACTCATGTTACTATTATTTAATCCCTGACCGGAGCTTGTCGACAAACTTGCGCCACTGCCTGTAAACCCATTTCTCATTCGTCTTTGCAACCGCTGTTTTAGTTCTATTTCATTGCGTCTAGCTAAGCGGGCATTTTCAAAGTCGGCTACTGAAAACATATTAGAACTGGTATCGTGAGAGTTGAAGCGTCTCAACTTGGCTTTTCTCCCTTCGACCAAATGATGCAAACCATGGTGGTTACTAGCCTGTTGGTGGTGAGAAGCGTTTGAATATTTACAGTTGCTACCCATGCTCGATGAGTTGAGAAGACCAACGGCACTACTGACACCGCTCACAGTTCCATTATTGCAATTATTGGTCATTAAATAGAATACTGGATTAGTTGTAGAATTGTTTGCTGAATTAACACACATAGAACTGCTATGTTTTGAGTTGAAATGTCCAGGCACAGGATATGCTGAATTAACTGATGATACCGCAAGACCGGAACAATTTAGATTGGCTGGAGCAGGAGCTAAAAAAAAGACAAAATTTCAAACTAATTAAATTCTTTCAATTTAGCGTTTTCTTATTCAATATTTTATTAGATAACTTGTCATTTCTTAATTCGTTCTAAAATTACACACAATAATGATTCTATTTCGTATATAGTGGAAACCCAGACCATAATCGGAAATATCTATTTATTTCCAAAAATGCAATTTGGAGCCATGAAGGTCGAATTCAATTAAATTGCAAACTGTGCTCCTAAAAGGATAAAAAATAAAATCTTAATGGCTGTATCTTAAAAAATAGAATTATCATTAAAAAAGAAGTACTTTTCAATGTTTGGCAAGTTTATTTATGTCAAAGAAATGTTTATATTTCTTATTTTATCGACATTGACATAATGTTTTAAAATTTTCAAATAATTGTTGTTCTTTTTTTGCCCAAATATGATTTACATATACATATGTAATTTTAATATTCCGAATGGAATTTTTGAATTTCAGTGGTTTTATCCAAAGACTGGAGTCTGGACCAATAAAGTGTTCAAATCGGTTTAAACATGTTGCTAATGCCTAAAAATACATTGAAATACCAGTAGTTCCAGTGGGAGAATGGCGAAACTTTAATACACTCTCGCGGAATACGCGGATGGAATTTGTGACCGTTATTTTATTGAGGGTCGATCTAATGCATATTCATACTCACAGATGCATATGAGTACTTTAACACCTGGCCGATTGTATTAGTAACACACTTACCACTTGTTGATGCTACTGCTGTGCTTGATGGCGTTAACGACGAAGTGGTGGTCGTTATTGCTGTCGTTGAGGAGCTATTGGTTATAGCCGATTGTGGAGTTGCCATATGAGGACTGCTTTTTATTAACCAATTTGTCAAATGTCGTTGACGTTCAATTTCGACATTGGTTCGTTGCATTTCTGCCAATTTCAAATAATCAGTCATCTTCCTCGCAGCTGCGACAATTGTTCCCTCGTATTTTATTTCTATCTTCCCTTCGATTGCTTTTTGTGTGTGTGTGGGAGTGTATGTATTGTTTATACGAAATGAGATCACAGTTGTTGTTAACGTATTTTCTTCTTAATTAAAACTTTATTCTTGCTTTTTCATTTTGTTTCGGTAAAATTGCTTATTTTCAATATTAGCCAAGGCATTTTTGTAGCTACAGAATATTATTCTTCTAATTCATTGATTTCTGTAGAAATTATGTATTGTTATCCATTTTTTGTGCTCAGTCGTAAACTTGTGTATAAAGAACGCGCGCGTTTCTTGAACTGTAATGGGCTAGTTGAAATTCAGGTTTACTTAGCTCCAAGTTATATGTGTGACTGCTTACTGATGTCGGCGACGTGCTGAGTTGTGAACAGTATGAGGGCGAGAATCATGAAACTCATCGATGGGGAGTGCTGCAAGTGTAGAGATAGAGAGAAGAACAGGTATTGAGTAAATGAATAAAAAAAAGAGAGCGAGAGAGATCAAAACAATGTTAGCAGATGACATTAGTGATGCGAACGTAGCATTTTCACGTGGTAGGCAGGTATTCATGGTCGACAATAATGAAAATCGCACTCAACAATAGTTATCTATATATTATGTAATATATTTTTGTTTTTTCCACATTAGTCTAATTTTAATGTGAATATGTACATAAATAACGAGTCTGTTGTTTCTCAATTACAAAACGCTGGAACTAACTTTTTATTGGAATGGTGATTTTGATAAAGATGAGGTTCTTCCATTATCTGTTCTATTGTGTTAAGACGAAGGTGTTATCGGAATTAGAACTGGAATACAAATGCTGAATACTACTTTCACGATGTTAGCAAATATACCAAAAATAATGAACCGGATGGGCAAATCGATAATTTCGATATCTTCGGGAAGAAGATATACGCCAAAACTATGTAGTTGCACATAAGCAAACTACTTGTTACTTTTAAACCCCCGTAAAACGTTTTCTTCTCTTTAAATATTTTGTATTCTTTGAACATTTTTTCTCTATAGAATTAAATTTTTTATAAATTGCTTCGTTTTAAAGTTTTTAGTAAGGAAAACAATTATATTCGATATAAAGATATTTTCGATTTAACAATGAAGGCTGACAATATATCTAATATCGAAATATACGCACAGCATGTGTTCAGTTGCAGCAATTGCTAAATCATAGTAAATATTTTAATTTTTTGAAAATAAGCTAATGTTATGAAATTTATTTTTCATTTTATTTGAAATCGATAGATGAGTTACAAATCAACAATGGTTGCCATTATCAATTTCTCAATGAGACAACCTTCAATAATTCTGCCATGAGAATTAATAAAAATAATTTGGTGCTAATAAAAATTGTTTTGATGTAGTAACTGCATAGCGTTTTTATTGGGAATATTGGCAACACTATTTTTTCCTAGTGGATTGGATATTGTTCTCTCTCAATTTAATTTGAGCTTAACACTCCCTAACCAGTCCTAAAAATAATATAGCGATATTAAACACGTTATTGACCTGCCGCACTGTTGTAACCGCACACACACAAACAGGGAAACACTCACATAATACTGGAAATCCGCTTACCTCGCTCCCAACGAATACAAAATGTTTGTTTGCCACCACCCACCCATCCACCTCTTCCCCAAACAATAATGTTGACAACCGAACATCTTTAGCTCGCAACAAACGTTCGTGTCAACTGTTTGCGATGTATATTGGGGTTCTCTGTTGTTCGTTCATGACAAGTCATTTACGCTGCTAAACCTTTGGCTAGATATATTTTTACAGAACTCAGCTGTTTCTCAAGTAGAGTATCTCTGTGTGCATGTAATACACCAACTTACGTCCGCTTACGAATGTGTGTGTGTGTATATAGGCAATTGTGCGATAACCATCATCGTAGACATCGTTTGTTTATTCGGCTGAAGGGGGGTCCCCAACAGTAGTAGAAAGACGAGTCGATCGCTTACAAAACGCCTATATCAGAAAAGCAACAACAGTATGTATGTACAGGAATGATTACTGTTAGCGTTGCCAGAAGACGTTGGTTGACAACAAGTCTGGTTTATGATTCACTGCCGAACAAATATAATGTTTAATGCAGCCCCTACAAAGTCCAATTAATTTATGAAAGAAAGTACCTACAAATAAGTCTAGTGGTTTTATAAGTATCTGACTGGGGCGCATGATATTGTTGTCAAAACTTTGCTCATGTTAATATGTTTTGCAATAGTACGTTTACATTGCACTGGATTTAGTAATTTCAGTAGATGTCTAATGCAGCATTTACATTAGAACTTTTTTCCGGGTTAACCTCAGATTAAGTGCCGAAGTATTGTGTGTGTCGTTTTCGTCATAAATGACAATACATGAATCATATACAGTGATGGTCACAGAATTAAAACATTTACTGTGATAAACATTTTTCGATCAGCCCTCGATTCATTGCAAGTATTTTTTGAAATTTTTTCAATTCAGAACACTTCGAAATACTGCACTTAAGAGACTTAGTGTGAAAATAGAAAACTATTGCATGCAATTTTTCCATAAATAACGGTTTTTATGAAAACATATCGACGTTGAAGTGGCCATATAATTAAAACATCGTGTGATTCTTTACTTTACTGCATTTTTTTTTTTGAAAATATTTTTAAAAAGCTCTTTAATTTAGTTAAATTTTGTAAATTAAGCACCGATAAAATCATTTACAGATAAACATTTTTAAAAAAAAATCTGTAAAATCTATCAAAATTGCAAACATTTGTACAGTACACCTTACATTCAGAAAATTACCCTTATTATAGAAAATAAAGGTCCGAATGCACCAGAAATTTCTAGAATTAGTAGAAAACAATAAATAATTCCCAAAATAAATAAGTATTTGAAATAAAAATTAAAAAAAATGGGAATTAACCTAAAGGAACGATTCAATTTCAATAGCCTTTACTGAAGACGGCCGGAATATTTTTGCAGTATGTGAGAAAATATCGATTGATATTTGTATTTATTATATCAAATCGATTGTTCGAGGAGTACAGAATATATTTTATCAAAAAATATATCAGTCCCAATAGAACGAACAAAGATCAACGCCTATGTTGACGAGTAAAAGTTTCTGGCACACAGCAGGATTTATGATGTTCAACACAAGACTTCAAATATTTGTCAAACTGAAACATTTTTCATTCCCTGATACTAAAATAGATTAAGTGGAAGTTATTCGATTCAAAAAATATTATTTTGGAAAAATATTGTCATGTTCAATAGATTTTAACGGTCAAGAGTTGGCCATCAAACATGCTGATGTGTGCCAAAAACTTTTACTCGTCAACATAGGCGTTGATCTCTTTTCTTTCTGTTGTGACTGATATATTTTTTGATAACATATATTCTGTACTCCTCGAACAATCGATTTAATATAATAAATACAAATATCAATCGATATTTTCTCACATACTGCAAAAATATTCCGGCCGTCTTCAGTAAAGGCTATTGAAATTGAATCAACCTTTAGGTTAATTCCCATTTTTTTTAATTTTTATTTCAAATACTTATTTATTTTGGGAATTATTTATTGTTTTCTACTAATTCTAGAAATTTCTGGTGCATTCGGACCTTTATTTTCTATAATAAGGGTGATTTTCTGAATGTAAGGTGTACGGTACAAATGTTTGCAATTTTGATAGATTTTACAGATTTTTTTTAAAAATGTTTATCTGTAAATGATTTTATCGGTGCTTAGTTTACAAAATTTAACTAAATTAATGAGCTTTTTTAAAAATATTTTCAAAAAAATGCAGTAAAGTAAAGAATCACACGATGTTTTAATTATATGGGCACTTCAACGTCGATATATTTTTATAAAAACCGTTATTTATGGAAAAATTACATGCAATAATTTTCTATTTTCACACTAAATATCTTAAGTGTAGTGTATCGAAGTGTTCTGAATTAAAAAAATTTCAAAAGTACTTTAAACGAATCGAGGGCTGACCAAAAAAAATTTACCACAGTAAATGTTTTAATTCTGTGACCACCACTGTATATATATATATATATATATATATATATACATATATATACATATATATCATATACTGTTCTCTGTACGTCTTGGAAATATTCAAATGTTTAAAACTGATTCATACAAAAAAGATTTATCGTTAAATCGTATTGGCCATGCATATATACATATATAATTATATTGGGATTTGCCGATTTCGAAAACAGTTATTATTAAATATATTTGTAACGATAAAAAGAAAATATATAAATACCGTCGAATTTGATTCTCTTATTCGAAATTTTCAATTGAATTTGAATCCGTATCCGAATTTGATTGTTTATTTTATTTTGATCATTAGAAATTAATATGAGCATCATCCAATAAAAAATAAAAAAATGATAAAAAAAACTCACTGAACAGCATTATTATTCTGTGTGTCTATTTTGTTTAATGCTTTCCAATGTAATTAAAAGAATAAAGTTTTAAATAAATATATTAAAAGCAGCTAATCTAATTAGCAGAAATATTTATTTCAAACAAATTCAAGTGTCATCAAAGGTAAATATATGCTAAAAATTATATATGTATATAGAGCAAGCCGCCACACGAATATAGTATACATATATATTAATATACGAAAATAAATTAATCATTCGATTAGGGTAAAATTCCAAAAAAATGAGTTTGTAATTTATACAGAATTGTCGTAGTCATTGTGAAATTCCGTAAACATATTGTCAACAGCTGCGATGTGTATGAATCATTCAAACATCTTCGCCAATATACGATAAAATTATTACAAAAAGGCGAATAACACGACATTCCGTATATTCAAGGAAAAAATACACAAAAATGAATTTATGTACCTAATCGAACCCCTATTCATTATTTTTAAATTAAGCCCTGACTTTTTTTAGCAAAACTTAAACCAATTGCCAAATTAGAATAAATTAGCACACACATTACAAGAATTACTAGTCAATAGCTTTATGAATAAATTTATATATCTGTTGAAATCGGGTTAATGTTCTTAGCAGACAGACTTATAATATTCTTAAAAATACCCAGTGATATATTCACTATTTTTTTATATACGGAAAAATACAAAAATATACGTCCACATTGTATTTACTGTTTTGGCGTAAAAGTGATAAAAAATAAAAGGTGCGGCCAAAACCGAAAACAGGCCCAGGTGTGCCATTAGACACCACAACCGCCATCAAAGTTTTTGAGCACAGAACAGTGGTTGTACGCTAGCAGCGCGTGCTACACGTTTTCTCCTCCAAATACTTTTCAAACCGACACAAAATAATAAAATAATTCATATTTGGCAAACAGCACAATTCGATAGTCCATAAATCATGAACGTTTGTTAAATACAAATTTCAGTTTCAGTTTCGCCTTATCATTTGAGGTTGTTTGCAAATCGTTTTCCATTACTTTGTATAGAGAAAACAATTATGAACAAATAGAAATTTAAAATGTCTTAATATCGGAAAGTTCTTGTGTCGAAAATACCTATTAAACTATCTAACGAAACAATAAGAACAAGTTTTTTAAGAATCATCGACAACTTTACCACTGATGTAAACTGGATAGGATAGATTTACGTAATTGTAAAATATAGAAGTCCATTTGTAACTCGTTGAAATGCACGAAAATAAAAAAATCTGTAACATGATACTAATAAGGAGTAAACAGTAACATTTAAAGAATTTGTTTTCTGGTAAACATATTTGAGTATATGGAATGATAATCTAAATATATACATAATATACGGATATAAATATTATATATAAAAATGTTTTCGGCAGTAGTTTCTTCTTGCCACACACTTAAAGTAGCTAATAGAGTTCCTTCCATTTACCATTCGGCTTACAAAAATTAAAGAATGTGCTAATTTGCAAGCATCACGAAAGACACAGCAGTGTTTGCTTACACTCCGAATAAGAGTGACAACAACGCCAAATAAGGGTCTTAGACGTATCCATAACACTGAGCTTTGGCATATAGAAACTGCGGCGGCAGCTTCAAAGCAAGGCACACCGTAGAATATTGAAATTGTCCATTAATGCTTTTTTGTGCATGAATGAGCCACTTGAAATGTTAATTTGTGTCATGTGAATACCATGGAGGAGCGAACGAGTGGGAAACACTCGTTAAAAATCACTTAAAATTCCATCATCATAAATTTGTCAAAAAGTGACAAAAATATATTAAGAACTATTCGGTAAGAAAATTCTTACATTTTCGTATGTGTTGGTGACATGGATTCGACGACAAAGTCAGTCACTTGCCTTTGTATTGTGGTTGCGTAAATGTCCTTCCATGTCTCAGAAGGAACATCGTGTGGCAGGAGTCGAAGTTTAAATATGAAACTGAAATTAAGTGTGTGAAGATTTTGTATTTCCAACATTTTTGCAATTGCAAAATATTCACAAACGACGGACTTTATTACAACATTCGCTTCCCTTTGATAAAAAAATATTTGTCTGGATCCAATCCATGAATGGAGAAGAAGTTTAGAGAAACGAAACAAAATAGAAAAACGTTCGTTATTCGCGATAGTCAGCGTAAAAAGTCGATTATTTTGCTCATTCGTTATATCACGAATTCGATAAACTTAGTATCCGTTTTACCGAGCGTTGACTGCATTCTACCATTTGCGGTTGCTATTGACAACAATTTGTTATTGGGTGCCACTGTGTTGCTGTTGCCCAAAGCGGTCTCATTGATGTTGTTACCTTTCCGTCTAATTTTTTTGTTATTTTTTATATCAAAAGCATCAAACATAGTTGAACACAATTGACAGCTGTCACGTGTTATTTTCAAATTATTTTGCACATAATCCCCGATTGGCAGACTAGACCAGTCGTGAAATGCGGAGGAGGTTCTTGTTACAGTACACGTACATGCAACATCGACAAACTAACAACAACATCGACGGCGATGTAATTCAATTTTAAATTGAAGTCTCAAGGTTGTTGCTGGCGGAATCGATTTACAACTCGAAGTTTCAGAGTGTTGATTTAGGTAATTAACGTTATGTCGTTGCCACGGTAAATGTTAGGCCAAATGTTTTCTAAGATTGCCTCCGTGTCTGTTGTTGCCGCTCACTTTGTTTTGTTAGCACTATTTTATAATTATAATAATTTCCTATCCATGTTTAGTGTTAATGGCATGATTTAAACTGTGGCAGCAGACTTACTTCGTCATTTTTTGAATATGTTATTTGTATAGGACCGCAGTGGCGCAAATGTAGTTGAAATCTAGCTACACTTTCGATTAGGCGTAGAAATCAGATATATAGAAGAGATTCGAGCTTATCGCAATTGACAATAGAGCCGTACACACATACCCAATGAGAACGAAAGGAATCATCAACTTAGTTTCTTTAAACTGAGTTTCTCTGAACTGATGATTAAAAACAAATGATAAATTAAAAATCTAAAAAAGTCAAATCATGGCCCAAGTTATGTGATTTTCAATCAATATTTGAATACTAATTGTACAATAAGCGCAACATAATCTTTGTACACTCCACCATAAAGTTGTTATAGTGGAGGATATACCTGTCTCATCATCTTTTTATTTGGTTAATTTCGGAATCTGCTATATATTTTAGTTTTTCTTCGCCACTGTATGTCGATAGATGCATAACCACTTCAACCATCCGGTTTTGTATATTGTGTCCACATCGAATAAAATGCAAATTTCACTGCACCATGACCAAGATTCTGTAAACTTTATTTGCTGACGTTGGAAAGTAGGAGGCGTGGAATCGAATTTGCACACAATTTGTGTTTATATTAAATTTTCGAAGGAAATCGTCCTATCCACGGACATGTCCATGTGAGTGGTGTTTGTGTGCATGTGAGCCGTATAAAATGGCAAATAAAATTCATAACATGTAACATCTTGTGGTTGCTTCCTTACAGTGCGGTGCGATGCTATTCATTCACTTTAGTAGCAAAAAAATGCACAAATGGAAATTGCATGTGCAGCAAAACAGAATTGGAATGAGGAGAGAATGGGAAGCTGAGCATAGTAGTTATTGTGTCATAAGTTGTGGCCATTGAATGTACACTAGGTTTATGATTTTTTTGCAATCTCGTATCATAGTATCATTCACAACATTAGATAAAATTGTCTTATTCTATAAAAAAAATCTCATGCATAAAATCATTTGGATTTTTTATTTATGATTTATTTATTTGTAAACTAATATATAATTATCCACATGATTTACGAATTATTCAGCGTCCCATACAACATGCAATCAATTCATACACATTTAAGTATGTATACTTTTTGCGTGTGTTTGATAAAAAATTACCTATTTAACAAAAACCTATTAGGTATTAATAGGCAAAAGTTTATTCAAGTTTATTATTTTTGAAATAAAGAAAAAAATATATTACCCTAATAAACATATGCATGTTCCACACTCCTTCTTATTCGGTGGGTGTTGCCGCCCGGAGGTATAGTTATGTTTGCCTAAGTTGGGGAAATATATATTCGACATCTTCTGCACTTATTTCGTATTCAGAAATTGTACTCGGTTATTTGTTTTTCTTGAAATTTCACAAAGCATTGGTGTTGCTTCTTTAAACAATTTCAAGCAGTTTGTTTTGGCTTTTATGTCTTCATAACGTTTCGTTTTCTGTTCATGTAAATGCTTATTGCCTGAATGCATTTCTAAATGCAAATGTTTGTTATTTGTCACACTTACAGATAAGCCATAGCATGGATGCATTCTGCGCGCAAAACAATACCAATTGAACACATCTAAAACTTTATCTCTGTGAGAAAATTTTCGACATAGGCATGGTGTGGCAATCATGTTTAATATATTTTTTATTTCTTCTAAATAATTATTTAGGTCTGGTTGAAGTCAATCTCAATGTGGATCTGATGTAATCTTTGTTTTAGCTTCAATTTATCAAAGTTTTTACATCTCATAAACTTCAGCTGATACAAGTCTGCCTGATTTTAATAATATGTATCCACGTTGGAAAAAGCTACTTAGTTTCCGTAGCGGTCCGCATAATCGACATTGCTAGCACCGTTGTAAGGGATCGCGTGTAATATTTACCCAATTAGGTTGCATGTAAAACACAGCTCGGAACCAGAGATAATATCACAATTTGGTAAACATGCTTTCTGCCGTCGCTATTATTTATTTGTTTATACAATGGTCAGTAATATGCAATCGGACAGATCTACTTCGCTGCATTTCTTCATATATTGTAACTATGACCTGAGAAAATTACGGTATGTGTGTGAGCGTATGTTCTTTTACAGTAGTTGTAAGAATTACAGGATATTAGGAAATATGAATATTACTGTACATATGTGTGGTGAAACGTATGCCGTATGTGTGTCCTTCAAACCGGCCGCACACACGCATTATCAGTAACGTACTCCATTAATTGCGATTAATTCTCATAAAATTACTTTGGCATCGACCATCAGATATTATAAACGAAAACCATATGCAATTTCCCGAGAAACGCCATTTTGAGTAGTGTTTTTTGGCGGGTTACTTGGGTTTATTTATAAAAACAACAAGCTGGGATTCAGCCTGACTATTTTGCAAGCCATTTTGTTTTGTTCTCTCTTAAATTTAGTTGAAAGTATTACTAGTTTTGGGGGTTCGGGGACGGTTGTGAGTAAGAAGTTGCAAAACTTGTAAAAGTAGTACATTTTTGCAGTTTCTGGAACGGAAGTATAGTCATCTGGGAAAATGTCAAAACCGATGCGTCAGGTTATGGCCTCTGACTGCCTGTCTACAGGAGCATTAACAATGTCTGCTTGAAATAAAACTGAGATTTCCCAACAAGACTTATGCAAAAATTATAAAGAAATTAAAATTATTTTTTAATGTCCATTTTGGGAAATTTTTAAAAATTTGAATTTTATTTTTAGTGTTGCATTAATAATTTTTGTTACATCGATTTAGAAAAAATATAGATTTTGAATCAGAGAGCGAAAATAGATACAATTCTAACTATTAGAAAAATGTAAGAAACGTCTGTGGAATTATTCTGATATTTTAGAGGAATACCACGCAGATTAGATAATTGTAATCATTTCTTGCGCGGAACCTTGTCTGTCAATCAATGTGTATTTTGCGAACTTACATTTTGTGGGTACTGGGGGTCCTTTAAATATCGGATAATTAATAATTAAATAAAAAGCGGACAATTTCCCCAAATACATTAACATTTTATGCGTAACTGATTTTGATTCAAACACCCACAATTGCTGACGTTTTTTAATAATTTTTCTTTTTGGATTTTTATGTAGAATATTTTATTTAACCCTGAACGTCCGAGAAGCACACTACAAATATTAGTTTAAATTAACACATGTTACATTTACAGCAAAATAGCTACAGTTCCTGTGTTAGTCGTAAACTGCGCGCTACTGTTCGTTAACGGTTGTGATATAATTACAATGCTGACGCAGGATATTTACATTACACGAATGCTAGGGTTTGTTTTACAAGGATATAAATGTGTGACTGCATGTGTTTGGTTGAGGATGTCAACTGAGTATTTGCCAATTCTCAATAGCTGTCACTTGCAGGCAGGGATTATTTACCGCCACATATTCCTCATTACATCAGGATATATTGCGATATATTTAATATTTGATTTGGGTTTTTTTTTTTCTATGCGTAAAAACAGATATCTTGGCAAAAAAATATAGTTTTACGTAAATAGGAAACTTTAACGCCCATATGTCTGATGTATAGTAAATGCCCATGTGAAGAGAAAACCGCAACACTAACTTTATAAATTCAACTTCTTGTACTATACACCATATATTAAATTTAGCTGTAAACAAATAATGTAGACAGACAAATAATATGGATATTAAGGTTTGAAAGGACATGCCACTAACCAGCATATATTGCAATTTCTAAGTACAGATAATTACGTAATGAAAGGTTTAAATTTTACCTGTACTGATGGAGAAGGATACTTTTGTGATGATTCCTTTTTGTGAAAGAAATAAAATATTTTTTATTAGTATTTTTTTAAGTTATATATGAACGTTCGAATAAAGGAATATAAAAGTTTGCAGATTTTTGTTGATCTCTCAGCACCTCTTCCTAACACTGACATGTTTTCCGAATACAGCCCTTCTAATTACTTGTCCAGATTCCCATGGGTTATGTTGTGATGTTTGGCGTATAGTTGTGGCCAACAGATCGACTCAAAAAAATACAAAACAAAAAAAAAATCGGTGCACTTCATCCCAAAATGTCTGACCATCCCCGAAAATTATAGGCGTTGTCCTTGATCATATCTGGAACCTCATCGAAATGCGATCAGCGCTATATTTTTTCCAATATCTGAATACGTAAACACCTGTAAATATTTAAATGTAACTCCCACATTTGCGTACATTTCAAATGCTTACTTTCGCCTAGTTTATAACATAGCGTATACAGTGACAAAAAAGTATGGATCTAGATTTATATCTATGAATTGGAATTCGGTATGACATGTTGACTGCTTGAGATGTATCTTCATTTCAACGAAAATCAATTTAATTTTCTAGATTCCTATTATAATAGTAATGACAATATAATCCCTTTGTGCGGAAATTTATTTTTATTATATTAGCTATTTCCGTACTGCATACGCCGTGCACATGCCTGAGTAGAATGGGTATTTACTTCATTTGAAGTTCAATTCACAGAACAAATCAGCTTACACATTAAAGTACCAGTAACCGAATAACGAAGGACAACAAGTGTAAAGAGAATCCCGAAGTGCAAAGTACGAACAAAAAGGAACAGAAATAATATTAAAGAGAACCATAAAGTGAAATCTATTTTGATATTTTGTATAACAATAACGGAAATGAAGTAAATATAAATACGAATTAATGACACACAATGAGATAAACGAAAGTCCAGGCAGACATTGAGGCGCCACCTATACCATTCTTCCTTGTGGCTTACCCCCCAAATGCTGTCACGATAACGTTAGGCACTCATGCATGGACTCCCTTTTGACATTGTTTCCCCATAAGAAATACAATGGAAGTTAAAAATCCAATAATTTTTAATGAAGGTGATTTTGAAGTTTAATAGAAACTACCAAATACTATACCAAAAAATATTTTGGCAGATTATATTTGTAAATATGTGTCACCGAGATATATAATTTGAGACGGACCCCAAGAAAGATATTATGAGAACTATTAGGCGCACATCGTACTTATATATATATCTCAGATCGTTTGCGGTGCAACTTTTACTTATATATTTTCATACAGCCTTATTCTGGATGTCAATTCCACGTGAATTTACTCGCTCTTCCCCTTCGCCTTATTTTGAACAACATTTCACAGTGAATTTTTTCGCATTCTCGCTTTCGCCGTATTCTAAAAGAAGTTCGAAAGCGAAAAAATCCGCTTTTGGGGAAAAATTAGTTATTCTGGATAGCAGGGAGTGAGAGAATGAGATGACATTTTATTTTTATGAAAAATATCTACAGAATACATATTTTATAATAAGCAAATTTTGCCACGAATGTATAAAGGTAATAAGGAATATTTAAGCAAAGTTTGATGCATTTTGGAGGCAAAATAAAGAAATTTTGGTTTCACAAAAAATAATTAAAAATTATGGAATAAGCGCATAGCTAAATGTGCCTGATGAGCCGCTGAATATTTGATTTGAAGGACAAAAAAGGAGAAGGAGCATCCATAAAATAATTGTCACTTTAAGAGATAAAATATCGAAATTAAATAAAACGGCACACAATTATGTAGTGAAATAATTAAATTCCCAATTAATTTATTTCCTGATTTCTTCCCATAATTCGTTGTGTCTTTGACATCGTTCAATGTGGTTTTTGCCATCATAAAAAAGTGTTCTTTTATTTGTAATCGGTTGTAGTTGTTGCACCAAATTGCATCAAACCAGTAAATAGCTGTTTCACATGATATATTTTCTTAATATTTCACAATTATATTTTTATAAAGTTAAAAAAAGTAACAACTGTTGTTGTTCAACTTGCAACGCAATTGAAATAAAACTTAACATTATGAATATCAAATTCAATTTTTCGGTTAATTGCACATCAAAATTTGCACAAATTTTAGGAACCAATTATCCCAACCCGCTTAATTGAATAGTTTGTTCAATTACAGTAATCACGTATAATTGGAACTACTACAAATTACGCTTTCTCGCAGTTTTTCCTTAGCAATAAACATATGTTTTGAATTAGTCAAATATGTATCAGAAATTATGTCAAATATGTATGTAAAAAAATGCCAGATTATTTTTCAATTATTATTATGCAATTAACCGGTGAAAAGTAAAAGGAATTTTATTTTTGACGACATGCATTTTGAACTAATTAAGCGGGAAAATCAATTAACAGGGTTTTATTATCCGAGAAAATTTACATGTATTTTCCTATGCAATATTTTTTTGCCCAATCATGTGGTTCAATTAAGCGTGGAAACCAATTAACCGTAGGGTCAATTAACCGAAAAATACTGTAATACTGTTTTGACATTTCTACAACTAGAAATATTTTAAACAAACAAAAAAAATGAATAAAATATTTCAGAAAAACTAATTATATGTGATGATAAACTCCGTGGAACTATTTTTTGACGATAAAAATTATGTTCAAGGTGTGTCATTTATTAGAAGGCATTTAAGAGATGAATTTATTAAAACTACCATCAGTTCTGTGAGTAGATGTTGACGTTTAGAGAAATGTTCAATCAACTGCTTATATTAGCTTGAAGGCGTATTTTCGACTACCAAAAGATAACGTTGTGTACATAGATGAAGCTTTAAACCCTGATTTCCGAAAAGCATGGCGGTCAACAGCAATTCCTCCTCTCTTAAAAATGTGTGCAGCACTGATGTTTTTTGTGGAGGAAAGTTTTCAAAAGTCCCATAGCAATGACTTCAAACTTTGCATAGCTCAACCGACAATGTCGGTGGTTTACCGAAGTTATCCGGCTAATAGAGGAAAAACTGTGTAAAATTTTGGTTGTATCCAAATTAACGGGGGAGGAAAGGAGGAAGAATAACTTTTTTATTCGAAAACTAAGTTCCAGGATGTTGTCAGATGTATTGATGATGATATTGATGACACGTACATATCATGGACCCAAAAGAAGATGTTCGCCACTCTCTGCCATTCATTTGGAATGCGTGTTGGTGGACCATAGCAGTTAAGTTCTTCTAAAATGGCCTTCCACACATCATCGATATTGTTTTTGGTTTAACCAAAAGTCCGCACGCCGCGTGCTACATTTGGGTGAGCTTCCATCCGGGCAATAAGGACCTCAAATTGTTATTTTGTAGTAATATTAACCATTATGGGAAGCCTAAAAAGTTCAGTTATTATAAACAGAAACCAGAAATAAATGGTTGCCGAAATATTCTATTTGAAGCAACTGAAGTTGACAACAGTTGCCATCCATAATGCAAATTTGGCAACTGGCAACGCAACTAAACTATGGTTGACATCCGTAATCGACCCATAAATTACAATGGGGCAACACACATTACAACTTAAATTACAATATGGCAACACACATTATAACTTAAATTATAATATGGTAACACGAATCTTCTTTTCAACCACCATTTTCGAAAAATCAATTTTTTTGCTTCTTCCTATTCATTCTGAATAAGGCGGATAAATAAATTATACGAGATATTATTACATATCAAAGGTTTTCCAATAAAGAGAATGCGATAATGCGGATGTGTATATAGTGTAATCCGAAAATAAAAGTGCTATCAAGCCTAAATTTCATTCCCACACATAGTCGTAGTACTTAACATACTCCTCATAATAAAATTTGCATTGTTTTTTAAAAGTGAATAAATTACCCGATTTAAAACTGGAAAAAAACGAGTTAATTAAAATTTTTAAAAAGGTTATGCTGCATTTGTTAACATTGTATTTTATTGCTTTCGTTTTGGCCACCAGTGTATGTTATTTTTGGCACCTAAGCAATTTGTATGCAAAAAAACTTATCGAGACGCGGCCAATGATGGAAATGTTCATCAAATATATTCAATATCATTGTTTACATTCAAATGTGGCTACAATTAAGATTACAATAAAGGATGTGATATCCCTATCCCATTTCTATGCCTTCCTCCAAATGCAACAGTTTTCCAATTAGAATAAACAGGCAGCCACTTAAAAGAATAATTATTGTATTTTGTATTCCTAAATTGTTGGCATTTGAAAGCCATAAAATACAAAGTTGTTTGTTCCTTCGTTAGTCCCTTCAGTGAAATTCTTCGTTTTTTTTTTGCGATCGGGGAGACAAAACTTGAATAATTTAATGGATCGCTTTAGAAAGTGTGACACAATTGCCACTATGGTTATTATTTGTTTGAGAACATATTTTAGTCCTGCAACTGCATTCGATATCTACCGACCCCCCTCGGCATATGCTTTATACGTTACTATAGGACAAGAGTTACGTCCCTCGGTTACTCCTGCTTTAATTGCACTGCGGATGCCAAGTTTTTGTAAATAAATCTTGTGTCCTGCTATGGGGAAGCCATTAAAATGGATCTCTCTGCTCCCTCTCTCTGCTCTAGCCCAGAATCGTGTTATATATTTTTTGGCTTGACTTGGCTTCGGATAATTTTGCCTTGCTGTGAGATGCTGCTGTGGGTCCAGTTGCCAGGGTTGTGGCAGCATCCGCTGTCAAAGTATCATGACAGATGGCATTATCTGTAATAATTTTCAATTTACCATAGAGTTAATGTTCACACACATAAATAAATAAAGTGACCCACACATTTACGAACGTATATGAGTATGTCCGACCTCACGATTATACTACTGTTGGTTGGCCGCTGTGTTGTCTCTGCTGCTGCCTGTCTAATGCCTGTTGTTATTACATTCATAATATTTGGTTTAATGGATGGATGCAGATCCACATGCACACACATCCAGAGCTGTACAAGTAAGGTGAGTGCAGTGACGTGAACAGATATTGGCAAACATACCACCGTTAATTGCATTGAAGTTTCTTCGTGTATTTAAGTAAATTTGTATTCTACGTATTGCCTGCAACCAATATGTGTTGTTTGGATTTTAATGTTTCTATTATTTGATTGAATGATGCGCCAGTTTAACTTTGGTGTGTTTGATGCTTGTTTTTCTCCTTCGATTTTTCAGGGACATGCTATTTTTGTCCTTACAATGTTTACCCTTTAGGGTTTTTGTGGAAATAAAGAGTCTACGAAAATCCAATTATTGAATTACATTTGCAAATTCCCCACTTTCTTTATCCACTTTATTTGTTCGCGTTCAAACGCGTGCCAACCAAACACAGTCATATTTTAGATTCACGTTCGTATTTTGGTTGTTTCTGTGGCTCAATTTAATTTCTTAGTTTTTTCTTTAGAGGAGTAGACACACGTGCGTACGGTCGCCGGTTGGCCGGTAGTTTATGGAAAAAGTGTGAACTCTACCAGTCATAAATCAAAATTCCAACAAGCAGACGTGATGGCGTCTAGCTTGGTTGTTAGGTCGGTGCCCTTTGGTTATGAGCCCTAATAGAAACCTATTGTATTATAACAAAAATATAGCAATTTCGTCGTACATTAACTTTCAGGGAAGCCATTTCGTCATATTGTCATATGAATTTACTTTATTGCAATATCGTTGATTTAAAAAGAAACATTTATTTCAGGATGCAATAAATATGTTTCTGCAAATTAATAACAAGCATCGTTTTGAAACACGATATTGTATTATGAAAATTATAAAAGGGTATTTATGTACATAAATGAAAATGATATCCTATAAGAAAATATGTTTGTGTGATATTCTGTAGTACTCAGTATTTTCGACAGGGATAGTGTAGAAAAAAAGTAACAGTGGATACTAAAAAATTAACCGACAAACAATTAGTCGGATATTTAAAGCTAAAATGGTAGGTTTGTCAGTGAGTATTTGTGAAAATTATCATTTTGCAAAACTTTCATTTGTATTTTTAGTTATCCACTGTAATTTCAATTTCAAAGCCATAAAGCTGGCGTCTAGCAGCGACAACCAATGAACGAATTTCAAGTTGTTTGTACAAAACAATCACAAAAGAAAAACGATGAACAGCTTGGAAAATAGTTTTCTTAAATTGTCGGATCATTAATCATTCAGTGCCAAGGATTTTTTTCAATGTTTTGGAACTTAATGAATGGTAGCACTTAGAAGAATAGAAATAGTTCGGGACATACTGTAATGTCTTCTTGCAAAAACGTGCATCTACATACAGAATAAGTTAGTGAAGAGAACGAACTATGCCTACTATATGTTATAATTAAAATAATATTTAAAACACTTCGTCAACCAGCGCCAGATCTAATATCATTCCCACTTTTTCTATTTGATACAAACTTTCTTCCTGTAGATGTGGAGGCATGCTTTTTTTTGAAGAGCCTTTTGTCTGTTTTCCTTGGAACTTTAAAACCCAGAGACATTTTAGAATTTACGGAATTATATTTAAGTGGCACTAAGATTGTTAAATAATAACTACGAAACACTTAATTTTATACATAGGAACACATGCGCAACAGCCCTTATTTGAGGACTTTGCCATATTAGTGAGTGCCCTACTAGTGTACGTACCTTGCATAAAACATGAATGAGCCATTTGTCTACAGTTCCGCCTATCTGGTGTAACTCATTATTTTAGCACTTGTGCAACAAATGTCCTGTCCTCACGATTACTTTTGTTTTGTAAGGAACAGACCACACAGGACCCCTCCACTGACACATGCTGGTACAAAGAGGTGGGACGAGCGACGACTGGCGTATATCAAACAAGACTAATTTACATATTTTATAATTTACCACAATACCCTCATATGTATCGATGATCATACCATCGTA
Organism: Musca vetustissima; assembly: GCF_032173495.1. Classification (NCBI taxonomy): domain Eukaryota; kingdom Metazoa; phylum Arthropoda; class Insecta; order Diptera; family Muscidae; genus Musca; species Musca vetustissima. The sequence continues at coordinate 209,788 of NW_026880550.1, forward strand.
CGTACGGCATATAAAATATATGCGCATATAAGTGCGTGCACATTAAATGCACGGAAGGTATGAAGCAACACATTAAACGACAACGACCGTGTTCGAGTATTCCCATTCCCTATTTTTTTCTAAACGTTTGATCCGCTCGTTTGTTTGGTCAATAATTCATAAAGGCGAACCTACTCTGGAGGAACCCGTGGACTTATCAACGTTGCCACCACCAGTAGTCACGGCGACCGGGTTGGAAATAATGATTGCATGTCGTTGATTTTTGCCAATAGATAGTTGCAGTTATTTGTCTCTATAGAAGAGCTTTCTTTGGCACCAGCTAGGGTACTTGCAAAATGACTGAAACGCATAGTATGAGAATTGTGAATTATGCAATAGCGGAGATACTTAGACAAAAAAGAAGTGTGTGTCTATATGTTGTATGATGTATGTACTCTATATTTTTAATAGAATTTGTACCAACTTCTTGACAAATTTGCCGCTACAATTATTTATATGCAACATATTGTGGATGAGCACATTCAAATCGCCAAGGCAAGTAGCATTTCTCGTAATAATCTTTACAAACGGATACTGTACGCTCAAAGGTAAATATCCCTCGATACATGCATATATTCATCGATGATGTGTACTTGGCACATCAACAAATGCACATATTTAACATTTTGAAAATGACTGTCATTTGACATATCAATGTATGACTTCCTTTTGTGTGTCGAGGCAATCATGAAAAAATATCAAGCGGTGTACGATGGCTCCTTTACTGCAACCGGTCAACTTGAGTTTACTTTTATATGCAAATTACCGGTAATTTCAAAAGAAAATGTTTGCCTTGCTATTACAAATGCTCAAAATGGTCAATTACAAAGAAAAATGTGTTTATAAAGCTATAAAAATTAGAGTTAAAAAAAAAACGATGGTCCTTCCGCGCTTCAGTGGGTGTATGTACGGCTCTTCTGTCATCTACACAATAAAAATATATGTCAGTGACATGTTTACATTTTGGTACAATATACTAAGATTGATACAGCGCTTTTTTCAAATCTGTATACCGGCCAAATATTTCTACATACATACATACTTCGTAATTATATCTATACTTCGAAATAAATCTTCCTGGTAACAGTTAATATATAAATGAAATGCAACGTAATTAGACAAGATAGACACGACAACTTTTCATATTTACTTATTCTCCCCACATCGAATAAGTCAACTTTGATAATAAACACATACATATTTATTAAAAGTGACGTAATGAATTATCAAATGAAACACAGCCAAATCTCTTGAAGGGTTTATTGTTCGGAAAGTGTATTATTTTCTTTTTTAGTCAATTTACTCAAATTATTTCCAGCAAAGTTAACACCAATTTTTTCTTGGATGACTTTGTAGAATAGTCAACCCGAACAATATGTTTCATCTCTTATGTAGTTTGTTTTTTTTTAAGTTCTTTTGATGCAACACTTACAGACGTCAATCTAGTACTATGTGTAGTTGCAAATACAAGTACAGTAGAATCTCGATATAACGATTTGTATACTATCAGACTTCGTCGGTAAATGGAATGACATTTCTTACTGAAGACTGCGGAGCAAAGCTATATTTTAATTTATTTACAAATATTTGTTATTATTAGCATTTTACACAAATAGAAAATATAAATACTTTTAGTTTTTATATCAATGGAAAAATGTTAAAGACAATTGCATAATCGTTAATCCGGAGTTCTACTGTATTTTAATACACAATCGCCCATGTGCTGCATTTCGAGTTTGCTCGAATGTGAAACATTTTCCCAAATTTGGTGTGCTCCATTCCGAATTCCCAAAAAATATTGGGAGTATAATTCGAGTACATATAGCCTTGTGGATTGAAAACGAAATGAGATCGTACGTGTTTTTCTGAGCACGTACAAGTTAAAAAAGAACGCTGAAGTAATATTTAACGTGTTTTTACAATATTTATTTAAAAAATAAAGTATTTACATTAGTTTTTATAGTAAAATTAAAGAAAATAAAAAGGGCCCATTTTATCAAAAACAGCGCGTAACATTTTTGAGATCAATCTGGAAACTCAACCACCATTTGATCAAAATAAAACTAGAATCTATAAAAAATCTACTTTTAAGATTTCCAATAATACTTTTAATAGAGTTTCTTGCAGATGTGTGCCCTTTATTATATCGATGTTGACAAGATCCATGCTCCACTTGTTTATAGGGCGTCATCAAAAATGTTTCTAAAGCGTAACCACTGTCTCCTAGAAGCCAACTATTTTGCATACCATTTCCTCTTTGTTAATGTTGCATAGCTGCACTCATATGTCAAATAAAAGCATCATGGCTGGATCCTGGTTTGCAGCTGTCCACAGCTTGCACACACATTGTCTTCCAGGACTTTCATTACTCTCCACAATATTGTACACATTGTTGTGGGATCAACACTTATATTTGAATCATTTGCCACTACCCTCTGAAACCCACCAACAGCCAGAAATCTTTGCTGCTAACTGCAGGTTTTCGGGAATGGTACCCTTGTGTATGAAAGGACCAACTTCTCTCAAAATATCCATAAATGCTTATTTTAACACGTTCCAGTATCATTAGACTTTTTCTGGTAGAAACCAGGGCAATTAATAAGCCAGCAGGCACATTTTTTCTTAATTTTGTTGTTAAACAAATTGCAAATTCCAATGAAACATATGTTTTTTTATCGAACACATTTCGTAACATATTGAACACAGCTATGCTTTCGAGCCGCACTTTCGCTCGAAATTGAGCACACCATTTAGCACAACATGGGAATTTAAAAAAGTATGGGAATTCAAAAACTCTCGGAACATGTCACATGGGAGAATATTTGACCACATATACATAAAATGTTTATATCAATGGAAAAATGTTAAAGACAATTGCATAATCGTTAATCCGGAGTTCTACTGTATTTTAATGCACAATATTTGACCACATACACATAAAATGTTTCAAATATTTTCAAACAGAGCTTGCGTTGTGTGTGGTTATGAATTCTACTTGATGGTATAAATCTTACTTGTAATTTGTAACTGATTTGTATCATTATCTATTACTGACTCACACGAAACATTCAATTTGAATATTAAAGCAAAGAAAGGGATAATTAGTTGTTTCTTCTGGCAAAATTTTTTAGTTACAGATCATAGCCAAGTTAATAGAAATATGTCATAAGTTGCAGATTAATTTCTACTCTTTCACAATCCCACTCTTGATATTTAAATCGATGGAAAGCATAACTGTAATCCTTTTTACATACATACATACATACATATGCACGTATGTATTTGAAATAGTTTTTCTTTTACATAAAACAAACTAAATCTATTATTCTGTGAGACAGATGTTATGTTTTTGCATGAAATTTTACGCATCTGTTGGACTAATATTTACTAAAAGCATAATTAATTTCCGACATAAACCAGCAGAAGTCTCATTCGCATTAAGCTAGCAGCTTGCAAAGGAGAGCATAGGTTGCCTAACAATGAACATAGATGGGTGAACCGAACCAAACAGACAAAAAGGAAACCAAAAACCATACAAGCATACAGAATTTTTTAATTAAATCCATTTTTTATAAACTCATTATTTTTCATTAAAAATCACAACTTTTTTGCGCCCTCGCTTTTGACTGAACGAACAACTAAAAATGATTTTGTCGAAACGTTGTTGTTTGCTTCGAATGAATTATTCTACCCTCCGTTGCTTATTTTTATTTGAAACTTTGAAATATGATTTCATTGTTATTTAGAAACTTTATATTATAAATTAAATAAAAATATCAAAGGAGGAAACACCAACCAATGGCTAATAGGCAAAAACAATCCTTTGTTGTAATAACAACAATAGTTACCGAACGATATATCATCCATTGCTTCGATGTAGGGATGATAGGTTATATAGTGGAAGCGAAATTTTATATATGGAAACTTTTTGAATTTGCGGGCCAGAATCGCCGAACATCTCAATTGTCATGGCAATGTATTTAAAAAACAAATAAACCATGTTTTTACAATAACAAAAATAAGTAATTTGGTACCTCATGTATTTCTTTCCCAAATTGCAACAAATATTTCCTAAATATCCGAAATAAATTCATTTCAGTCATTTCAACACACACACGGATATCTTCGATATGCTTTTGCATGGACTCCGACTCCTAGTGAGCAAACAACAATTCAAGCACGCATTCCACTACACATTGCCAGTAGTTTTTCGCGTACATATGAACACTCCCTGATGATGGAGGCGATGCTTCTCCCGGAACGAACTACTTCTCAATTACTTTAACATCCTCTGAACCAGAAAGGAAAATAAGAACGAAGCTGTAGCAAAAATGTATTCCTCATGTGGGAGGATAAAATGAAACGTTGTTATGGATAGTAGAAATCCCTGTGTAGTAACTCTTCTGGTATATCCTAAAGTGAATGAACTGAATAAAAAAATTACAAAGATTATGTTATAAATTAAAGTAAAACCCCAATAATACAGACATGTTGTGAAAACTTCTCAAATGTAAATATCAGTGGGCCCCAAGGAGAAATGTGATTCTTTAAACGCGTTTTAAAGCGGATCATTTGTCGGTTTCAAACAGGAATGTTACTTTTTTCTTTAAATGTTGTTTGCAGCCAATACAAATTTTACTCGCCTTAAAAAACTATTCTTGAGCGCCTCATACTCTTCTTGCTGCACAACTATTGCCACTTAGGACATCTGCGCCCATTTCTGTCATTATGACCCAAAAGAGACAATGCTGGCATTTGTGCTAGCGTACCCATAACCATAGGCTATTGCCGGTGCATCTTCACTTTGTGCAAATGATTACAAAGGTATAAATATGCACAACTCTTATGCTGGTCCAAGCATATGAAAGCTTTTTATTTGCATCATTATTCCTAGCTGGCAGGATGGTGCCGCCTTTGTGTGCGTGTTTCAAGCAAATTCCCCATCTTCAGACCTCGTTTGCATTCAGTGCGTTGTTTCATCTCTTTTCTTTGTTGGAGATGAAAGGCCTTTGGGCTATTATACCTTGAGTCGGCGACCATGCCTTTGTGTGTGTCCTCTATTCACGTGAATTTGTTTTATTTCGAAAGCAGCTGCATTACTAAAACAACGCGCCTACTTTAAAGCGACATCTACAAAATGTTGTACAATCAATTTAAATTTTGTGCCCAGGATATTGGTAAGGTGCGGCTAGTAATGCGAGCTCAGTGCATTTGACATGCTCTAATTCGAAGTGAATGGTGACATGTTATATGGCATCCAGGTTGGATTCCACAAACAGCAGTGTTGATTAGTAACTTGGCTTGTTTGGATGTTCATTGCCTCTTAATATTGAACGATATTCCGGCCAACAGTAAATCACGAAGCCCGTTCAAAATTAAGCAAACCGCAGCAAATGAAAACTGATACTCTCTGCCACTGAAGCATTATAATTTTCTGGGCCTTTTTGTTCATTGTCATGGCAAGTGCTCCGGATGGTGCCAAGCTGTCTGGCGGAATAAAGCCCCTTCTTCTTTGTCTTCGTTTTCTACTGGTTTCCTGCCCAGCAACAACATTACCAATAATTTCTCATTGACAACAAACCGAATATCTGAGCTGCAACGTTGAACTACTTTTAGGCATGTCTTTTTGTCTGTATGTCTGTCTACCAGTTCGCTTGACTGCCATCGTAAGACCATCAACGACTAAATAGGTAATTTGATTATGCTCCGTAAAGTAAATTAACCTTAACCCTGAGTATTTGCATTGCAAGCCATGGAAAGCAAAAAAAAAAGCAACAGACAAAGGCTCTACCGCAAAACAAATGAAAATGCGATGCATTGGATGGTTGGGTATCAATTGCCAGCGCTGTGCCACGATGGTTGGCCAATGTGGATAAAACAGACAAAAGCAACATAGAGCTTCATGTCGTTGCCTTTCTTTTCCTTTTGACAGTCATTCATGGCGTATGTTTTCAATAAAGCATCTTATATCGGCTTCGGAGAATATGGGGTCTGGTCGATATTGGTAAATGGATAGCAACGTTATTTGAATCACAGTACTGTTACTGATTTTCAGAATTTAGGTTTTGCAAAAAATATTGATTTGATGAATTTCTATTTGTTAGTTTGCCTATAAACTCGCTGCCAAGCTCTCAGACTTATTCCAAACCTCTCGAACGTTAAGAATTTTATTGTGTTTCAGTACGAAATATTTTGAAAACTATTTTTTATTTCTTTTGAAATATTGATTCTGAATCAGCAAAACAATGTGTTTTATTGTACGTAGAACGATATTCTCAACAAACATGTTGCGTCGTTGATTGAGTGCTTCATGTTTGGCCATCGCGTGTTGTATAATCCATATTTTGCTTTTTTTTGCATTTCGTTACTTTTTTATGCTCTGCTGTTGCCAAGCAATTCGTTTTTCACCCTCACACTCACACTGTCAAAGGATTTCATTCCAGTAGCAGTCGTGCTGCTGCTGCTTGAATGACAATCATGCTGGATGTTTGTCACTAGTGTTGGTGCTCCATAAAGCAGCGATTGTTTCGCATAGGAAATACACCAAGCTGTATAAAAAGGCACTACAAAACAGACGACACTATAAACACAAGCACACACATACACAAAACCAAAGCTCAACAGAAATACAGTTTATACTGTAGCCGCTTTTGTTGCTATGCGAAAGGACATAGGCAAATAATCCTTTTGTTTCAGCATTTAAAGCCTACCGAGCTGCATGCTGGCATGCTGTTATGTGCATGCCAGCATGAATTAATAACCCCGATAGGTGGTTGACAACAGCACAAGAGAAACGTCAGCAAGACGTGGCACAGGCAATGTTGCTGCTGCCGGTGGCATGCCACGTCATATGCACCCAGTTTTTTCTTTTTTTAATGCAACATTGCATACAGGAAGTGTTACTTAAGATGATAAGTAAAAACATAGCGAAGCAAAAACGAATGGAGAAACAAACCAATGACTCGTGTGGCTTCTGGTGTAGACTCAATGTTTCTAAAGGAATGGAGAGAGAGAGAAGCGAGTTGGTTTCTATGCAAATACATACCTCGCTTGTTGTATTTAAACTCCTCAATAAAATTTAATATTGAATATGTAACTTATAGCCAAGTTTGATATTTAAAAAAAAAAACACTATTTAAAAAATAGCATCGGTGTCTCATTTTAGTAACAAAAGTATTAACACTAGATTGCCGAAGGCAGTCATATTATGACCCAGCTTTTTTAAATTTGGTGACTTTTTGCACCACATAGAACTACGTTTATTAATCACAGTAGCTGCTTCCCCCTCTTTCATTCCCCGTATTCACATGTGTACCAATATTGCCTAAAATCATTTTGACCTCTTGTGAAATATTAAATAATCAAACTACTTTTATTATTGTGTAAATGAGGTCATTTTGACCGATTTTAGGCAATATAGGAATATACAAAATTCCAGTCTTTCTAGTGTTAATTGTGACTTCTATTTGTCTTTAGAACCGAATTTCTGATCGTTCCCAATAAAAAGTGAATACTGTCGCTGTCCAATAAAACGCGAAACCCAAATTCAACGGAAACGGAAACTTGCGTTTAACCAACTAAAGTTGGCAGTCTACACTTAGTCAGTCTTCCCTGCTGTGCCGAAAGTTTTTCTTCTACTAAGCCAATCCACAGTTTAGTCGGCATTGCGAAAATAAACCAATTCAGAATAAGACCAAGAAAAATCCAATAAAAACTTTTGAAAACAAACCACAAGACGAGAAAGTAATTCGGTTTAAAGATAACGACGACTAACGGCGAAAACAACAGGCCAGATAGTCATATACACCTCTTTACCTCTTCCCGCTGTTGTGGTTGTATCAATGTAAGCGCCCAGATTTGAGCAGCACGACATAGTCGTGGAAAACACAAACATAAAATCACCGACGAAAATCTACAACATACAGTCACAACATAAACAAAACTTGTAAACTAAGGAGCAACCGAACGGATCCGTAAATGTCTCTGAACGCACCCACTTTGAGGTATGTTACGGAACCAAGCAATATCTAACAACTGCAAGAGTGCAAAAAAGAAGCCCAGAAACATTACAGATTTCAACTGACGACGATGAGGACGTGTACAAGTGCCAGTCAAAATGGAAGAACTCCAACAACTACAACAGTCAACGCTTATTCGTGGCTCGTGCCAACACGAAGAAGCCCAATTTAATATTTGGTTATGGAACATATTATTCACTGGAATCCACACTTTAGCATGTTTCTTTTTTTCGACAATTATTCTGGGCTTCGTTGTGCCACTCACATTCGTGGCGCCACCCACCTGCTTCTCCTGCTGTTCGCACACAACCCTTTGTTTTCTATTTGTCTTTTAACAAATTCTCATTATAGGCGAACTTTGACATCAGGTGTAGATTATTAGCCAGACTTATGGCAGCACACAGATATTCATCTGTCGCAAGGAGCAAAAACTAGAATTCTTGTAGTGACAAAGGGAAATCATGTGCCGTTGCGGTCTCGTCTTCAAGTAGATTTTGGATTATTTCAAGGAGGCTTTACAGAAAAGTGTCAAGTGACTCTCAATGTAGTGTTATGAAATAGAGAGATTAAATTAGTACGAACAATTCGAGAGACTGGTATTCGTAGGCATAAAAACATCAAATTACGAGGAGTCTGCTTTAGGATTTCATTTTTTATTTTTTTAATTGAAATAAGAATATTTCATCCCCAGACGTTGATCGTAATGTTGTTGCACATACCGTTTTTAAAGTAATTATTATCCTACAAATGTGAAAAAATACAAATATTTAAAATCTATATTGCATAATTAAATAAAACTATCAAATTTATATTGAAATGCCCAAAATTGCAGTAAAAATGTGTGTGTTATGTTCCCGTATTTTTTAATACTCGTAGTAAAGCACGTAAAAGGGAAAAATGTGAAAATCATTATCAGAGTACAAATTTTATAATTCCATATTCTGACAGGCATTTGAACACATGAATTAGCCCGTTCATAGAACACCATTCTTAATTCGTGTCCTCAGAGAACGACATTAGGTTTGATTTCTCTTAAAATTGACTAAATACTTTCATAGTTTCAAAAATGCTAAACGTAGTAGATTCCCCCAAGTTCTGGAACGGAGCTATATCATTCAAAAAACGTATACACATACGTCGTATATATTGCCAATTTTTATATTTCATTTTTATAAACAAGACAAATAGAATTATTCGTCAATGGATCTCGAAAATCTTTACCCTGATACCAACGAACAGAGGGAACAACATATCAGTGTTGATGCGCACAAACCAATATATGTGGTCGATTTAAATGGGGAAGTTCAAATACATCTCGAAGGCAGCCATACAACGGCGTCGACTACTGAGCATGAAAATTCTCAAATACTGAGGAAGAATATTCACCTCGACGAGGCAACAAGAGATACGCAAATTGTACACGCTCACACCAGTTCTTCAACATTACTGCCAACCGGAGGAATTTATTCAACGGATATTTGTGAAACTTCTTCCGACGGTGACAAGCATGCCGTGGCGAAAGAGAATGAAGAAATCACAGAACGTTTTAAACAAATTATGAATATGTTTGACACATTCACCAAGAATTTGGAAAGTTTAGATTTTTCGCCAACAGCAAAGGCAACATCAGACGTAAGGCCTGGGTCGATACCAAGCAAACCCCTGCTATCTGGTACTAGATCTATTCGATAGTGAACACAGTTAATTACCAATGCTCATTTCATAGATTCTACGAAAAATAATGACGATCCATTAGCCGTTCAGACATCATTTCATGAAAATAATAGCATCGGTCAATCTTCAACGGTGACTGTTTCCATTTGTACCAGCAAATCGGAGTTGCCTCTGTCTATGAATAATTACGTGAATGCCGAAAGTGCTCTACAGCAAATTTCCACTGCGGAAGACCAGTCGGCTAGGGAGCATGTAATGGAAATTCCGAACATTCCAAAAGTGCAGCGGGAAACAACAATAGTGGCTGATGAAACTGCCACCCATACCATATACATTGATACCACATCATCACCGTCGTCAAGTGTCATGCGTCGTCCACCCCTGTGTCGACGTCTGTGGGATGCCATAACCGATTTTTGTGCAGCCATCTGTTTGTGCCTCCAGGTTAATAAGGATTGTCTTTTTTGTTTGGGTTTCTTTGCAGCATTTGTTGTGAGCGCCTCTTTTTTGACAGCTTTCTTTTATCGTACTCTCAGTCTAAGTCCATTACTGCTGCAGCCGCCCGTTGTATGACTATGGAAATATACTCTACCTCTAATCTAAATCAAATGTCTAGAAACAACTTTCTGATGGATCATGATATATTTCCAGGTTTCAAACTCTTAAAATATTTTAAGTGTATCGCCTCTTGCCAGGTCAAATATAATATAACGGTGATAGAATCTATATTTCAATTTCGCGGATGTCTGATAAAACCAAAAACAATAAATAAATTCTGAGTATATGGAATTACTGTTATTTTAATTACAAATATAGAATTGTATCGATTACCGAGCTCTTGTATATCAGCCTTCGTTGAATACCATTCCACTTAAGTATAACTTCATAGAAATGTTGTCTGCCTATGTGAGTTTCGTTGCGGTCGTAACTGGCAAGTGTGAATTTTAAATAATGTTTTCGATGAGCATAATGTTTTGCTACTCTCTTTATTGTTTTTGCATTTCGTCTGGCTGGCACATTTACATTGCACTACTCATTCCTACGTATTTTTTGTAAATATAATTTATTCACCAGAACAGAGTTAATTCGCGATATCAGTTTCCTAGTCCTAACACTCTCTATATCGGTATCAATCAAATTTGTCTTAACCGCGTTTGTTAAAAAGATATTTTTAAGGCAATATCGTTGATATTAAAAATGTACTCAATCTAAAGTTTACACTTATGTAACGTCACGCTTGTACATGCACATATTTTTTATCTTTACACATTTTTGTAGCTTTTAAACGTTTACATATATTGGCTATATTTCTTAATTTTTTCTCTTAATTTAATTTATATTTCTTCAGTTTTTTTATACAAATTTAAAAAGTATTCAAAAATATGCAGTCAGAAATTGGCCCTTCCGAGGGGGGGATGGATCTAATTGACAATTATTTTTATTAGTTGACGTTTAAGAGGTATACACATTTTCCATTAATGTATGGCATTTATGCTATTTTTCATCGAATTTATTAATGTTTTGCAGTCATTCCGTGTCATAGAATTTCATACTACACTACTTTTTTCTACAGTTATTTGGGGTTCATTTCTCACCGCCTCTCATTATAGCCCATGCATTTTAAATTGGATTTATGAAGACACTTCTCCTTACATTCCCCTATTATACACTCAAACATTAATCACAATTCCAAATTCCAGGATTGCAGCTCTATTGGATTACCTTAATCCAAATTGTATCAAATTTAGTATCTTTTAGTAAGCATAAATACAACTTTACATAACTACCTACATCATACAATACAATAGAAATCTTATTTCTCAATTTCAGGATTCCATTTAGTAAAGTCGAGTGTGGATATAGTGAACCGGGGTACTTCACTGGTGTACATTTCAAACTTTGATGATATCCAATAATTTTCCTATCTTCACACTATATCCCTTTAGCAAAGAATATCAAAGAGTTTTGAAATGAAAAGTGTAAAAATACTCCAAATGAATCGAGGTCTGATCAACACATTCTGACTATAGGTGATGTTTTAATTATGTGACCACCGTCACTGTATATTCATGTGTACATAAATTGGTTAATTTAGTTCATTTTATTGCCAAAGAGGACATCATTCACATTATCAAATAAATCTCTTTTTGTAAAATGAAACTGTAAGAACATTCGTTAGATTATGATTTATGAAGTGTTTCTGTAGTTTATGAGCGATATGTGCTTATGTTGCAACGTCGTCCTGCAGTAGTTACGGCAATGATGGATTGTTGCACAACTCACATTTCACTAAACAAACATGCAACGTCAGGACGAATAACGTGTTTGTTAAAAGTGTCATGACAATCATTCCTAACTGCTGCACAACTTCGCAGTCATAATTCGGACGTACTGGGTTATAATGGTCGACCATTTAGAGCAAAGCTGCCATGGTATTTCATTTGGAATTTCCGAGCACCACTGATTTAGAACCAAAGGAATTACAAAATCAATCTAACAAACTGCAGTTTAAAAATGTTTCATCTCAAATAAATATGTGCATTTTTATGTTTCAATTGCCGAAAATGTGCCACACCATTTAAGGGTTAAATTTAAGAACCTGACATTTGCACCATCACAGAAGGGTTTAAACAATCACTGTTGAAACAATGATTGTTTTTTCTTTGCAAAAAAACTCATAAATCACGGCTTCATTCCACTGATGGGACACCGCGAACGTGGGGAATGGGAGGCGAATGATGGGAGAAGAAGTCATTCACGTTCATACTCACATTCACAGCCGAATGCTATTGTTTCTGAATGAATGAATGAATGCTTAAATATTACACCAAGAACCGTGTGACATGCATACAAATAATAATATCCATGGCAGGCTGGCAAAACAAGAAGACCCTGCGAATGCAAATACAAACAACACTTACACACACACACATTTACGATGAATAATAACGCAGTGGTAGTGGGGATTGTAACTGCAGATTGCATATTAACAACACCAACAATGTCTGCAGCAACAACAACAACAAACAATATATTGTAATTAAAATTTTAAACAAAAGTGAGTATATTACTCTGAGTCATTGAATCTTACTGTGGTGTCCAATATACGAATGATGTAGCCAATTTGTCTTCCTAAATTTTCATTTAATGTAGGGACAGTGGTTTTACAAAGTTGGAATACGGATTATGTAATACAAGAATATATTTCGCACACCTTTGGTGTGGCACCGATAAGTATTGAAACCCAAAAAAGAAAAGGAAAAATATTTATTGTGAAACACAACACTTTATCTTAATACGTGCGTTAGTGACGATGTGCAAGAAAGCAACAGCTAGACCGTGATCAAGAACTACGACCTCAGCATTGGAAGCGTTCCTCTGCATCCGAACTATGCGAATGTGGCTTCCAGGAGATATAGTAGGAGAGAGCGTAAATGTCCCCTACAATCCGAACTAGGCGAATATGGCTCCTAGAAGATATGCAGAGAATATTTCCCCTTTGGGCTACGGTCAATTAAAATGGTTAGTTGTAAAGTTGTGAAACAACGTATGGAGCACATACACGTATCGAGCACAAATCGAACTTTTACACACACCATTACTAATCGATGAGTTGATGTCACCTATCTAGTCCCTACTTGCAAACCCGAAGCATGAATCAATGACAAAGAATTTTTGTTTTGATTGCTGATGATGGTGTCGTTGTTTGGAAAGACTCTTCCAGTGCCACCGACTGTCTGGCTCTGATTTGCAGTCTCAAATGGATGAATGGTACTTTAACATTTTCCTTGTGAATGGTTTACAAGTTATGCAATCAAATGTCAATTTCAGTTTTACGATAGCAGCAGCATCAATTGCAACTAAAAAAATCGATGAGTTATACTTTCGTTTGTGAAGCTACAAAAATTTATTTAGAAAGATGTATATGCACACCCGACTCACATGTAGTATATATGGGCGAATCTTTATCACAGCAGCAGAGCCACACACCCGGCAGACGATGGCAGTCTGAAGATGTCAAGAAGTTGAAATGTATAGTCTGCACTTTATAAGCAGCATTAACACTTTTCCCTCCGTCATAAATGTCAGAAGCCATTATTAAATGTGTCACATTCGTTTTGTTTTGCTCTCGGAGAGTGAGTATCGTGGCATCAATGCAGGCAGATCCCTTTGTTGGGATGTGCAGAAATTATGACGTTTTTATGATAATGTAACTTTTATTTGTGATCCATGGAATGCGGATGGCACATGCTTATCTCGAAGCTAAGCATACACTGTTTCATTGAATACTCCGACACGTGAACGTTTATTAAGTTTACGATTAAAGTTTAGGTGGATATGCATTCTGTCAGAAGGAGCAAACAAAATTGTAAAAAGAACTGAACTGAAAAAAATGTATGCTGTCATCGGAAAATGATGTTAGGCTTTCGATAAAAATATAACGAATAATTTTAATATTTGAGAAAATTGCAATAGAAAGAAAACAATATCAAATAGTAGTAATAAATATAACGTGTGTTTTTCGTATACAAAAACTGGCGCTATAGAAGACTGGGTGTACTGAGAAGCTAAGACTTTTCCTTTTATTGGAAAGTATGACCTATATAACTATAAATGCTAATTCCATTTAGTTATCTGGGTAGTGTTTAGCATGGGAACTAGTTTTCGAAGTGAACATCGGGAAGTCAAAACAATATAAAAAACTTAAAGTTCAACAATTGATTCACTAACTATTATTCACTAAGCAACTCCTTTTGAGCTGGATAATTTGAGGCAGTCTACAAGAATTGAAACGGGTATGTATGCTATTGGACGTACATTGCGATGACTTCCTTCGATTGGATGTTAACACTATCCGATATAGTTAAATCGACATCAACAAAATATAATCAGAACTTAAAGGACTAGATGAACAAAAAAGGCAACAAACGAACAGAAGACGGAATAGAGACAAACAATTTTCCATGAACTACCATATTACAACAACCAAGTCAGTACCAGGAACCGACGCCACTCTACGTAAACAAACACTTTGCCGTTGCCCATTACCCGTTCCCTGCGATTGCAGTCCTTTTACCGGATGACAAACATGTAAATTTTGTCCTTCACAAAAAGAAGGCACACCAGGAAATAGAATTCAAAATGCAAATAGGGAAACGGGCGTACACACAAGGAGGCAAGTGGTGAGTCTGTGGCAAAGAATTTCCGCACTCCGCCAAAACCGAGAAAACGTGCAAAATATCAACGCTAAGTACCTAAATGAATACTTTAGAAATGTAAAAGCCTACATTTTTCTTTGAATAAGTCTCCGGCCATCAACAAATGACTGAACACAAACGTACAAAAGTAAACAAAAAACAATAACCGACTAAAGGAAAACGTTACACAAGTGCGCAATTTAAAACCCATTAAAAATTTACTGTAATTCTGCCGCAGGACAATGCGAAAAAAAAACTGAAGAAAAAACACTCCAAAAAAGAATGTAGTCACGTAAGAATCCCATTTAGCATGCAGAAGGATATACAAAAGGATGTTGGATATATGCTGATTCTACCAGAGCTGGGCTCTATTTCTTCTTCTGGATTGATGACAATAATATGTCGCACATTTGGTCGTACATACTTCTAATGGAACGTCGTCTCCTAAATTTTGACGACAGAACTTGTACATTTAATTTAAAATCAAAATATATGGTAGCTTCTTAAGCATATATATTCTAATTCTATATTCGACATAGAAGTAAAAAACTGTGCAATATATTTAAAAAAATAATACAATTACTTATATATCGAATGGACATAAGAATATAGTAAAAAACTGTGCAATATATATATATATATATATATATATATACAATTAAAAAACTTCAATATATAAAAAATAAAACAGTAAGTGTATTAATATCGAATGGCATCCCTTATAATCGTCGTGAATATATTGAAACCAAAAACTATTGAAACCGACCATCACGAATCTACTTCTTTTGTTACGATACCATTTTTTTCTTTATGTTATCGGAAAAATTTGTAGATTATTGCAGTACCGGAACATACCATGCATATTTATAATCCTATGTTTCTCGTAATTTTTTAAGACTTCTTAAACAAATAAAATGCCATGACAATATGTCTAGTCGGTGCTTGAAAACAATGTAGTAGTGAGGGAGGAACTGGTTCCGCATATCTTAAATCAGTTGGAACCCATCGAAATAAAAAGGATTTACTGGTTGATTATCAGCGTTTAATGGCAACATCAGAACGATTTCGAATACTTGAGTGGGT
Organism: Musca vetustissima; assembly: GCF_032173495.1. Classification (NCBI taxonomy): domain Eukaryota; kingdom Metazoa; phylum Arthropoda; class Insecta; order Diptera; family Muscidae; genus Musca; species Musca vetustissima. Next base: position 225,800 of record NW_026880550.1, read on the forward strand.
TTGCTTTGAATGAATTGGACTGATTTGTTGACACTACCATTTACTGGTGGGGAGCTTGTGGATTCGCTTGAAGTTTTTGTTTTGCTTTGTTGGCATTCATTCACATGACAACAAAAAGTACCTTGAGTCGCTTTCTTAATGAACTGATATGTGTTTGTATTTAGCCGGCGAGTAGAATTCGAAACAAATCAAAGTGAAAAAAGCAAAAAAAACACACACACAAAATGCCAACGTTATGGTTTTTGCAATCAATCATAATAAACGTTGAAGGCAACACCAACAGCAATATAACTTGAAAACTAATTCAGGTGCTGCCAATAGATAAGACAATACATGTATGCTGTTCAAATGATAACAAAGGAAATGAAATCATACGAAGTGAGACGTAAAAACCAGTAAATAATAAAAATAGTCGAATGTCTCGGTTATCCACAACTATTTAGGAGTCTTAAAGAAAGTCCTGCTGAATTGACATAAACGAGTGCGAATAGTATTGTCAATTTAGAAAAAAAACACTAATATTATCGACTTTAACACAAATCAAACAAATTATAGATACGGAATGCTGGTATATCGCTTGAATACAAATTTCTATCCTTATGTAAATATTCCAGACATTCCAGGCAAAAATATAACACTCATTTATGAAGAACATATCGTCTGTTTCCAAGAACGCTTAATGTTTTCTCCCTACCACTAAACCGAGTCCACTGGCAACTGTAATTCACTCAGACACCAACCAAGTCAGACACCAGTTTGTGTACAATCGTAACGTCAGCTACAAACACATACACACACAGATAATTCACATTTCAAATGCATTTAATTAGCGAAGGTCTTTGTAATTTATTAACCTCCAACATAGGCGTAGGAGTTGTGATCTCTGAACACAGCCACTGTTAACATAACCCCAGTCAGCAAAAATAATATTTCAAACAAGAAATGACAAACCCAACATAGATACATATGTACACACACACACACACACGTGCGCGCTTTTTATACGACGGCTTCGTTGGCAACGCTTTTAGGCAATGGGACGTTAAAACCGACTCTGAGTATAGGCTTAATGACGTCTGTTAATGCAGTTACTCACAATCGGTTAATTTGTAAAGCTAATTTAGCGCATAACCGCGCCGTAAACTTTGTACATTTGCAAAAGTTTCTTTGTTCTTTGTAGTTCGCAGCTTGCTCATGACTACATATTTGATGTACTTATTTTTGTTGTTGTTTTTAATACTTTACCGTAAGTGTCTAAAGTATCGCAGCAACTCCCTCAAGCATGATTATACATAGTTTTTTTTTTTGTTTCTGGTTTTTTACATACATATCACGGATTAATAAAAAATACACCACTCATGACTTTTCAGGTTATCTACAGCTTGCCTCACTCTTTGTACACGCCAACAATCGCTTGCGAAAAAACAGAAAAAAATTTAAAACAAAATATGAAATATTTCGGATAGAAGAAACCGGCATACTTCCAAACCATGACGAAATTGTCAGCGGCATATGTGTTATGATATTTGAGGTTTTGAAAATTTGAATGAGAAGTTAATTGCGTATAATTAATTGAAAGGTATAATATGGATGTGGTTTGTCCAAAAACAACACATTTTTGACTTTATCAAAAATAAATCTAGAAAATCTAAAAATGGCAATTAATGTATACATCAAAAGAGGATAATAAAAACATGTATCCATATATTTTAAAAATAACGCGTTAATAAGTTTATGCTTTAATTATATTTTTGACATTGTACATCTAATAAGGTGCATAATAATGCATCGCAATCTATTATAACAAATAAACTGTTGCAGAAAAAAATCCGAGTTTATATAATTTTTACACAATTTAATTCAGAATATATAAAGAAATGTTTAGTTAATAAACCAACAAAAAAGTTTATGATTTCCACTCAAATTATGTTTTTATTTTCTCTGGCCTGTGCGTTTGTGTCTGTCCACCTTATAAGAGAGAAAATGTGTTTTTGACACATCGATTACCGGTTACTCTCGAACAAATCGATAACTTTTCTTGAACAATTCCGATCGGATGGTATCATACGGTAGGTATGATCGTATCGAAATTTATTGTCGAATAGAAACACACTCGATATCGACTGTTATAATTTGACCCCTAATTCCTTTCAGAAAATAACGGCTAATGGGAACGTATCGTAAAATGGAACTGACCGAGTCGGTTGTAATCCAAATTTTCCAAAAATACACTCCCTACATAGGTTGGCACTATCGATCAAAATAGCTTTTGAATTCAACCAATACAAAATTTGTGCATTTTTTTGTCATATTAAATACAAGTTTATTTATAGAATAAAAAAATATATATATTCTCAAAACTAACTATATTTCTATGGTTTCCTTTCGCATTTTACACACATATGCAAAAATGTATAATACCCTGGAGGGGAGGATATTAATATAAGCCACATTACGTTGTCGATGCTGTCGTGCTGTTTTCCAAAGTTAATTGTAATTATGTTATTAGTAGCGTCGTAAAAAAAAAACTAAAAGCAACTACTGTAATTTGTGCCTGCAGAAACGTCTACCAAATTAATAGATTTACTTTGCATGTTTTGCACCTAAGCTGCTGTTCGAGGTGCAAAGTTTCGTATTACAGGCTCTGCTGCCGACAGCTGAAAATCACAGTCATTATGCTTTAGGTGGAAGGATTGAAGTTTTCAATTATCCACGGAAGACACCGAAGAATGGAACTATTTCTGTATGATGATATGAGAAGTGATGTCCGCCACCCTGGCTAGCTGTCAAACGGAAGTAGTTTGCCAAGAGCACCTAACCAAACAAACCACAGTTTATAATTTCCGTTTCATATGAGTTTACCAAATAACGAACGGGAAGCTAACAATTGCTGCCCTCGGCCGCAGCTATGTTCGTGGATAGGTCTAATGGTTGTGGCTATGCATTCAATGGTGGAGTTGCACTGTAGTTCCACATTTAATTGTTGTAAATGTAAGTGCATAATTGTTTAATAGTGGCTGTTGTGCCGTCATTTATTAAAAACGCTAAATCAATTTTGTTTCTTCAGAAACTCAACGCTGTAATTAAAAAAACGTTTTCATCACATCAAGATGGTAAACGTGAAAAACTCTGCTAATTGCACTGATGTCAGCCCCAAAAAGGGGCAATGACTAAAATTGTTTTCTTCTCTCGGACATAGTGAAGGCGTGATTAAGATATTGAGAAAAAAATCAAAATTCGAATAAATTATGTTCATCATATTCTGTAATTTCCAATTTTATTCCATTTACGAATGTTTATTCTCAAACCAATAAAAATATTTAATGACCAGACCGTATGATTGCCAGCACAGTCATTTGTCGCTTCGTACATATTTTTAATTATTTGTCATAAAATTGTTAATGGCAATCAATACATTTACGACAAGCTATTAAATCGGCGATCAGCCAGTGGAAATTCTGACGTTCAGCCAGTTGGAAATATAGGAGAATTTATTCGATTAGCATATAATGGCAAGTTACATAGCTGACATCCATGGCGCAGCAATAACAAAATTCGTGCATCAAACTAGACATTCATTATAAAGTCGAACTGGAGTTTCCATGCTTATATACCGTATATCTGTTAGGGAAATATTCCCTAAAAGATTTGAGTGCTGAATTTTGAGCAAAAAAATTTAATGCCTGTAATATATCAAAATTTAAAGTCACATCGTACTCCAATATCAAGAGATATTTTACAGAATGTCTGTAGTTTATTTTCCTATCAAATGTGTAATGGGCCATACGAAAGTGAAACACACCTTACGAAACCTACAACACTTGCTCAGTCCTTTCCATTCAATTTACCCTCTTCGCGTGTCATTTACACTGTCGCTGAGAGGGTTAATTTGAAGATTTATTTTGTAAACATGAGTGCACATTTAAATATCGACAACCCCTTTTACACTTACGAGCACCCGAGAGATGAAATAGAAAAAAATTTAAATTTAAAATTTAGCTTTTCCTAGAAAATGACGTCAATTTTTTGGCACACTCCCATATTCGAAACAAATGTTTGCCATCTCAAAGCGCAAGAAAGATGCCGTCAAATCACGACGAAATTATTAATTTACCTGTATTGTTGCTTGCATTCAACACACATTGAGAAAGATAAAATGAAAATTCTGGCGCGGAGAAACATTATATAAATATGTGGCTCTCATCAAAGCCTGCTACATGTTCTCAAAGTAGTTCGGATTTTTATTGGGAAATGATAAAATAATTAAATAAATCTTAACCATGCAAGGACAGTTAAATATTGGTATTTTAACATCATAAGTGACAGCAGTAGATTGCAATATGTGTATAAATCAGGATAAAGTGAAATAAGCACATTCTGTGACAACCTTCCATCAAAATGTATATTTATACAATAAATCTACATATATTCAAATCATTCAAATCAAAACCTCAATCATACATTGACATAAATAATTTTGTCTATATTGTAGAAAATTTCAATACAATATAGCGGAAGCACAAAGAAAATAAATAAAGGCGAAACAATTATTGCAAGAAACGAAGGACGGTGTCTATACCCGTGTGTAGACATTTCGACGCTGTCCCTTAATTCATACTTTGTTTCGGTAAACGCGATGCACTTGATTTCACACAATCTGAAACTTTTACAACAAATTGTTTTCACTAGTGTCTGGTGTGTGACATCACATAAATAACTTGGCAGCGTTTAATTTATTTACGTCAAGTGAATCATCCCCGAAAGAGAAATTGTCTATTAAACAGATAGTGATTGTCAAGTCAATTAAGTAACACACACTACGAGTATGGGCTCTATGTTAATGCAGATACTTATAAAAGTCATTTCTTTCTTCAGTCCTCGGAGATTATAATGGGTAAATTTAACTGTATTAGTTTACGAGCCTTATACAAAAAGTTAATTGTGGTGTGTTTTATTGCGATATCTTCCATGTAAATTCTAAAAAACGTCGCTCACTTTGAATGTTTAACAAATTTGTTTCAACTATTTTTATATACTTTTGTAAACACCTATTTTAATCAAAAAAAAGAAAGTAAATTTTTTAGAAGTACAGAGATTCTAAAAAATAACGTTTAATCGTTTTAAGACTATGTGGACTGCCGAAGCCATGGAATAAGTTTATAACAAAAATGAGGCAATTACGTTGAAATGAGAAAAATTATATATTCATAAATAAAAAATTGCATATGATATATACCTCCCATATTGATATTGATATATCGTGATTGACATTCATGTATAATTTTGGGTATTCTTGGTGTAAAAAAATTAAAACTGGGATTGCCACATTTGTTGGGTCAATAAAGCGACACTTCTGTGCATTCATGCAAAAATATATTCAATTGACAAATTCAGGAAATTACACCACTAAAACCGTTGCTAAGGCTTCCAACCCAATTTGCAAGGTGCACCTGCAAATGAACCCAACAACGAAACATTTGACATTAGAACATGCGTTCAGTATAGGTCAACAGGTACTACGAAAACTTAAGACCAGTATCGGGGCAAGAGATGCGTTTAACATTTAACCACAAAACAAACAAGACACGAACAATGTTTGAACGCCATTACTCTGTGTGTTCAACTACAAAACACATTAAAAGCTTCATTAGTCCCGGGAATCCCGCATTCGTATCGCAACCACTCGATTTGGCTTTTTGCCAGCCTTTACTTATAAACAAGAGGCTCTGGCATGCTCTTTGGCATTTGTAGTCCGGCAAATACACAAACCTGCAGCTTTGCCACTTACTAGTTATGCAGGCAATTCAGCCAGCATTCGTATGAATGGATGTGAGATCGTTTGGTTCGTTGTTACAACTGTTCGACGAAACAAATCCTTCGGGCAGAAGTTCATTTTATTGACGGTCGAATAAATTTTGAAATTTTTATGCAGTAACGCCTGCCTGTCAGTTAATGTTCATAGCGATGTCAGTCAGTCAGCCAGTCAAAAAGTACAGCTGACATGTACTCACCGACAGGCAAACACCATCAAATACATGTTTCGAATATTCGAATACACGAGTAGTGTCGTGTTTTTATAGACCAGCACCATCAATTGTATTCTATATTTTAAGTATCGACCCACAGTAGGGGTCTATACTCTCTGTTTTCGTTGTTCTTCTATGATAGTGTGAGGGTATCACAGCGAAGAGAAGTGTTTCAACATAGTTTGATGCACGTTCGCGTGTTCATCAGATTCAATTTCCTGCAAACGGAAATGTTTCAGCGAATGCTTGAGTTTGTCAAAAAAAAACCGAAGCTCTAAATGCCTAAATATCGGATAGTTGGTATGATTGTAGATATATTTACGACAAGACCAGCGCATTTGCGTATATTAATATACAGTCAACGCTCGGTATAACGCTTACTCAGATTAAGGAATTCGTGATATAACGATATAACTGATTTTTTTGTTATATTCGAATGGTCCTGACAATATATCATTCGTTATACCGAGCGTTGACTGTAATAAAGAATTGTTCAGTTGCAAATTAAAAAATTGGGTAAATATAAACTCGATCACATAGAAACATTTTCTGGAAAAGAGATGTGTTACAGCATATAGTGGATAATATATTGGTGTTATTTCCGATTTAAAGATTTAAAGTAGGCGTACACCAACAACCTAATTCCCCATTATAATAGTTTTCACTTTTTTATAGTTTTCTCCCATTTATAATGTTGATCTTAGACCCACCTTTTGATATACCGATAGAAAATTTATAAAAAGGTCACGCATATTTTGGAAACTATATCTAAATCTAGACATACATTTACAAATAAATAATTCCAGTGCTTTAAGATACTCGCTATTTTTGTATCTCAAACCTTTTTTAAGGAAATCCTAATATTTGATAATAAATATTCTTGGGGACAACTACTAACAGAGAAAAAAACGAATTACCATTCAGTAGAAGTTGCGGCCGGCAGCAATTCGAATTTCACACTTTACACGATTTACAATTTTGGTCGTAAATCATTGGGCAATAAATTCACAAATGGCACACAATTGTAAAAATGCTTGGCTATTGCAAGTGTGACGCCGTCAAAAACGTTGAGACGCATGACCTTTTGCGGGACAAAGTTAAATGTTGAAAATACAGTGGTGTTCACATAATTACATCTTTTTGACAAGCGTTTGGAGTATTTTATAGGAGTAGTGCCAATATATAGTATCCACGGGCCCCATTACTCCACAAACAAATAGTTGTACTATTTTTCAGGTGATAAGAATTTCAGAGTATAAAATGTACACAATGCATACGTCATTAGCAACTCGTTCCGTATAATTAAACGTATTTCATTGAATTGTGAAAGGAGGGGTGGTATTAATATATGTACATATATGTATTTCAATGCCAAGGTCGTTTTGTAGAACATTTCATTATATACCAGCGCAATTATTTACAAACACACCGATATACATGTGTTCACATCTGTATAAAAGTACCTCACTTGATAAAGGCTACAGTATGTGCGGTGAAAATTCCATTTGCTTGCTGGCATTTTTATTGTTGATATTTAGGTATACTCACCAAGGGGGAGACTAATTCGCATTGGCTTTAAATTGTTCGACATTTGTCTGGTAAATGTACAGTCAATGTCTAAATTATAGCACGGTAAGTAAAGTAAGAAAATAGCTGGACAATCTCGTTTGCAATTGACAAATTTGTTCTCCATTAGGAAATATTTGACAAGTAACACTGCTATAATTTTGTCCACTGCTATTCAAATGCCGTGTGTGTATTATTAAGCGTAATTCCCCCTTCGAAATAATTGAGTCGCATTGTATTCCATTGTGGAAGAGAATATTCAAAATTCATTGCAATTTCATTGTTTGCAGGTTTAGCAGTGCGGGGTAGCAGGCGCATACATCGCCTAAATATCAAAGCAATTTTCTGGGCAGTTACATTTTTTGTGGCCTCAAGACATATACGAGGTTCACAAAGAAATTCGTTTCTCTTAGAAAAATAATAGTATTCCACAATAAATATTTTATATAGAGTAACTTCGAGTAATGTGGACTACGCGTCTAATGTGGACCACCCCCCTATATATTATGCTACGGGGACCTTTTCATGGGGAATAGTTCGTAATATGGGCCCATATTAAAAACATTTCTGCGAGGAGGTATTCTACCTCGCTCCTAACAACAAATCTACTATATTTGTTGTCTCAATTTCTTTTTATTTTTTAACGTTGTGACGCCTACAATATCAAAAAAAGAAAATGGTGGTCCACATTACCCGAAGTTACTCTATACATACATATCCTGCCCAACCCTAATATAAACAATAAATATGGATTTTAAACATTGAAGGGGTTCTTTACCTGTCAATTCCTTATGCTTCACTAACTCTATGCTTCACAACTCTTCGCCGACTGTGTTTACTTCTTTGTAATGGAGAAATTAACAAAACGGATGAAAATCTATAAATAGTTGCTTGGCACCAGACTATTGACCCCCACATAAACTCGAGATACTAAGCAGGCATTCATGTGGAACAAAATGCAATGAACCTAAACATCGCCATGACGGACTTGTCGAACAACGAACGAACGAATGAACGATGACAGTATGCACCACAGGAACATCGTGTGCCAAATATATGTATATGATTGCTATGATGGAGTGCCAGACGCTTATTTTATCATCCGCAAAGACATCCGAATCAATTAATAAACCACCGAACCGAAAAATGCATAGGCTTGCAAACAACCCCGGCAGCTTACTTGTATTAAAATAAAATCAAAAGTCGACTCTCTTGTAATTAATCTGAAATAACTCCAAAATCGTATAACTGATTCTCAAAAACTGCTTCAACAAAAACGGATAATGTATTTCTGCGTAAAATTTAGTCAAGCAAAGTTCATGTTTTTGCATTTTTGAAATAATTATAGTTAAAAAAATATTTATTGGCGTTAATGCGAATTCGTTATATTAAATGTTTTATTAAAAAATAAAACATTTAATTTGTATGACACGAAATTACCTTAAAATTTGACTGTAGTCTGCCTAGTTACAGTGAAAATTGTTGGCAGCAGTTTGTATTTCATTTAACTACGGGGGAAGTTGGAAAATTCACGATATTACTGATTTGCCCTCTAGTTACCAGAACCTCTAATAAAAATATCCGAAATGTTGAAAGTGAAGCAAAAAACTAAATATTTTATTCTCGGATAAGTTATACAAAACCTCGAAACAACAAAATGGGTTAATGGTTCTCGGAAAAAAGATTTTATGAGTGCAGTGATCGATGCCTTTGTATTCTTTTGACTGTTTTAAGTATTTTCACCGTCATTTGTTTCAAATTTCCATCGAATATAAATATCAAAGTGTTTTACGATTGCAAAAACAACTGGTTTTTGTTCATTAGACAAGATTTTATTGTCTTTCGTCTTTTTGTGTTGGAACTTGCGGCCACCACCACACACTCGACTGTATGCCTCACTCACTTTTTTCGGAGTTTTGCCGGGAATATTTTTCGGTTGAGTCGATATGCTGGCATCTGCGAATTTATGGAGCGATCAGAAAAATACAATTAATTTGTTGAGTTTGTCTGTTTGGCTTGAAATGAAACAATGGGGGTCTATTGTTGTATGTTGCCCTGCTACTCACAGTAACACATCAAAAGCCTAGCAATGTAGATGTCATGAAAGACCACGTCGACAGATGACTACTAGTAACATTTCAGGGTTAAACATATAAGCGTTAAATTATATGAACGCTTGTATGTATGGCTTGACCAATCGGTCGCAAGTCGAATTTTGTATATAACAATATTAAGATGTTGTAAATACAAATATTTCGGTAGACATTGAATGTAAGAATGTCAAACGACAACGAATTTATAAAGTGGCACATATCTTCTTATTCTTAAAAAAAATCTTAAAAAATATACTAGAACCTGAATTCAGTAATAAACGTATAAGTTTTGTGAAAACCATTTATAGCATGCGGATTAAAAGTAAGTGCTTCTATCTTTAGTTCTCTCATCTATTTCACTTGCTGACCGTAAAGTTTATATTCTAAGACCAGTATGAGTTGTTATGTTGTTTTTATTTTCTTTGGCGAATTGTTAACAGGCCTCTTTGGTTTGTATTTTTTCATCGAATCGGAGGCTATTAAATAGAGAAAAAGTTCCACTTTAACTCTGGCATTTTCACAGTTTGTCTCTCTGTTTGCGAATATCTTTCATAGAAGCCAGTTTAAAACTGTCCCCTTCCTGCTTGCAAAGCTATTTTGTGTGTGTGAGTGTTCTGTAGATAGCTGTGTGTATGTGTGTGTTGTTTTCGTATCTTTTTGACTTTATTTGTCTTACATTACCATTATAATTCTTTACAACTACTACATTTGGCTGGTTATTCATGCCCATACTTCAGACTCATACCATCACGCCAACACAGCAGGCACAGACACATAACAACCAAAAAAAAAAACAAAGTTGTTTTATATAATGTTTTGCATGTCATCATTTTGGCACAAGTTTTTGACAGATACTTGAGTAATTTATGATTGTAATTCATTAAGAGAAGTTGTAGATGCAGCGCAGCTGCAGTAGCACCAATCGTTGACACGAAGCCAGAAATCGCTATGACTTCAAAAGTAAACAAATCTCAGGTTGGGGACCTATTTCTTGCTACTGAGAGACCGTCATTAGATAAGCCGGCTTTACATAGATCATGAAAACCATAGATCATGGGGACCTTATTTACTTGTGGGCGAAAATGAAAAAAAAAACATTTACTTAATTAACCGAAAAAAGCTTACATGTATAAAAAAAACAAATTTTTCAATGACTGGAATTCTATTTTCAATGAAAATTTTCAACTTTATATTTATTTACGCAATGCGTATTTGGGTAACATTATTGATATACATGTATTTAACTTTCGAGGTGAATAAAATCGTACGCATACGCATGAATTTAGATATGACCCTTAAAGAACGGAATTTCATTTAAATTTTCGGAATTCATCAAACCGATTGGAATCTATGGAATGTAAAACAAAACGACCGAAATGGAATTACGAAATGTGGTCAAAATCATCTCCTACCATAGCTTCACCCTATAGTATGTATTAATATGTCTTTAATCATATTGCAATTAATGTTACATAGATACAAACACTTTAACCTGCATACGGCATTAGGGCAGGTATGTAGGCAGCAGTGAATGCGAATATAGAAGTATGTCAGTGATATATTTGTGGTGCAATGTGACGATGTATCGAACGAGTCGTCGGATTCTCACACAAATGGCGAATATTATTGCATAAATTATTTACACACAAGAAGGTACGACGACGGCATGAAAACAAAAACCTTTTGTTCGTCCTATCACAGAATGATGCAAAGGGCAGGGGGTGCCGACATATGCGCTGATCTTTTTAATTACTTTGTGAAAATTTACACAGAGTAAACTGTGTGAGTGTGTGTGTGTGCTTGTTTGAGGCTTCGGATATTTTAAATGAATAGTGGGAAAACGAAGTGTGACTTTCCCATGATGAACATAATGGAATAGCTTTCGGTTACTGTGGAATATTAGATAATCAAGTGTTTATTTGTGTGAGTTAATGTGTAGCTTTACAATTGGAAATCATCTCTGCTGATGAGATGACATACAAAAGGAACACAAAAACTACATTGTGTAATACCATGCCATGTGAATGTTTAATGGTTAACTTATATTGCAGTGAGGTGTCGAGGTTGTAATGTTTCTATTTTTTACATCAATCGATCTGAGCAATTTTTAAATAGAAGTAATAAATCTAAGTTAATGATTATTTCAAGTAACCAATTTTACGTGCATTCGAAATCGCTTATAACGACGGTAATGAGGACTTTTGAATGTCGTCGTTATAACCTATATGTCGTTATAAAGATTTCGATAGATCATTCAAATAACAAAAAACAATTTCAATACATACCTCATAGTCCAAGTCCAATTGGCAGTCCTATTGAGTCAATGCGAGACTAGAATGGTATGATTATATCCCAAATCAATTTCCACAGTCGATAATTAAGCGCGGCAAAAATTACACTTTTTTTTATTATTATTTTTTTATGCTTACTGGAGTTGTGCTGAATTATTAAATTGAATCGATATATTTGCACACTTATAATAAATTGTTATTGATTGATTTCATTTAAATTACATTCGTGTAATGATTGTTGATATTAGTTAGTTCGTATCGGTCGATAAATTTCACTTATCTTTACTATATTTTCACAGATATTTTGAGGATTTCAATATTATAAAATATACATTTGATTTTCGACTACTGATTGGTCTCACAAAATTATATTTGTTTTTCCTTCCCTATTTACAACGGAGCCACACATTTGGTGGACTAGTTCACATTTTGTGTTAAGTAAGCCATATTAAGAGTTTAGTTGTACGTTTTTTAATGTTGATGTGTTTTTTTAATTTTTCTTTTAAAGCGGGAAAATTGATACGTATTTTCAAACAAAAGCGGTTTCTTATAATTGATGGGTCATTTTTTTTTTCTTATTTTTTGAATTGAAGTTATCCGGCTATGAGAGTGTATCACAAGTGCATATTGGCTGCAACGAAAGAAAACAAAATGATATTGGCATTAACTATTGTTTGCTTATAAAGATAACATAAAATGTATATGTATGTATATCACATCACACAAGATATAAATTAAGCAACCTTTTTATTCTTGTATTCAGACAGTTATGACATTTCAATAATTTATATATTCGATACAATTATATGAATAAATATATGTACATATGTAGAAACAAAGAAGAATTGTACCTATTTTACAATTGATTAGCTAATTTTCTATTTTAAATGGTAAATATCTCCTAATTTTAAGTCATTCTATTTAAAAATACACTATGCAACGCCCGCACGCACACACTTAGTTCTCGAGAGAGAAACAGGATACCTAATTGTATCATTTTTATTATCCTGCTCTCTAAGGGCACTACTGCACGTTTCGCCTATTTCGAAGGCAATGACACAATGTCCATGGTTAGCTACCAAAGAAGGCTCGGTGCAAACTGACTCCGGTGAAATTAACAGGACTTCCCTAGGCAACAAGACAATCTTAGCGTTGCAACACTAACAGCTGATAACGCCGTACCTTGGAGCGACATTTACTGCCGAGGTTTCGGTAGGCAATATGTGTACATACGAACGGAGTGAGTGCTCCCAACTTACTATTCAGACGCTAAATGCCTCCATCGTACCCGGGAAGTCTCTGCACAGACTGCTGTTAAGATGTCCAAAACACAGCTGTTATAATGTGAAGGTTAAATGTACATGAATGCAAAAGTGAATATTACACTAGCAGTGCGCAGACTCCGGATTCGGGCAACACGTGTGTTGGTTTACTGCAAGTGTTTCTCCGAATAGCCAAACAACCCCCACTTTTGAATCTAAAGATAACTGAGGCTATATCGCAAACATTTATGTTATTGTGCATCGGAAACTCTTCGACGGCCATACAATTTGTAAATCAGCTGTGCTCAATGTGCAGTAACCTACGCGGAAGAGAACTCGCAACCGAGTTACGTATACGCAGTATGTGCGGTTGTGTTCGAATGTCTACATAGAAACACCTGGTGATAATGGAATTGCTTCCCATCCTCCATTACAATTCAGAGAATTGAAATGCCAATTGCGTTGAAGAACATAGCACACTCTTAAAAAGCTGGCGCGTACGCTTGTACCACCGTTGTAGGCTTCCAATAACCAAGTAGTGTACATCTCTCCCAAAATATTTCCGAAATACATTTACTTGTGTCAGTTGGCATATTTTCCTTGTGATCATTTGTGGTGGGTATTCTAGTAATGGAGGGCATTACTTTGGCTTCGTTCCAGATGCATGACTCACAGTTTGCCATTCCGTGGTTATGTGTTTGGCCTATAACGACAAAGTGGTAGTTATTGCCGTCGATTATACTTTGAAAATGATTTAGTGGAATTTTCATTGTCATGCTGTTTGCCTTGAGCCGGTCAATCGGTTCATAGTTACTTCTATTGCCACTTCCCCATATTGGCCAAGCATATTTATTTCGTTTATGGGTAACATCAGTAGCAGAAGTATGAACAGAGACTTTTTTGAACTATGTAGAGTAAAATACATGCCAACGTACAAATCCACGTTGATATGAAACTTAATGATGCCTTTTGAAGAATCAGAAGTGTCGGCGTTATTTTGCAGGTAGTTTCAAATGATCCGACCCAGAACATTCAGACCAAAGAAATAGACTTTCACATATATTTTGAATTTGTATATAAATATTAAATTTTATATATAAGAAACAATGACAAAGGAGGAAACAGAAAAAATAGCCTCCTGTAAATTGTAAACAAAACTGGAATGTAAACGATTGATGATTTCATTATTGCTCTTTCGGCTTTATCTTTCTGACGGGATAGGTAATATGCACGACAGTGTAAAGAAGAGAGGCCTGTTTTTTTATTTTAAGTGATGCCAATATATCGCTCATAAATAAACAATAATAAATAAACAATAATCGATTTTGCAGAAAATACATTTTAAGTTTTTAATAGACTCACACCTCACAGGGTTCTTAATCAGAGTGTCTATGAGATATTCATTTGATTTTGTGGTAAAAAAATATATATATATTTTATATAACGAACTAGCTACAAAAATATGTATTACTGACTATGACAATCCTCACAAAAGTTAATTTTTACTCTAACGCTGGCAAACTTTACAAAAAACTGTCAGCTGTAATGTGAGATTCGTTAAAGAAAAGGAAAATCACCTTAACAATTTTCGAAAAGCACACAAAAAACCTACTAATTTCTAAATTAAATATATATTTTTTCTGCTAAACCTGTGTTGGCCTTACCTTGGATATAACGAACTTCTTCTATAACGTATTAAATTGCTTGGTCCCTACGTGTTCGCTATAACCGTACTCGACTGTATTTTAACTGTTACAAGAATACAGGCCAAACTAAGAATGGAATCATTTATTTTTATTAAGTTCATAACAGTTGCAATGTTTAGTACATAAACGGTATGTAACTGTTCCTCATCATTCACAACTGGACCGTCCATGAGAAGTCTCCCCAAATAAACTATGTACACAATTTTCGAAAAAAGCGCGTCGGTTAACATCACCTTTTTGTTATTATTATGTTTGTTGCATTGTGTGAACTCTCATTGTTGACGTCTGCTACTCCTAGTTGGACCGGGGTATTGAGTACACTAAGGCAAGCGATTTGCTGATGACTTTTATTAATTTAGAAGCTAGCCACAAATCGTGTTCCCCCGTCGTCCGTCCCTCCCTCAATGAGTAACACTATTATTGGTCACGTTCACTTCCAGCAATCTATGATTTAAGAATTTTATACGAATTTCAAAACGAAACGGAGAAGAACATCACGCATCACCCATCCATCCATCCATCCATCCACTGTTTTTCGCAAATTGCAATAGTCTACTCTGAAGGCCCCCGAACAATTCTCTTACCCAGCAATAGTTGTTAGGTTACAGCAAAAATTGTTTGTCTGCGTTTTCACCTTTCGTTTCTGGTTGATTTTTTGTTGTTGTCAAACATCCAACACTTCGTCTCGTTCGTTAATCCAATGTGTATGACCTGAGGGCATTTGCCATTTATTTAGATGGCGAAATAGCGCGACAAGAGAACGCGAAGCACAGTTAATTTGAAGACTTTTACATCAAATTGCCAGGAAATTTTATTCACTTCGTTTTCCTTTGTTATTATTTCTTGCCAATACGTTGTATTCGTCGTGTTTCTTTTCTTATTTTTTGACAATAGTTGCGTTTCTAGCGGCGAAATAAAGAAAACACATTTATACCAAATATTTTTGATGTTCTCCCCTTCTTGAGATTGTGTAAATTGGGGCTGTACGGGGGGAATGAAGACACACACACGCGACACCACAACCGCACGCGACGCTGTTTGAACGAACACTGAACGTTTGTGCAGTGGAGATTTGACCGAGAGGATGAATGGTCGAACAGAAGAGAGAATAGCAGAAATGTTAATTTTGTTGTTGTGTCGTATGCAGGCGGTGTGGGGATGGGGCTATGCAAAAGCCACAAACATTCATACAGTAGTTGCCCACTTATGAAAACCAAAACCGGCTTATTTTGTTTCTCATCCATCCACTAAACTTACAAGTGTTCGAATGTGTGTTTTGTGTGTGGCAGAGCGCAACATACGATCTCATACATATTCGCTCGCAAATGTTGCACGTTTTTTTCTTTATTTGCCTTTGTCCAAGGCAGAGTTGCCGTGAGTACAGAATATTGGTTGTGGTCAAAACTATTATTTTTCGTTTTCATGTAGGTATAAAATACAGAAGGGCCTCGATTGCCCGTTATGGTCGGGTACTACTCGTTTCTCGTGAATTTTATTATTTTCGATAAGAAAGCGATTTTTGCTTAGTAAATGAAAATGCACAAGAGTTGTATAAATAGCAACTATTTGTCTGAATATATTCAAAATATAACTCACGTTTTTACGGGACTCAACTGCCTTATTCGGTTATAACAAACTTCGGATATAGGCTGTTATATGCAATTTCGTCTATCTTGGATTCAGGTTATAATTTAAAAGGTAATAACAAACTTCGGATATGGGCTGTTATATGCATTTGGTCTATTTTGGATTCAGGTTATATTTTAAAAGGTCAACTGCCTTATTCGGTTATAACAAACTTCGGATATTTCGAACACATCTACTTCTTCCCATGGAACTTTCAATAGATTTCTATAAAAATTATTATGGTTGTGAAGTCCAGTAAAAATCTCGATAATCCGGGCCTCCCTAATCCAAATTATCCGGTAAACCGGACTGAATTTCACAACTCAGTGTGTATTCTATTTGATTCTGAAATCCGGATTATGGAAATTTAGCAATCCGGATTGTGATCTGCAATCAATTGTCCGCATTAGCGATATTTTACTGTATGTGTTAAAAACGACGACTTAATTTGACGTAAACGCTATGGAATTGGCATTTGGGATCGAGTGGATTTCGTAAATCTAAACGTACTTTTATTGTTTACATTTATAACATTTTTGTTTTGGAAAAGAATTATTTCCTACATTATAAAATGTTATTACATTTCTTTTAACCCTTTGACGTATTTCCACGAGTCTGACTCGTGGTAAAATTTCTGTGCCTAACATGATTATGATTCGATTCTCATAATAATAAGAATAAAACTAGTTGATGCCGTGCACAACATCTAATCTAAAATAAATAGTTTTATTACATGCATTCACATTTCGTTTCGTTTTGCGGCTGTTCTTAAGCATCAAAACCGGTTTACTTAGTGCAAGTTGTGTGCTAACAGTTGGAAGCGAACTTCGTTGCGCTAATTTTGAGTTCTATGGTTATCTGACATATTCTCGGAACTGTTTTATTGACAAATTTTCTTTTCTGTGCGACTTTTTGTGCAACTTTTTTAAAAATCCCAGTGGTAACACTGTTGGTAATTACCACTTTTTCAACTTCTATACAAATTGTCATCCCCGTGCCGGTACGTATGTATCACTCTGTGTACCCAGGTTTTCTGTTTTCTTTCTGGCTGGCGTTACTCTCCAAACCATCATCGAACACAGTTTGCCTTGGTTTGATGCTGTTGCCGAGTGTATTTTCTATAGTTCTTTGTACGAACCTTTGCACAAACGTATATGTATATAGAAATGTGTAGATGTTTGGTTACCTTTACGTACGTGTGTGTGAATGTAAGTGTTTGTGCATTTTGCGGAAGGCAAGGTAATAAACGGGGATCAGCAGTTTGGGTTTGACAATTCATTACTTCAGACAGCAAGGAATGGGCGTACCATTAAATTACTTTCCAGAGTCCTCTAACTGGATAAAGATGTATTGACAAATATATTCAGCAAATATTAAATACAATCACACACAGAACCCAACAAACCAATTTGATTGCCAAATTCACAATTCTAGTCTACATTTTGTGATGACATTTTCTTCGGCAGTTCTAAGTGATTCAATTGAATGAGTGTTGTAATCATTATGGGTCCATGGTTTCTCCTGTTGTCATGCAAAAACATCTCCAACATGGCATTATGAAATACCCAGAGAATGTATGCAGAATAAGAGAATACATACTTTGTTTTTCGTACAAGCTTTAGTAAGCAAATATTTTAAGAGAGGGTGGGAAACGAAGAGAAGATTATTAAGAGATGTTATACACATGCATGACGTAAAACTGGGGAAATGACAATCATGGGGGTTGTATCTGTGCTGCCAATCTCGTATTTATTAGTGTTTTTCAATGAATTTGATTATCCAATATTAACGTAGTCCGACATCAGCTCGAAATCAAATTAAAAACATAATATGAAGATGAAATAATATATATAAACAAAAACTGTTTTAATAATTTGGTTTTAAAACATGACATATTGTTTACATTATTATTTACATTAGAACTTTTTGTAGGGTTAAATTCGGAAAACGTACTATTACACTATATTATATGAGAAACATATTCACACTCCATGCCTAAAAAACGATTATAGAATGTTGTTTTGTTTAATTTGTTGTTATTTCTTTTAATAAAATAGCAACTCTTTTTCATAATATGAATAATAATATATAAAAAGAGTAGAGCTCCGTTTGAAAAATGACACGATTTAACGATTTCACAATGAAATAAAAATTGAACAACATATTTTCATTTCTATTAAATACTAGAATTAATAAAAAAAGTCATTCCATATAACGATTTTTTCGATTTAACTATGAGGCAGATAATACGTTAATCGTTATACCGAAATTTTACAGCAATATTATTATTATTAAATCAATTCACTTCATAATTAGATTCATAAAATTTTTTCCAGTGTACAAATTAAGATGTGGAAATATATTGTAAATTTTCGTTTGACGTTTAATGAATGGCGAGATAATGCATTTGAACATTTTTAGAACAGTTTCGTTTTCTCGAATTGTACCCATACTAACGGTCTCCGCTCGCTCACCCCCTCCGTGTTTGTTGTTGGCGTTCTTCACTGGGACCACCATTAGCTTTGTCCTCTCTCTCACCGCTCTTCTTTCTCTCAATCTGTTTTCGTTTTTGGCGCCTGCTCCACATTTTGGCAACTGCAAAGTGTCACCGCAGTCTCATATCGTTCGATCATTGATAAAGTCCTAAAGAAACAAAAAACGGTGGCAATTCGTTTACGCGTCCGTCTATTTTTGAAGGCAACACAGACACAACATTCTTCTACGTCTGCCGTGGATCGTCCGTCCGTAAATAGTCAACATTATATCCGAATATTAAAATGTGCTATTGAAGAACGACACCAGCGAGTTTCTGTTTTTGAGAAGTGCGGGCGAAATACACTTGACAAAGATGTGCGACATTGATTAACCAACTGGATGAACTGAATGAATAGATCTGAACTCCTGCATCTGCCTCGTCGCGAACTCTATTACTACGCCTATTTGTTGTTATACGAATTCCTTCTAGTATGATTGTGTACGCACGTGTCGCGACCAGTTTGTTTTAAGTGTCACTGCAATACCACCACTACGGCGGACCTGGAACGCTGCTAGTGGCGTGCTATTGTCTATATCCCGAATTCAGACAGAATGCAAATTCCAAACAATTTGCTGCGGATAATTTTCATGCTGTCAACAATTGTCGCAGTTACAGGTGAATGAAAGACACGGACATGAACAAATGTCATTGAGTCAGAGGGGGGATGGGAAGGTTCACTGAAAGGTGTAGTAAATGAAACGGGGTTGCCAAATTACTCGAATAAATTGTCAAATTGCAGACTGCAAAATAGTATTTTCATTGTAGTTTCTTTTTAAACGACAATGTCGAAACATTTGACAAATCTGACCAAGGCCTATATAATAGGTCATCCAGTAAGGATAACTGATATCTTCATATTTTGTCTAACTTTGTTGTTTTGATTTGAACTTCAATAAAAAAACATAGTATACATACACAAAAATGTCGTAACGAATTTTCTATTCAAAAATAAATTTGTTAAAATATGAAAAATAAATTTCAAATCTTGGAAAAAACAATTGAATTGTTTACTAAAATAGTGTGTGGTGACCTGATATTTGGGCCTTGAATCTGACAAATTCCAAAAACGTCGATATATGAAAATATACAATGAAAAATTATAATGGGAATTTGATGAAAAATATTATTTAACTGACGTAGAAGATAAGACAGTCCTTATGAACTAGCAGTTATCGGCATTTTCGGTTAAAGTTTTATTAGACACTTCATTGTGCCATTTCAATGGAATATTCAATTTGTTCTGTGGAGGCTTCGAAGCAATGTTTATTCATAAGGTTAACAGGCAGGCGAATTCATGCCTTAATCTTCTATTGCTGTCAACATTTTAACCGCGAAATACCAACCAGAACAGGATAAAAACTCAAAATATCTTTCAGGAAAACGTAATGATAGTAATGTGCACAATTATGTTCGAATAAAAATATTTGTTGTTCTTTTTTTATTCTTCAACCAATAAATTTGACAGTCAATGAATACTTTGAATTCGCCTCCCTGTTAACCTTATGAATAAACCTTGGAGGCATCTTTAAAATATTCGTTATTGTTGGAATGATAAGAAAACACAATATGTATTTTTGGAGGTGCTTCTATTTATTTTTTCTATACCTATATATTGGCACTACCAATATGTTTTTGAGTAGGCTATTCTTTAGCTAATTCCACAAGAATATTTCACTCAGTGAAATTGTTACCCGATTAATTAATAACGGATATACTTCTGTTCTGTTTAATATTCAACATAAAACTTTCTTTTAGACTTCATTGTTGGCTCGACCGAGCATAAATAATTCCAGTAAAATATATCTAAAATACATGTGGAGGTTCTCTCATAGTTCTACTGATATTTTTCTTTAAACTACTTTTCATAATTCATAAACTTTTCACTGTTCTATTCTATTTTTCAGATTGTTGTTCTAGCCGAATTTTATTCCTCAGGGAACAGACCTTTAATATAATACAACAACACAAAATGCAACAACACCCACAACAGAACAATGATCACCATCAACCGGTCAACGAGAAATACGAGCAACACGTTTACAGCGGCAGTGCCGCAACGGCCGAGAAAATATTCAACAAAAATCACACAAATGTAAACAGCGACGATGAGTCAACTTCTGGAGATGAACAGTCGGCCAACGATGGGTCAGGTACCGAAACCGCATCCCATCTTGATCGGCCACCGCCGATCATCAATGACAATGCTACTGGTCAGACTCGGAAAAACTCATCGGACAACGCTGAGACAATAACGGATCCCACTGTGACCAGGGAAAAGTCCGGATTTGACTATTGGGATATGTATTATAGCATAATGAGCAATGTCTTATCTATACCCTGCACTGGTGAATTTCTAACTGAGTTCTGCTTGAACGGTGGTCGGTGTTTTAGCTACCCCATTGGAAACCACAGTTTCTTTTCGTGTGAATGTGCGGACGGCTATGTAGGTGAACGTTGCGAATCGAAAAACGGTGAGTCCACATTCTGTGCCCGCCTAAAAATTTCATTTTTAATTATCGGATCCTTCTGTTTTCAGGGGTTTTTGTGGCCACATCTGCGTTGGACTCCAATCAACCAAAAATTTTGACGGCTCGCGTTGTGTTTTCGTTCCCGATGCTAATTTTTCTCACCGTGACTTATTTGTTTTTCGGCATGGCCATTGTGTTCAAATGTCAGTCGCCGCTAAGGTATAAATATGCGCCCAACAATTCCCGAGCAGCCGGCCTGCTTTGTACGTGAACGTTGCTTTTTTTCGGATCTAAAGACAACAAGTGCAATTTCCGTCGGTACAATTAACTCATGTCCGTTATGGAAAAGCTTTTCCAAAGTGTCGGTTTCGGCAGTGGTTCGACCATTTCGTAACGCTAACAATTTGCATATAGATATACATTTGTGTCTTAACATAATTCATCTTTTAGGCTAGTCATTCTAATTCTATTTTAAGCCTCCTTAATTTCGTACGAGACTGCGCGCAGTTGTAGCAGCATTTCTGCAACACTCAGTTATTACTTAGTTCGTTATATTCGTAATTACCATTTTTTTCTTCATTTCTATTAACATTAATTTGTAGCTTTTCTCGTGGGACATGTGGCGAAAAAGCGCGCTTTTTCAATCCTCCGTCTTTGTATTTATTAATAGATGATCATATTTTTTATTTAAAAAATACGTAGCTGCGTATTTTACATAGTTGTAAATTATTTCGGAGTAGTACTGAAGGCGCTTTCAGACTTCGTTTCTATTCATATTTATACCTTTTCTTCTCATATTTTTTTAGTTGCTGTAGTGCACTCAAGATTTTTTGTAACTTCGAGTTACCCAACCGTTCCACATATATTACATATTTCTGTTGTTTTGTTTTCGTAATAGTAATTGCATATAAAGTTAATTTTATATAAATAATAAAATGACGTACAAAATTTAAAATGAGTGTGTATTTTTATAATATTTTTTAAGCCAATATTGAATGAGTTACTTCTACCACCACAATATTGACATCATTGGTTACAACTACATGTTCAAAATGTCAACTGCCATCGTTTGTTGGGACTGCTCAAAATAGTGGCCCTGAATTTTGAATAGAAAACTTGAAGGATGTTACTAAGCAACAAACAGTTGTTTGTGACTTCCACATAATGTTATTTTCTGTACGGGTAGCAGATAGTAGTGTTTCCGGAAGCCAACAACTACAAATGAGACACACACACACACACACGAGAAGTAACGTTTTCAATGTTTACTTCTTACTAATTGTCGGGTAAATTATCCGAAATGAAAAGTTAAAATCCAATTTTAGAACTAAAAGAACAATCTTAGAAATTACTTAAAAAAGAGAACGCAAATAAAGAGTTTATAACCCGGGACACTAGTTCCCATGTATCAGCAGCATCGACCAGAACATCAGATAATCGTATGTGGCCCATTTGATCTGCCAAATAATAAGCGATAATCAACACAAACTGTAGGTCATTCGGCGGTATCTATGCTATGCTTTCATATGACATTTCCACCGTGTTTGAAATGGAATTTAAAGTGGCATGCAACACTACACTCAATATTCCAACTCCATGGGCATAAATAAAAATATGGCATTTCTAAAATCAAAACAGCGCCAATGTTCCTCGTGTGGGGAATAGGATGCGATATTGCTAACAATGTCAGCTACTCACCACTACGCATATAATTCACAATTCTCGCTGACGCTGGCAACACAGTCATTTATGGCGTTGCCAACAGCTGTGTAATTTCGAATATTTCTTAGTAAGGACAAAAACTAAACGAATTTATAATTAAATTGCCATTATTACAAAATGAAATGTACACACTAGTTTTTTTGGGTGGCCCTATGCTACGTGGTACGCCATGCGTTAATTTGGATTTTCAATAATCAGATAATGTTATTGTAAACAACCGATACATTAAAACATATAATCAGTATAATTACTATATATAGGTAAGGGGAGGGCACCTTTGAACACCTTTTTCCGACCAGCAACCAATTTTTAATATGGAAATCTTGTTCCATATTCTTGTGCACAACTTTGGCTAACCTTTTTAATTGACGACAAAATGTAGGTGAGTGAACATGTTTTCCATTGTAAATTTTTAATTTTGTTGTTGTAAGGGCGCAGGAAGAATTCAGGTATCGTTTTCTTTCGCCAACAAGCCAACAATCATTTCAAACATAACTAATGTATTTTCTTTCACATATATTAATTAAAAAAAATATATATATATATATTATACATTTCCGTAAAATGCTGCAAGGCGACACCTTTGAACATGTACAGTAAACTTAGGTTGTGAAAATATTGAAATAAATGGCGTTTCCTACATTTTATACAAGTGTATGGCATTTACAACATTTTGACAGCCCAAAACATAAAAATTTGTCACCGTTGAACTTGGCAGATATGAACGATATCAAGTGAAGGTCTGAACTATTACATAACTGGAACTAAACTATTTTCGGGACTGTTTGATACCGATGTCATATAAATGACAGAACTTGTTTTCAGGATAAACGATTTCGATTGTATTTTATTTGCACCATTTTTCAAACATCCTAGAGGACTGTTCATGTTGTTCATTTTCTCGCTTCTGCTTCCAGAAGATCCTCCACAAGTGTCCGGTGTACAAAATGAAATATTTTTATCGGTCTCCTGTATATCGGACAAAGCACCATGCAGACAACATAATTCGAATGGCGTTCCGATTCGGTTTAAATACTGTACAGCATATTTTTAATAAAATGTACTAAAACGATGACTATGTGTATTACGTCATAGGCTTATATAATGCAAAACCGATAACAATTATGTAGCTGTTTTCCTCGTAATTTTCATCATTTGAACATTCATCAAATATTGAACATTGGATGTATTTTTGCGTATTTGGTCTTGTAATTGAATATTATATAAAAAGTAAGGTGCGATTTTAGATGAGAAAATTCTTGGCAGTTATTTGGAGTTACTTCGATGTTTTTAGTAGTTTAACATCCTCAACTTATATGCACCTCCTCGAAGAGATTATTTTGTATTACTTAAGGATAAACACTGGATATTACAAGTATGTATCATTAATGTAATAGATTATTTACAATATTTATATATATATATAATATTTATATATATTTATATATATAATAATTTTTGCAGTTTTGCGAACAGGTGTGATGTGAGCCATACAAAAAGTACAAACATGGGTGTGATATATTCTAAGACCAATGCATGCTAATTCAGGTACATACCTGGTACATACATACGTATTTTTATACGACAACAATGTTAAAAATGTAATTTGTATCGGAGAAGAAGAAATGTTTTATAAGAAAACGAATGCAGAACCCATCACTTCACTCAACAGACACACACACCCAACCACACTCAAGTAAATGCATGTACCCCGTTTTTATGTATTTATGTAGATTTACTACAATATACATTCGAAAGGCCTTAGTATTTCGGATGCTTGTATATATGCAAGATAATAGAAGTGCATTTGATAATAACGACAAATACAAACAAACACATTTTCACACACACACGCACATATAGCTACACATAAAACAATTTTAAGAAAATAAAGAAGGATATTGCACAAGACATTGCATTATTAAAGAAAGTGCAATGCAAATACTCATACACCACAAGACGTACACACACTCACACACATACTTATGCATTCCTACGCATCTAGAAACGGACATATTCTGTCCGGAAGACTCTTTTTAAGTTCTAGTCGAGAAACTGCATTTAGTTTTTTCTTCTTCTTAGAACGGAAGGAGGTGCATATGCAACGCACACACACATACACAAATGTGCATTCAATGAAAAAGTGTTGTATTCAAAATACTATGTACACTAACACAATGAGGCATATAATTTTTGGAAATTGTTAGGCTCTGACTAGAGTAAGTTAGAGCAAGATAAGAAATTGTATTGAAGCAGAGGATGGGGGCAAATGTTTTTCATTTGGGCATACACATGGTTATATGCTTGCATATTGTTGGGGTGTCCAGTATGTTTATCTGCCCATTGGTCTGTACGTCTTTCTATATGTCTGTCTGTCTGATTACGTTCTTAATTCCAAGATGCAGCAAAAATGAATAATTATAAATTGCATTATAAAAATACACAGCCGTGAACAATGCGGACATTGTTGGCGTGACAAAAAAAATCTATTTCATAAATTTTAGTATGGTTAATTAAATTTGTTTTAGAATATACTAGTAAAGAATTGCATTCTGATATATACATATATGATTGACCTATATACAATTAACTTCTTTGTAAAAGTTTCAGTAAAAAATAGAAAGAAAAATAACCAATGGTTGTAAGAGAACACACATTTTTTTCCAATCTTACGTGACATTTCTGGGGACATTTAAATATGTCATTGATTTGTGAATTCTCAACTTTTTTTAAAAGGTTGTGCATTATATTATTCAGGACTAACATGGCAATTTGTACAACAATCAAAATCCATCATTCCAAAAGTGGGAGTGTACATTATATTCTTTTATAAGACATGTTATAGTTTGAGAATTTCTTTTAAGAAATTTCGAAGGAGTCATAAGACGTGTTGTCTTCTTATTTAACATTAGTTTGGGTAAACTGAAAATTGGGTTGTCAATCGAGATGTTTTTTTTTCGGAATTCCTGCAAATTTGGGATATATGAGATCTGTCAGAAAGTGAAAAACGTTTTTTCTATAAAGTTTAACTAAATAATTCAAAAAATCACGAATTTAAAATATGGATGAAGTCTATTTGTGGGATGGATAAAAAAATATAGCTACTAATTAGGTTATATCGCTGGCTTAACATGAAATGGATATAAGTCCACTTTTCCTTTTTCAATTAGTAAAAAACATCGATTTAAGGAAAAAAACAATTATTTCATTTTCATTTGTTTGCTGTTGTGTTGTAGCGATGAAGGGTGATAAATATACCCATACAAAGGTCCCCCCATTCTCGGCGTCAAAAATTGTGTTGTTTTAATTCGAATCTACTCTAATTCTTGAAAATGTACCCATACAAAGGTCCATCTTAAGGGGACCCCCCATTCTCGGTGTCAAAAATTTTGTTGATTTAATTCGAATCTACTCTAATTCTAGAATGTCCCTACAAATTTTCAAGTAAAAATCTCAAGAACTCTTGAAGATATAGCTATCAAGTGACGGCAAGAGTGATTCTAGGATAAAGCCAATCGGTGATAATCTTCCTAATTTTTCAACATGGTTTGTGGATAAAAATAATCGATTTTCCAAAAATATTTTTTTCAAAGGCCCTCCATTTTGTTTTTTGTTGAGCAAAGTCAATAAGCTTAGTTCATACGAGAGCCAGACATGTTCTCTTTCTAACACTTTTGGAATTTCCGGATTCCGATGTTCCAGTGAGGAGTTATCATGCCCGCCATCAAAAATGAGGACATTTCTTTAATCACCAAAAACAATAACAACCAAATTTTGCAAATTATTTTTCTTCTCTTCTAAATCTTAAATTATATATGTGTAAAGTTACCCCTCGGCAAACAATGCCATACATTCCCCACTAATAAATAGTTGTTTTTTATAAAAACAACAAACTGGGATTCAGCCTGACTATTTTGCAAAAACAAAATAAAGTTACAAACCATAACATGCATTGGTATTCATTTACCAGCCCAATGAAAATCTTGAACTTTTTAAATTGAGAATGGGGGAGGTCCCCTTAATTTTCGGTATGTTAAAGATCGTAGCCTTATTTCCAACGTAAGTTTCTTTCATTAGTTATTTGATTTTCGTTGTTGAAAAACCTCTCGAGGCAGACAATTTAAAATATAGGTCTATATATTTCGGTATATGCCTATGTAAGGGTCAACATTATTTTTTAAAATTATTGTGGTTTTTTATCGTAGTCTTATGTATAGGAATTCAAAATCGAGTAACGAAACGAAATATGGGTAAATTTCATAAAATCAAGATTTTAACAAATAAAATATGAGTTTTATGTAGTGAAAAATTCCACATCAAAATGGGTTGGGGGTTTTTCGGCTCTAATATATTTCAGTTGCTTCGAACTGAATAATAATATCGCAATGCTATTTCTGATAAATCATAATCATAAATTTCGGCATGCTCACTGATTCTTCGTTTCAAATTAATTATTTAAAACCGTAGATAACAAGATTTCTATCGTTTTTTTTTTCTTACGTATATTATACGCATCCCATGGTATTTGGAGAACTTTAATAACACTGTGCGACACGACAATTTTTCAGGGGTTCTAATGTACCAATTCTGTTTAGTTGAAGTTCCTGATTTTTATCATTTTCGAAAGCTAATTTAATTTTCTTCCCCGTTATATAATAAAACTTATATGGCTTGATATCATAATTTCATCGTACAGTCAGAAGAAAAATAAATTTTGTCATTTCATGCGTATTTTTTCACCGCATTTCAACCGCTGTAACTCAGCCAATCCTCAACCGATTTACCAAATATATATCTTGTTTGAAAGGAAAAATTGTACTCTTTGAAAGAAAAAAAAAATAATATAAATCCGTTATAAAGTAAATAAGTTATTTAAGTTTCAAATGGAAAATCCATGAAACCACGTTTTTCTCTATATTTACCGTTATAAAATTAATTTTCGAAGTGACCCAGAAAAACCAAAGGTATTTCCGTGGTCCAGGGACTCCAACTAAACAGAATTGGTACATTGGAACCCATGAAAAAAATTTTTTTTGTTATTTTGTAGCACAGTGTAATTATTTTATCGGCAATACCTGTCAAGCCTTAGAATGATGGATTTCATGGACTATGGCGTTACTATGTCGACATATTCCAGACATTGGGTCCAGGTAAAATGCTATTTATTTGCTAACATTTTCTATGACCTACAAATCTGAATTCAAAACTCTATGTTACGACTAACGTTTAGGATGAGTTTGTACAACGATGTAGTTTCTAAGCATGAACTGCATTTCTTATGATAACGTCAGGATGCAAGTAACAAGAACTAGTTGTTGTTGTAGTTCTTGTTCTTGGTGTTTTACTGAGATTTGATGCTGTTGTTCCTTGCAATTATTTCTTTTTAGGTTTGAGAAGTTTTTGTAGAAATGGAAGGAACTTCTAATATTATTTTTGGTCATAAGCCTACTGCAATTTTAATCAAGAAATTTTAAATACATACATCAAGATATATATATATATAAATATATATATATATATATATATGTATGCGTGTGAGTGTAATAAATATCACAGTATATACTTATGCAATACATATGTATGTGTTTACATACACAAGAGAGGGTGGATGGAGGAATTGTGTGTTTGCCTTTCTTGTTAAAATTTTGTTGTTCAGCCATGTATAGATTAAGTATTGGTACGTACGTATGTGTATGTATGTAGATAAAATATTTATTGTGGCTGGTTGTCAGGCTTCCTTTTTATTATTAGGAGACCTACACCACATTTTCAGTATAATGAGTACATAATCATAAGTATATTCATATGTCCTGCATGTGTCACTGTGTGTAGCTCTGTTTTTTAGCAGTGCAAACACACATTCATTCGTATGTGCATTCTATGTGTGTGTGCGTGTTTACGTTTGTCGGAATGTGTTTTCATTTTTTGTGTGTTAACCCCACACTCGCCTAATGTGGCAAAAAATCGCACAGTCCTCAGTTCCTCGTTCGGTGCACTGGCAGGCACTCTTATCATGATAACATCATACAATGCATTCGACACGCACTCACACACACATACACCTGTGTACGCACAATTGCATTTTAATAATCACACACCAGCACACACACACATACGCGCACATTTATACACGAACCTGCTGCACTTGATGCACAAATGCGTATGTAGGCAGTTACTACAAAAAGCTTTCTCAGTTGAGCAGTTGGGAAGTATTACACCTCCATCACACCGCCACGTTATGTAAGTGTGTTGCTGTGAGTGTGCCACAAATGACCAGAAATTCTCTTAAACAGCATATCATCATTCAACGCGTATAAATATATGTGTGTGCGTGGCATGCGAGACACATTCTCACACGCACACATGTGAACTCAAACTTTGCTTGTTTCAAAAGCGAAGATGGGCTTTTGACAATTTGCTTTATGTACGATTCGCGCCTGTGTGTGTTTTTGTCCGTGTGTGTGTGTGTGTAAAGTATTCGATGCCACCGATGGCCGCCACTTTATGCACCAAATATCCATGTACACATAGGCATACGTAGTATATAATTATCCTTATTATATACATGGGTATGTACAACGAAAGGAGGCGGCGGCGGTGTGAGGGAGCAGGGATCACCTCCATAATTATATACCACCCAAAAATATGCAAATACAACGACCAATATGTACGTAAGTAGGTACATATGTTGGCACAAACCAAACCGTCAAACCACATCGCCTCAAAGAGGAATGGGCCTATGAGCTAAGAAACAAACTCACACACCCATCGGACATCGGTGGCTGGTGAAAAACCCTTTCTTCGCGTTTCAGACCCAAGTCCTCGGATCCATACATCACGTTCGCCTTCCAAACAAAAGCCGAACATTATTGTGTGGGTCTGAATTTGAACTGTACCAGATATTGGAACAAAAACATATCCCTGTGCATTCTTCGTAAGATATCCGAAGATCGTGAAATGCCATGAACAATAAGCAACAGTGGAATAATGATGTTGGTTGATATCTTTTAAGTTTTTTTGTTATTTTTGGGTTTTTGATATATGGATAAATATATACAACAAATGCGATTTAAGGGAAAGGAAACAAAAGTATGAAGAAAGATCTGTTTTTTATGTATGGAACGAGATATATTTAAAAAAAATGTTATCAGCATTTTCAACTCAACTTGGACTGGGTTGTCATTTCACAATTGCATTTTCCCATGGTAAATATAAATACAATTTGTATTCCTAATTTTCTTCTTAACAAGGTATCCATGTTAAAATTGACGCTGTATGACGGACAAATCGATAGGATGATTGGATTTATACTAGTTGTATCTGGTTACTTTTCCACTAACATTTACTCAGTAAGTTCTATTTCAGAGACGGCTGTGCTGGATAAATCTTACAAGAATATCTTTACCCATAGAACTGTCAAACAATCTATCTCTTATCGCTCCCTTTTACTGGACTTGATATATGGATGTAAACAGACAACATCCATATATCAAGTAAACAGACACAGCTACTATTTACATAAATAATAGAAATAATATCTGGTCTGTTCCCGTACTGCAAGAATCTACTCGATTTTACTATTTTTTTCGATACCATAAAGGGAAATTCGTTATCGTAGTAAAAACTAGTAGATTCTTGCAGTACGGGAACAGACCAATTATTTATAATATGTAAAATATTTTCGCACAGAATTTCTTGTCAATCAAAAAACTACTGAGCCTAATGTATTGATTCTATATTTGTGCCAATATATCTACACAGTTCCAACAGTTTTTGCACATTTTTGAACTATGATAACATAGTAATTAAATAAAAATAGGTACATAACGAATATATATAATTATTGCCATCCATTTGAAAATCGGTCTGAAAAGCAAAAAAAGGAGCACTTTAATGTCAAGAATTTATTAGTGAACAGTATCAACAAATTTCGTCCAAATTCTAATGTTTTAATTTACTTCATAATTAAGTGTGAATTATTAACAAATGTCGGACTTTGATTGTGGCTTACAATGGTGAAGAAAAGCGCATATTGGATTATTATTAATATTTTTCGCCAACAAGATAATATTACAATACAAAGTATTAAACCTGATGGGATGAAATAAAAACCACTTAAAATAAATGAGATTATTGCTAATTGAGGATTATTTGAAAATTGATATCAATATTACCGAAGAAGGATTTTACAAGTAAAAATATAAACATTTCAAATAGTAGTATATGAGCCTTTTTTTGGTTTAAGTTCATTTTTTATTATATTGAGATATTTAACGAATTGATTTTGTTTCTGTTTCAAAATATTTACTAAGGGGTATTAACTTTGTTTGTGACATTGTGCCCTTAAATATGATAAAATAATATGTTTTGTAAACTTTTTTACAAAACCAGGATTTGTATCCGAACCTAGAATGGAAATAAAAGTCCAATATCAAGAAAACCAAATACAAAATCTACGGAAAAACCGTTTAAATTATTCTCTTAATTTACAAGAATCGAAATCTGATGAGAAAATTGCAATTCGAATACGAAGCGATCATGGTGCAATTATACAAGGTAACTGCAATACTCAGCTGATTTTATTGTACCGTAATACTTGTGTCAAGTTCGATATGACATTTTTGATATATGTAAAACGATCCAGCAGGAATATTTAGTACACATTATACATATGTAAAATATGAACTGATAATACAATATGCGCTTTATAATATATAGGGAACCCGAATAAAATGCAACACCATTTTGTGAAATTGTTGACATTTAGTTTTGCTATTTTCCCAAATCTGCATATTATGGAAAAATAGAGTATCAGCAATTAATTTTTTTCTGAACCGGTTTTGCCAACATGAATTGGCGTGAGAATTCCAATTATATTAATTTAAAAAAATATAAATCAATTTTACATTAACAAATCAAAAAAATTGCAACAGAAGTTCGTTTGGTTTACAATTTACTTCAATTTTCTAATGGGAAAATGTGAAGCAGCAAATCCCTTTGAAATGAAAAATTCCTATTTTTAATACCATTTTTAGCGTTTTTGTATGAGTTACCTCTACATATTTCAATGACGCAATTGGAGGACGCTATAGAAGTATGAATTTGCGAAATATGAAAAGCTCATAATTATACCAAAAATTTTGATTTTTTAGATTTTTCCTTCGATATGTGTCGCTTTTAATCAGGTCTTGACATATAAAATCCAAATAATATATATATATATATACCAGCTATATTTGAAATATATATATATATATGTATATATATATTAGTGCTTAAAATACGATTAGACCCCAAGATAAAACAATATCAATTGAACTGAATTTTGTATTTTAGTCACGACATTACTCCCATTTAGTTTTTTTTTTACTCTTTTTCCCACTTTATGTTCGGATATACTCCAACAATTAATTTTCGACTTCTCAAATGGAAATTATCTACAACACAAAATATTAATAAAATAGAACACGCCGCTACTAAAAAATTGTAACACAATTCCAACAACATCAATGGGTCATTTTTTATTAATACTGGTTAGACATTTATTAACATGTTACTGTTGTTGTTGTAGTGAATGTAGTCAATAACAGATTTTTTTTATAAATTATGCCGATTGCCACAATATTTAAATCTACATTTTCAGATTCGTTGGCATGACCTAAAATGCTTTAAAACTTTTGTTTAAATATTATAAAAATAATAATAATGAGGAGGCTTTTTTCTGTCCGGCACAATCGGAGGAGGGAAGTACCATAAAAAACATGTTTTCAACAAAGTCCAGCCAACATTTAATGAGCACCACAGGCCAGGTCATGATAATCCAAATGCATATATATGAATGGGTGTGTGTGTGTGTGTGTGCGAATGATTGTTTGTATTCATCATGCACACAAACAAATAGTGCTAAAGGGATGAATAGGTGGATGCCAGCGGCACGGATCCTATGCGAACATTGGTGCCACATTGGACATCAAAATATACACCTGCCCGAACCAGACTATTTCACAAAAAAGGGTCCACATAGTACCCAACATGTCCAATAAGCTAAAGCATAACATTATCATCGACAGAAACAGCAGCAACAACACCAACAAAACAAACAAAAGAAAATGATATAAATTAAAGCGGAAAATGCAGTGAACAATGAAAATAGCCATGATCAAGGAGTAGGAGCCGCCACTACTCCCATAATCAGCTGCCTCGACAACAGAGTGCTGGGGAAGAGGGGTTGTAGGGGATGGTGGTGGTGCAACACACCAAGCACACACACTCACACATACAATCGCCTCTCAAAGCTTGTGGTACTCGTACATCAACATTTGGCGTGCATTCCTGCAATCGTTATTTGTAATATGCCACATCTTTCGCAGTATGTCGTCGCTATAAGCCCTTCCATGCAAATGGGGTACACCTCTTCTTCGATTTTGCTTGATATGCCCCAACCCGCGCCTAGCAAATCGCTCGGTCGGTCCCGCATGCTGAAGAGTGTCAAAAAGTGCGTATCATTGTTGGCAAATAACGAAAAAAGAAGCGATGTTATGTTAAAAAACTGCACGGAAACCGATGCACACACACACACACTCGCACGCCTGCAAGTCAGCACTCATAATACACAAAAAGAAGAGTGAAAAAGAAAAGAATGGCTTTTTGTTCCTCTTTTACGCGTAAAAAGTAGTGCATCACTTACACACAAAAAATGAACAAAAATTATGTACAAAAATTGCATTGCATCTATGAAACGGGGAGCTCCGTCCCCAGGACCAGACCGCCGTCGTCATCGCTGGCCGCCGCCTCTCTCTCCACCGCCACTCGACAAAGGCATCCTGCGCCAGACCAGTCTAGGCCAACACGAGAGCAGCTTACATTATTTACTTCGTAAGCAGCAGCAGGACATGAATAAACGCGCCTTTTTTCGGACCAGCTGAGCCTGTGTGCGTACGTACGTGCAGGTGTGGGTGTATGTGTGCGTGTTGCTGGGCTCGTGTGTTGGTGTGCGTTGACGGGACGGCATTTTTTACAATTTTATTTTCGTGCGTGTGCGAATGAAAAATAAAATACATAAAAATTCGCCATGCGAAAGAGGCTGAGGAAAAAATGCAACAAAACCTCAATAGGACACAGTGTTGAGCCTCTTCTGTTTTTTACCCACTCGGAGGAATGGACACACAACACGGTCGCCAACAAACAACAATCTTTTGCAATGACAATGCTACAACAACAGCAACTACAAGTCGATTGCCGGTCGAATGCGGATGGTGTAATAAGTCGGGGCAGTTAAAATCAGATGGTGTCGTTAATGGGTATCAAAATTTTGGAAGCACGCAATGAGTGATTACAAAGCCATAGATCCCCGAAGAAGTCACTTGAAATAGCCAATGATTGTTACTCTGCTGTTATACAAGTGTATAAACAGATAAATCCAGATAACGCCAGAGATTTTTTTTCAAAATTTTAAATTTGATTTTTAAATAACTATCAATAAATAACTATTTTTTTAATAAAATTTGGTTTTAACGTGAAGGTAGGAGAGTATAGAATAAGAGACAACACAAAAATAAAACACTATAGAAATTCACCGATATTACTGTTGTTTACCAACAGGGATATGACATAAAAGGACGGTGGCGCCAAATGAGTTAAGCGTTTCAAAGCACACCATCCTGGAAACTTCCATGGAATATATTAATGAGTCCTGATCAATGTTTTCCTGTAAATCGAATACGCCATATTGTCTCTTAATGGACAAGTGTGCCTACATGTCCAAAATGGAATTCGCCACATTGGCCACGAAAGAGTTCCGGCAACAACAATCGAATGATTATCGAATTATAGCAATTGCAAAATCCTCGATTGTGCACCTCGTTCGTAACTGCATCGACTCCGCAACAACAGCGCCAGTTACTCATTTGTTGAGTGCGTATTATTGGAGGCCTTGTGCGTGTGTCATGTGTGGCGGCAGTGAGTTTGTGCGTAAGTTTGATGGCTTGGCGGCGTTGTTGTTGCATATCGCGAAAAAATGACCAAAACGAAAAAGAGATGCACTGATACTTAAATGCGTGTGCAAAAAAACAGTAAAACCATAGCTTTCACTGTTCAGCATTTCCATGGCCATACACAAACAAGCACGCATACGCTCGCTATACGGCCACCAACACATTTTTTAACTGCACTTCTTGGCAACAAAAAATGGATGCAACCATCCAGAATGCAACAACAGCAACAACAGCGGCATCGGTGAATGTAACCCAACGAGGTAACGCAACAAAAAACGACGAAACGGAAAAGACCTCCTTCAAAAATGAGGCAACAATAATGCTACCGTACTTAGCTTTGGCGGACGTGTTGATGCGTCTGTGTTGGTCAGATCCTGCAATACCAACGAATACCGGCAGAGGTAATAACAAAGGTCCCGCTTTGATGGGACTGTAATGGTGGTGCTCCCCCTATCTTTTGCTATCGCTCCGCCACTCTCTCACCACCCTCCCCAGTTCCAAGAACCCACACAGAGAACAGCATATGATGGCTGCATGGGACCAAAAATCTAGAGCTGATTAATAATGTATGTATGCATGCAATTAACGTGACAGCGTTCCATCCTCCTTATTAACCATCCTACCAGCCCTGCTCACCCCAGCGCACCCAGCCGGCCGACCATCATTTAATCTCACACCATACCAGACGCCGCCAAACATACTTCTGCAATAATTAAATGAGTTTTTACTAAAAATAAATTAATGTTAGAGCATTTGTTGGTATTGTTGAATTTTTATGGCAACTCAACTAGAACTCAACTTTAATATTGGGCCAATGATATAATTGGGTTAGTAATTGATAGGCAGTATGTTGTAAAAACAACAACAACGACAACAACATACATCAAGAATTTGACGATGACAGCTCAATACAATTTACATTGAATTTGCAAACCAAAAAAGGAGAATGTATTTTAAATAAAAATATCAATATTATTTGAATGTGACGCAATACTCTGTACTGATAGATTCATTTCATAACATGTGAAACAATACAAAGTTCCAAGTTGCACTTAAAACTGTCTAAGCTTTTATATTTATATTAGAATAACCATCGTGCGAAACTTTATCTGCTTTGAATCGGTTTACCAAAATTAATTTCACGGTGTTAGGTGTCTTCCGATTTTGTTAGGTGTTGAATTAAGGGCTTAAAGTCAGACTGCCCATTGCCCTAATGAATATTTGATGAATGGCAGAAAAGCATCCCCCACTTCGCCATGTTACGATTGTGACGTTATTCAATTGAACATTTAATTAGGAATTCTTTCTAATTTGAAGAAAAAGAAAGAAGAAAAACATCAGCCGAGTAAACATCAACCATCAACAGTTCAGAAAAATCGATGAATGTCTGAGTATGATGTACAAATATGGACTAAATACACAGATCGGAAATTGGGAAACCTAATCAGTGACAAAGCGACAAATAAGATATGACCTGCAGTAAATTGCCAACATTTGAATGTCACTTAAAAGAAATATTCTTTTGGGAACAAGAATCGAATCGAATTCGGCTTTGTTGATTAAAAACATAATGCCGTCTATTTGTAATAATGGCATAATCATGGTAAAGTCACATAATTTTGTATCCGGAATATTATTGAATTATAACAAGTCTTAGCTCATATCGACTACAAACTTATCAACCCGCCCAAAAAATGTCCAAAGATGCAGCAACTCCGAAAATTACCAAATGGTTTATTATGCAAATCTACAAGAAAGTCCGTTAAAAAATCACATCAAAACTGGACATTATCTGCAAAATAAAAGGAACAAAAAATGAAGCTACGGGTGCTTAGATATACAGCATCAGTTAAGGATTCATGAAACATCTACACCAGAACTGACCAAAGATGACCACTGAAAACCAGTTCGGTACGCTGGCGGAAAGGGGTTGTTTATTTCACACGTCTTCCAAATTCCAAGACATGTCAAAGTTCATTTAAACCCTTTACAGAGACTGGCCGCAGAAACAGCGATTTCTCGGACAAAAAGATGCAAACGGTGGTGGGTTTCCTTTATGCGCTCCAAGCCGTAGATCAGTGATGCTGTTTGCCGATGTGGGGTGTCCAGTTGTTCAAAACTGGATTTTTGTGTAATTTTTATAAGAAATCTTTTTAATTTGAGAAATCAGGATTGAAAAGGGATCTTTTTTGGGTCGAAAGAGTACCCATTCAACACTGAGTGTTGAAAATTCTATGTGAAAGTTCACTAAAAACTTATAAAACTATCCTGTTTTTCTAGTTCGGATGCTTGGCGGCATACATTGGTATCCTAACTAATGACGATGCTAAAGTGTGAGAACATTTTCTTTTTTCGAAGATATCTCATGAAAGACGCTTCATTTACTAAATGATAGAACGAGTGACCTCCAACAGATGGACATGGGCAAGAAGAGAAAATATAACGAATATTTTCAAATATTTTTGTACGAAGCGATTTAAATAATTTTGACTATATACACATATGGGTACTGTACACATTTTTTGGCATCTTCTCTATATTGAAAAGCTCATAACTTTACCAAAATTTTGATGTTTTTATTTGTCTCGTCCATAATCATCAGGTCTTGACATACGAAATCCAAATACTATATATCTACTACCTGCATATTAAATAAAAGTTCTAAAACATTTTGTTGCCTGTGGGCCACAAAGGGTTAAGCATCAAAGACAGACCTGTGAAGGTTCTGAAAACCGCATATCATTTGATTTTTAATACATACTGATTATTTGTATGCTTTAGTAATAACGATTAAATTACATCCGTAAAACAAAAAATTATTTTTAAACTTCAACCGAAAAAAATCAATTTCATGAACAATTTTATTTTTGGTACTGATTTTCAACGTGATTTGAATAAATTAAACAGATCATTGCTATCTTATTTTTTTGAGAGTAGCAAACAATAAAATATGTTTCAATTATTCTAAAATTTTCAGTTTACAAAAAAAGTGACTATACCACATTACCAACCTATACAACATTTGCATCACTTCCTCTAGTATGTATGCAGCATCAGCCTTATGGCTAATGCGGGTATTGGTTTTATATCCCAAGTTTCCTTGGATCAAATCCGTTTCAGACAATTTGAAATGGATTTACATCTGTCTGGTCTGTAGGGGCACACAATAACATATTAATATTAACATATTAATATTTCTACCAAACATAGATTAAGTTGTAAGATAGGGAATATCGGTCCACTCCTTCTGGCGACTTCCCACAAAATGGTATAAATTGTGCAAAATATGTATTTTATAATTTTATCCGAACGGACTATCCGATTTGAACCAAACATTGTACAGCCGATTGTCTTTAACAAGCCTGGATCAAAACCTGCAGGCCCTCTCCTTCTGGTACCTCCCTCCAAAGAGTCAATATTTATAAATTTGCAAATTTAATTTGAAGCGAATAACCGATTTGATCAATATTAAATCGGAAACCCCTTTTTATAAAAATATATAACTCATATAAGCGAAAAAACATAAGCTGAGGGTATATATCTGTTGGCAACATCGACTGACACTGAAACGTATAAATTTTTTTTTTTAAATTTTAGACGTTACAAAAAAACGAAATTTAAAAATTAAGTTTGGATGTCTATTGTCAATATGCGTAATTGATGACCTTTTAAAGGGGAAATGTGTTGAGTCGTTGTGACGAATTGTTTGCAAAATAATTGTTTTATAAAACAACAAACTGGAAAAGTATTGATTTTCTTATCGGACAAGCGATGGACAAACAATACAAATCCTAATCTTACATAGACTCTATAATGTAGACCGTGGTGGTTGACCTGAAGCATATACTTCTAACTATTTCGTCTTATATAACATTCAGATAGATACAACCAATCATTTTCACCAATTTCGTTTACCTGGACAACAATGTTGCAACCCACCCCAAAATTAATGAGTTTCCAACACATACCGAACATATCCAACTGATTGTGGCCCTCGAGCTCGAACTAAAATATGAACAAATTTGGCATTTCAAAGGCATTATAATGGAGTCGGTAGTCCACCAAAGGAAAGAGACAAACCTCGAAGACAAGACAACATCTTAAACCAACCCATTTAAGGAAGCTGAAGACGCACCAAATGACATCCCTTAACCTACAAAAGTATGTGACTGGGCAATGACAGTAGGGCATACAATGTTTGCTATCTAAAAATCACCCTTTTGAGGTAGGCACGTGATTTGCTTAGAAAGAGCAGCAATATTTACGGCTGGATGGTATATAAGACAACCAAACTTGTTCTCCTTACAAGGATACATTGAAAATAACCCTTTCCTTTGTCTTCGATCCTGCTATGCACCAATATATTGACGCACACACACATATTGTAAGAAAATCATCTTTCCCTCGAAGGGGAAAAGATCCATTTCCTTGAAGCTGATAGGTGATGGTTGGGCTTTTGTTTGTCTGCTGGTATGGTCATCCTGCTGGTCACTTACGATCAGTTATCACTTTACTGTCCGTGTGTTCATTACACTTCGCTCTCGTGGAACAGCGCGCGGTTTCGGATTGTTATAAATTTTCGTTTTGTCGTTTGAATTTCAATGAAAACCCCAAATAGTTATTGACTCTTGAAAGACTTTGCTTTTGTTTTTGTTATTTGTTTCTGTTAAGTTTTTGTTTTTCAGAATTTGTTAGATTTGTTAACAAGTTTTTGTTGAGTGTTAGTATTGAATAAAGATAAAAATGATTAAACAATTCCATATAAATTATTAAGTATCTGTGAACTCAAAACATCTATGATGGTATTTAATAAACAACAATTTTATGACCATCGAGTGAAACAATTGGTGTAGTTCCGTGTTAATATTATGGGCTCATGAGAACATGTGGATATTTTGCAGACTAATCGAGATCATGTCATAGATACAAATCGAATCTAAAACCACAAACTTAATAAAATAAAATAAATTAATAAAATATTACGGCGTTTGA
The DNA here is from genome assembly GCF_032173495.1 of Musca vetustissima. NCBI lineage: Eukaryota > Metazoa > Arthropoda > Insecta > Diptera > Muscidae > Musca > Musca vetustissima. Next base: position 266,081 of record NW_026880550.1, read on the forward strand.
AAGTTCCAAGATATTTGATCACACCAAGAATATTCAGAATGTTGATTTGCAATATTCAACTATTTTTTCCCAAATGATCTCTTTCGATTAAACCGACATGATGGCATGTATAGTCCACAACAAATTGTTACCAAAAGATTAAACTCCAGATACTGTTTTTGTAGTTGGATTATGCCATACCACGAAATTCCAAAATATATAAATCAGTAATGCTTTACATATAAATGAAAGTTGGCTGTTCTGCATTGTATATCACAATAACATATGCTTTCAATAAAATGAAATATCATATATGACAATATATATTTGTGTATATTAATATTTCGATAGGTGTTAATATTTACTGAAACGCAAACCTTATTAACTGTGTTTTCTTTTTTCATTTCAGTTTTGTATGGATCCCATCAGCAGAATTCAATATTTTATTTAAAATTCAATTCCGAAAATTCTACAAAATTTTTGAAGTATTACTTTCTGAAAATGTCTTCAAATGGAAAAGGTCAGGAAACTAATCCTGGTGCCGCAGGTGCAACAAACACTTCCAACGGAAATAGTCATGGTCATCACTCAAACCAACAGCAACACGAGCTATCCACGAAGCAGCGAGACATGCAAAGCTTCCACGCGTACTCCAAGCTAGCAACTCATCCTTTCGCCTGTGACAGTGCTAAGGCCGATCACGAGCGCAAGCTGTATTCCATCGAGGAACAACAAGAGACAGAGCTTGAACGGGAGCAAGAAAAAATTGATGCCGAAAGTGCCGACAATGCGTATGATGCTGACGTTGATGATGACATGCTAGTTCGTAATGTTGTTGCACCTGTGGTCACTATGGAGCAGGGTGGGGAAGGTTCAGGTTCATGTGAAAAAATACTTGATGATAAAATGCACATTTATGAGGTAAGAACACAAGAAGTGTGTTTAATTTTCCTAACTGTTGTCTTGCAAATCTCAATCCTTGTATAAATGATTATTGTATTGGGATTATTGTTTTTATCTCTAGCTTTTTCAACCGTGGGCATTAAAGACATACGGTGACTTGGCTAAAACTAAAACAATAACAATGAGAAAAAAGATTCGCATTTTAAAAGCTTTGGAAGGCAAGGAGCATAGTCGTCCGGATAGTTCGAAATTTCGTTTCTGGGTAAAGACCAAAGGTAAGAACGAACGTCGACACAAATTGTGTTCAATTGTATTAAGAATTGTGATTCCTTACAGGGTTTACAACGAAACGACCAGAGAGTTTCGAGGATGCACCTTGTACGCAACCTCAAAAGAAAGTGCTACCACCAGATGCAGTTCTCTCTGAAAATCCAGCAGACGTAGATCTCTATGTGGCCTCTACAGCAAAGGATTTGGACAAACGAACGTACCGGAAAGTTGCCGTAGTCGAGGAATTTTTCGATATAATTTACCAGATTCACATGGAATTGGGCGGCAGAAGTGGTATGCATGCAGGACAGAAACGAACCTATCGAATTGTGAGCTCTTTATTGACCAAAAATGCATAAGCTCTCGACTAATTGGTATTGTATTTACAGATCTCGGAAACTTATGCTTTTTTGCCTAGAGAAGCTGTTACTCGTTTCCTCTCCATATGCCCAGAGTGCAAGAAAAATCTGAGACCTTCTTCACCCTCGGTTTCACAGGCAAAGGAAGACCTAACCGGAGCTATACAGAATGAAAGCTCATCAGAAGTTGAAGTACTTAACTATTCGTCCCACACTGAAAGTTCCATGGAAGCGGGTCCAACTACAAAAACATCAACAAAAACTTCATTGGCAACAGGGTTGTTACAGAACCCAATTAAAATACAGCCAAAAAAACGAAGATATTCCAGTCCGGATAATAATTCTAAGGTTTTTGTCTCTAGCTCGGAACCAGTAGATTCCTATCAACGCTTACCAACTAGGGCAAGTTCAAGTCCAGTTTTAGATCCATCTTCTAGACCTATGGTAACAGCACAAACGCAAAAACCTAAGATCCGCGTTAATCCCAATTTACAAAGACCCTATACGCCACCACTTCAGGAAAGTTCCGTTTTTGCCCAACCTTGTCATTCCGGCTATGGTTTTGACTTTCACTCACTAAAATCACGTGGGAATATGATGCGTTATTATGACTTTATGCGTCGCTTATATTCCGGGAATTTGACCATGCCTCATTCATTCATAGCACCACCCACGTTCGCGAAAGAGCTACCTAAAAGAGACATGCCACCAGTCAGCTCGAAGAGTCTATCACTGTCGAAGCAGTCATTGGCAGAAAAGTTCAACTCGTCATCTTCCGACGACGATGCGGCTGTTACAGCCAAACGTTTTAAAAGCTCCTATGAGAGTTCTGAAAGAACAAAAACAATAGAATTATCATCCGGCCAACTGCAAATACCAACCGTTGATAAAGACTTCGTAGAGTCTACCCAAATCCGTGCAATTAATCTTTCGAAAAATTCTTCTCATTTCAGTGCTCGAGAAAATACTCAAAGTGAGAGCTGCATACCACAACGTCCTACGTCATCACTTGAAGTACCGCCGGCTACCTCGACACCTACATCCATTAAACAGGAGGCACTGAGTCCACCGAAGCCGACAATACTGCCCACACTGCGGATTCCTCAGATACGTTCAATGCCGGGACTACCTCCTTTGGATTTTGAAAGACTCAAGCCGATTACATCCACCTATTTGCAGCTGACCCGAAGTATGGGCTTGAGCGATGAAGAAGCATTGCGCTTTGATAATTTGGTAAGTAAAGATTTTAAATATTCTCTGTAAGGCAGAAATAAATAGGCTATTTATTATTGGACAGGAGATTCATTTTTATAGTTCCAAATAAAACCATAAAAGGGCGAAGTTAAGTCCAAAATCATTTTTACATTTTTATTGAATAGAATATTCAGTAGAATCATATTTATTTCATTCATATTCATAGTGTTCTCAATTATTTATATACGAATTCCTCCAAACCAATAGTCGAAATTACTGATATAAAATGAGGAATATGAGCCAGGAAACAAATTTTAACCTATCATTTGTTTTTTTACTTCAATGTCTTTAGGTCAGTAGTTTCGATTATTACCCTAAACAAAATACTTTTATTTACAAAAACAAACAATATTTTAAGAGAATACCTCATATTACGTTTTAATATTTAATTAATATTTCTTATCAACATTTGTTTCGTTAGATTGCAGAAAAATATGTTACGTTTTTCATTACTGTTTGTTTTCAAAATTAACGATTTACATTTTAAGTTTTATTTAGTTGGTTAATTGTTTTTATTGGAATATGTTTTTCGTATGCCTTTTCGCGCGTAGATCTAGGCTACTTTTATGAACAATATATTTTATTGCATTTTAGGTGGCACACATTTTATGCATTGAAACCAAAACATTTTTTTACTAATTTAGTCTATTTTTTCCATGACCTATTTGGCCTAAACAACCAATCGAAATGAGCCGTAATGCATCCAAGAACAAAATACGCTACAAATCCCAAACACCGACCTAATGAAAGAAACACTCATGGCAATAGCAAAGACAAGAACCTACCCAGCAAATGTTTTGGCGATTAGTTACATATATATTTTTTCTTTGCAATATTTTGAATATTATTTTAATTATTTGGCAATGTTTTTTGTTTGTTTTGTTTTTGTTCTTTTTTAATTTGTTTTATTTTATTCGAAACAGCTGAGCTTTTAATAAATTTTGTTAAAAAATGTACACTTTGTTATTGGCTTCTTATTGCTGCGCTAATGCTTTTTAATGCTTCTTAGTTTTTGTATTATTGAATTCATCTAGATTTTCGAATAAAGCTTAAGAAAAAAATCAACTGCACCTATGCGGAAAAAGTATTTCGATTGTTCTTGAACCTACAGGAGAGTATATATGTAACAGGTAAGTGTAATATGCAGTAGTTAGCTAAAAAATAAGTTGCTAAATTAGATTATTTTAATATCTTTAAGAAGTGGTAAATCGAGAAGTTACTCCATACAACTAATCCAAAATCAGTTTTGGAACTATTAGTATACATATAAATTAAAGTAATATTGATTTTTTAATCGTTTAATTTATATTTACGTAATATAAAGTGAAAATTGTGTAACCTCATCATAAAAATGTATCCATCAATTTTTGGTTTTGCCATTTTGGGACTAATGCGTATTCGATATGAAATATATCGGGAGAAGTCATATAAATTCCATCAAAAACAAATAGTGGTTTATAGTAGTGTTTATTCTACGTGTGTCAAGGTTTACAAATAAAGGCTTGTAAATCATTTGCCGACTTATAAAATGATAAGAACGTCCATCTTAAGTTCTAGTTTCGATGAATTCGATTAAGAAAACTGAACAATATATTTCCACAACACTGATATTTCTTTTGATGTCAACGATACTGCTATAATATATACGACTGGCAACAAGTTTCTTTCAATCGTCTAATTAGAAATGCTTCGTATAATGTACGATTAAGATTTTCTACAGTGTTACAGTATTTCACTATTCGAATGCATTCATATTTTGTCTGGTACTCTTCGAGTTTCCTCGACAATGTCACCCGCTAATATATTGGATTTGCATCACACAGCAATCACACCAACTAAAAGGTCAAATAAAAAGGCAACAATTCGAGATATTCAAAACATTTGTCCGTTCACTAGTCATTGCTGATAAGAATTTCAAATGAATTAAACAACAACAACAACAACTTCAAAACCTGAAATGCAACTGACGAACAAAAACTAGAAAATGCGTATTATGGAATTGTACTGAGAACGTGTATGTGTATTAGAGAGCGGTATTCACTCAGCGGTAACTACTTGAAGGGTATGCCTTTGGTTACTTGTCGGTGGATGGGTGAGCTCAGAATAAATCTTACTTCCAACAAGGAGCCATCATCGTCGACGATTGTGTGTGTGTATTCGCCACTTCTGGCCAAGATGTCTGCTTTCGTCAAATCGAAACGGGCCAGAAAGGCAGAAATCGGGCTAAGTGGTGGCGAGTATACAACGGGTCTTTTCTGCTCGTAAAATGTGTTGTACATTGTGGTTGGCATCTTGAAGCTGGGACTTGCGACTTCACGGTGTGCTGTCTTCATTTCGGGATACTCCACCTCTGTTGGGTATTTATTTTCAGTTCTCAGAACTTTGCCCGTATTCATCTTCGGTTGCAAATGAGGCGGCAATTTATTGATGAGAACATCATCTGCCGGGTTTCCGTTGTCCAATACCTCAGCGACGGGCAAGTCTTCTACATTAATTGTTATCGGCTTTTTTGTGGTAGTTGCGGCAGGTGATTTTGGTTTTTGTGTACTTGTTGCATGGGGTTTTTGGCTTGTTGTTATTGTTGGCGGAGTAGTGGGAATTTCAGAGGTTGCAACGGTTTCTTTTGTTGTTGTTGGTATCGGTGGTCCATATTGACTCCTTAGAAATTCGTCCAAGCTTGGCAAAGGTGTTGTAGCTTTTATTTCTGGCTGTGTTTGTTTTGGCTTCGATGTAGAACTTTGTTCGGTAGGCAATATTTTGGTTTGTACTGTCGTGCTTGTCGCGATTGTTTCTTTGCTGGTTGTTGTACTCACAGTTGTATCATCGTCATCTTCCACAACAGTCCAGTCATCCGGATCACCCATGGGCTCGTGTGGCAACCAAGAACTTGGGAAGAAAGGATTATCAAAAGAAGGCCAAGATTTCGAAGGAAAATTGCTCTCAGTTCTGGTCAGTTTCGGCTCGGAAGAATGTGTATTTATTGTCCATGATGGGGATTCTACTGATGGAAAACCACTGAACTCAATTGGGTTGGTGGAATAGGTTTTTACAACTCTGGTCTCGCCATTTGGCCCTCTGTAAGTTTTAGTAACCTGACGATGATTGCTTGGAAATTCATCGTCTCCAGTACTTGATGGGGATTCGGCGGATGGTAATCCACTGACATCCAATGGGTTAGATGAAAATGTCTTTACTACACGAGTCTCTCCATTCGGTCCTCTGAATGTTTTTGTGGTATGGTGGTAGTTTGTGGGAAATTCATCGTCTACTGTTGTTTCCACAATTCGTCTGTCTCCATTGGCGTTTGTGTATACTTTGGATTGTTTGCGGGCACCCGTAGTGCTCGGTTCCGCAGACCAGGGTGAAACTGGACTTCCAAATGTCGGGCTACCAAACCAATTGTCTGTGCTTCTATGATCAAAATTATCTCGTGTACCACCTGGTCTTGGTCCATTACTACTTGTGAAGGTCCTGGTCACAGTTCCACTGTTTGATGTTGGTATGTTCAGTGAGCTGGGAACCGTACCGCCATAAATTTCAGTGAGTGTTTTGGAAGATATACTGCCATCTGGGTCAAGTTTATATGTTGTTGTTTTTTTAATTCCCGGAGGTTCAATCTTCACACGAACCACAGGCTGTCGTGTACGTAGTAATTCGGCAACGGCATCGCCGTCCATTCCACGCCGTATTGCTGCATTAATTATAAATTGATCGAACGAAGACGGAGCTGAGCCATCGCTGGTATCAATAATCTCAGCATCTGGATTCCCATAGAATGCCCATGCAGCCGAAAGAACCTGCGTAATAGTGGTTTATGTATTTTTCCTTCAATAATTAGAGTCCATGAGTAGCTTTTACCTGTAGGGCCACAACGAGCTTTAAAATAATCCTCATGTCGACGTTTTGATAACTTATCCTCAGTAATTGATGTGACTGCCTCCGCTGTTGGAGGGAAACTGAATCTCCGAGACGTGTGCAGTATCTCATATAGGTTTGGTTTTAGAATTGATTCACTATTTGTTTGGATACTCCGGTTAGCAGATAAGCATGTGTCATTGTTTACTTGTTTGTGTGCATTTACCGAGAAAACCCAAGCGATGGGTTTTATTTGAAATCGGGGTTATCACAAAAAGCTGGATTATAAATGAATGCTAGATTATGAGCTTTTTTCTGCTCTTGGGATTAGAAACGACATGAATCTCATTATTGTAATTTGCGATCTTGAAACGGCAGACTAACTGACGTACTGCCATTCAGACAGCAGTATGTATTTATTCATTTATTTGTATAATAATTAATCATAATTATAAATTGTTAAAAATTGTCTTGAAATAATAACAAACAATTTAATGATGATACTATTTTTTGTTTTGTGCATGAATTGTGGAGGGGTTTTTTGATTTTTGTAAATGGATTCTGAGAAGTGATTTATCAAATTCGATGCCGAATCAAACAGATTCCGAATTCGGAATTTTCCAATAACATGTCGTGCATTTGTTGTTGTTTCTCTATCTCCATATTACAGTACAGGGGATCTATGGGCCTAATATAAACACACTAATTAAATAGTTCTCAATTGGTTTGGCGGTATTTCATTTAAATCATTACTTTTCATTACGTCGTTGCCGTTGAAGGAAAGGTCTGGGGTATTCAAATCTCCCTCTTTTTGGAAAATGCTTTTGGACCAAATTCACAGCAAAATGGAAATAACAATTCTGTACGTTTTAAGATGCGATACACTAATTGTTTCCTTCGTAACCCCACCAACACTGCCGCCATGCATCCAGCATCCGAACGTAATTGACGGGTGTGTGGGGTTGATTCCCCAACTTGGACTCAAACATTACGACGAAGAAATTCATTAGTCGTTCTACTTGAAGTAGATGCAGAACAATGTTCCGAAGGAAATGGGAATGTCGCATAAGACAAGATGGCAAGATGGGCCTGGACAAGCAACGGCAGGAGCACTGTAAGTACTCAACGAAATTGCAATTTTCCTTAGTTGTATTTTTTTCTGTTGCCGTATTTCTGTGAGCTGCATTTGTTTGTTTCCTTTGGAATAACTTCGATTTTGCGATGCGATGAGAATAGAAAATGCCAGCAAGCGGACAATCATTGAATTGGGGTGATGGATTTTAACGAGGCTTAAAAACTGGTTCACATTCTCGACAACTCAAAGATCTGGCAGAGGGGATTTAGATTTGGAAAATGTTGCACCCAGCTTCGCATCACGCCAAAACGGCAGTAATGCTCCATGTCTATGTTGTAATAGTTGTGGCAGAAAAAAGTTGCAATTTCAAGACCAGTATAAGCGAGAGTTTCCTTTGAATGTGTTCTTCTGTCTGCCTAACTGACGACTGTCTATCTCGGGTAAGCATTGCAAAAAGGGTGGCCTTGTCTAACAAATAAAAAAATCCAAATGAAAAGGCGAACATCTGCAATAACTACAAAAACAAGAAGGACGACTACGACGACGTAGCCTTTGTCGAACCCAAACATAGACAATTTTACAAATGATGATGATGATGGCGATGAAGAAGAATGCAAAAAAATATGAAAATGAAAGAGTCGACGTCTAACAAGGACTCGTCCGTCTGGCGTGTGTGCCGTGCACTCTTCTTTTGGGTGTTTAGTGTTCAAATATGGATACCCGTTAGTGGGTGGGTAAATTTTCGTTGCTATTGCCGCAGTTGGTCATATATACCAGCACACAAATGTGAACGATGAACTTGGAAGATCTTTTTTAAAATCAATATGGATAGAAAATGGTTTTTGCCCAAAAGTCAAGCAGGAAAATGGGAAATTAGATTTGGAATTTATTGGAACAGTTGTTTTTGAGTTATTGTATATTAAACGAAAAACGGTATCGCTGCCACCTGTCGTTTACAAATCGATTATATTTTCAAACGCTTTTGGCATTTTCAATTGAAATTTTAAAGAGACATTCTTAAGCAGTTGTAGGTTCAAATTAAAAAAATATATAAAATCGATTTTATCATACCGAGAACTCTAATAAATATAAAATATTGTTACGTTCTTGGATTTTACTTAATCCCGTACTAAATAAAACGCGGGTTCTTTTTTTTTTTTTTTTTTTTGATTACGAATATTACAATGATTTTATTGACACAACTTTACTTTACTTGACGGTTTCAATTCGCGATCTGATTCACAACTGACTAACAGCCTTTCCATTTCCCCTATTTATATGAGCCTTGCCTGTCGCTACAGAAGTTTCTAGACGATCTGGTAACACCTAGATTACGAACAATCTACCAATGCAACACACACATACAAACTTACATTGAGTGAACAATAACAACAACACATATACAGGCGAGGGAGTAACAAAGAAAGAGGAATTAAGCGATCATCAATGATGACGTTTAACAAGAATTGTACGTCAATAACAAAATAGAAAATGAAAGAGGAAATGGAAGGATGTAGAAAAATTTATACAATAGTTGTTGTTGTGAAGTTATTCGAATAAACTGCGTAGTAGAAATTTACGTTACAATTCAAATTCTTAAATTAACGGAATTCATCTAAATTAACTCAAATCTAAAGTTATATTCGTAACAATATAATATTATAATTTATGATACATTTTTAGGCAAGTTCTTCAATTATATTTCTCACGCACATTCGCACATGAATATTCAAGCATTTATTGGCCAACTTCAGCCAAAGACTGATTTTATATTATTTTACACATCATAAAAATGTTGACTGGGTTCCTGTTCCTCCAATGGAAATGGGTACGTTGGCTCCCTTTTATCAAGAGTTCATTTATTTTTCCTTCAGACGTTTTTTGTTGGCAAGGCAAAAAACAAGATTGGAATCCTTTAGCAAGGACTATCTCGTTTATGGCTACAAATGAAAGAACGAACGAATGAATAAAAAAGGAAACGAAATGAGACCGTTGGGTTTCTAACTTAAAACGTAATGATAACCCAGGAATGAGTACAGCTGAAGTAAAACAAAAAAACTTTACTTTTTGTTTTTGGTCCTTTTTTGAGTTTTCTTGTTCGGTATTCATGGAGAACTAGTGAACAAACAAAAGGATGCGGCCGTATCCATATACCTTGCCTTAATTTTCATGATAAACTTTTTTGTTGTCGTTTTCCATTTTCGAAGCAACGTGAAAATTAATGAAGTTCTAACTTTGGCCGAACCACACACACACACCGATATCAAATGAGACTGAAGTTGGGTCAGGGGACTTTGGCATCTTATAATTTTTAAACGAAATCCCTTGCTTAAAACACCACCACAGCAATATTTGTGAATTTACAGAACGAGAATTTTTAATGAATGTGTTTTCGAATTTCTTTTTTCACAACAGTCGATATAATAATAAAACAAATTCAAAAATATGTGACAATGCGGACAATGGCTGTCCACACTTTCATAACAGAAATTCGAATTAACTGATATGATTCTGATGTGCCAGACACCCAAACCTATTGACATTTGTTGACTATTCCGCTCATATTAGTTAACCCAAGCACTATTGCCCGAATAATTTTTTTTTACTTGATCCCGATAGTTATTCTAATTTTCAATTTCTATCGCTTTCACAATGCCAGGCTTCTGTATCTAAACGGACATTTTTCGTAAGCATACACTTCGAGTTATTTGTTATTTATTGTTTTTTTTATACGAATGAGAAAAACAAAACGCAACCCTAACAAAAACACACTCTTGCACAATTCCAAAATATCCAAAATATTCGTGGATGTCTGCACGACAAAAACACATGTATACGAGAAACATTTGTTTTCTACCACCACCACCACAAGAGCGGGAAGGATGTGGAGAAGAATGGAGTTTGGAATACGACAATAGCGATGCTCAAAAGGATATAAATAATATCAAGAACAGCAACAATATAACCTGTTGAATGGCCTTCAACAATGGCAAAGCCTTTCAAAGAAATAAACAGAACAAACAACGACTGTTTGGCAGACATTTCGCCAGTTATTTAAAGCAACAACGACAACAACAAGAACACCAACACAGATAAAGGCAAACAACAGCGTAAATAAATAAAACAAGACAAATTCAACCAAAAAACTGCCAAAAATAATACAACAAAACAAAGCACACGCAGCGAAGTATGCTTTAAAAAATCACATGTTCCAAATCTCCCAGAACTACACCGCGAACACAGACGTAGAGAGAAACACACCACGATGAACACACGAATGCCGACTTTCTTTAACAGAATACACAGAGACAGAAGTGCGATGTTCTCAACAACGACGATGATGGTGATGATGACGATGGCCACGACGATGCCGGGGGCCAACAGCAATGTCACATAGTGTTGCTTGTTTGTTGGTGGTGTATCAACGTGTTTTATTTTAGTCAGCATTTGTAGTTTGTTTAGATTTTGAAATGCACGCGAATGTAAAACAAAACGGAAGGAATAAACGTAAGCATAACATTGAGCGGATACAACAGAAAGGATTAGGGAAGAATTGCCTAAATGAAATCAGAAATATTGTGCGGTTATAAAGTCAAAGAAACACAATATTAAAATCTAAGGAACCGAATCGAGTTATTTTCAAATAAACTTCGACTCCAGTGTCGACTTAGAATAAAAGAGCTATTCATCAACTCTTCATGAAAATTAAAAAAAAAAGGTTGGCCCTCAAATATTGAAAATGTTATTTTCTCATAGAACAAATTTCGTTTCCAACGATTTAAAAAGTCGCTTGGGAAATCTAATGGTATTCGGTACTATAATTATAGAAACTATAAAATAAGTATAGTAGTTGTTTGCCTCAAAATCCAACAAAGCAGACCTACTCAAGACTACATTATATTTTTTTCATATATTTATCGGTAATTTATTTCAATTGAGTTATTCGAGAAACACAGCATCGTACATAGAATTTTAACAATTTGTGATTTTGGTTCGTATTTTTAACATCTCAAATATCACCCTAACAAGTTAGGGAGACTAAGAAAATAACCCCAATTCCAGATATTGAAAATACCAAGATGTTTCGATTTGTCGTCTTACCGGCAAACTCTTCCTCATTGAATTCTTAAAAAGATTGGTCAAGGAAATTTGGATAGTGTCCCCAATGTACGTAGTGTGACCAAGGAGTTTTCAAAATAGACGTTTATGTCTTCAATTTTAAGGCTGTTGGTGTGAGAAATGGGCTGTACATTGTACGTTTTTAAACACCCAAGTATGCATTTTTAATAGTTGGGTGGCGTGTGTATGAATGTGTACTCACACATAGGGAAAATTGCACACACTTATATCAACATCTTTTAGTACATGGATGGGTGTGTGTGTGTGTGAGTGAAGACATACATGTCTACAAGAATCTCAAACAAAATGTTAATTTTCGTTTTTAAGAGACTCATACGAACAAAGTTAGTTTTTGTTCGTGTGGTCCCCCATTACACTGCTTGCAAACAGTTTGCCACCCACTGTCTCTGTCTTCAATCGAATGTCTTTCGAACTGTTTCTAAAACTTAAAATATAAGGGTTAACTTTTCTAGTTTTGCCCACATTCTTAAGACATTACTCCTACCCCTACTGGTTGTATTGAAGATCTGTGTGGCAGAAGTGAAGTATGACAGTGAGGTGAATTCCAACTCCTTAGCATGGATACACAGGGTTAGAAAAACAATATAAATTGTTCAAAATTATGGAATGGACACAAATTTAGATGCCATCTCCCTTAATTGATAAATTGCACTTTCGGCTAAAACACTTCACAGTGTATCCTGTGTGAACAGTATATCCCAGGATGAATTTTTAAATTTCGTACCCTGACAAATATAATTGCTTACATTTATGTTAAGCATCTATGTATGTATGCTTTGGGTTGGTTTTGCCTATGCCGAAAACTAAAGAGAACGTACTTTTTGCTTTCAGTTTTTAACCGCCTACCAAAACCAAATCTTTTTGGGACAAAAATTAATCAGACACAGAGCACATATACATACAGTCATATAATTCGACATCGTCTTATGTATAGTAACAACTTTTTGAAAATTACATTAAGTATAGGTTCCCAATCCAGACTTGGCTGACAGAGATAGTTTATAGTGTAGTTTGGCATCTGTTCCAAAAAAATAAATATTTAAATTATAAACGATAAATAAATATTATGGAAATTCTGCAACAACAAATTAAAGTATAATTTGTGGTTTGTTTATTAAAACAGTGATATATATATATATATATATATATACACCTAAGTCCGTTTTTACACGGTATTTTTTTACACGGTTTGAAAATTGAATATTTTTAATTTTTTTAGGCGATTTTATTCCATTTAGCACGATTTTATGTACAGTATTTTTCGGTTAATTGTCCCTACGGTTAATTGGTTTCCACGCTTAATTTAACGACATGATGGGGCAAGAAATATGTTATAGAAAAATACATGTAAATTTTCTCGGATAATTAAACCCTGTTAATTGATTTTCCCGCTTAATTGGGTCCAAAAATAAATTTCCTTTTACTTTTCACCGGTTAATTGCATAATAATAATTGGAAAATAATCTGTCATTTTTTTACAAACATATTTGACATAATTTGTGAAAAAGACTAGGGACCTCTACTAATTCAAAACATATGTTTATTGCTAAGGAAAAACTGCGAGAAAGCGTAATTTGTATTTGACATTGAATTTTTTTTTAAATCATTAGTAGTTCCAATTATACGTGATTACTGTAATTGAACAAACTATTCAATTACGCGGGTTCGGATAATTGGTTCCTCGGTTAATTGAACAGAAATTTGTGCAAATTTTGATGTGCAATTAACCGAAAAATACTGTACTTACATTTTTTTTCTCATTTAATTTTTGCGAAGTATGTTCATATCACAAAAAAGTATTTATGAAAGAAAAAAGTCTGAAACCATCGATAGTATCGGTAGTTTGCGAACACTAGCTTTAAGATTTATGCGAATTCCCCTTTAGCGCGTACAAACAATTTTTACTGGTCAAAGCAAATGTGAATAGCACTAATTTAGGGGAATCCCCTTTATGTATAAGATCAACGTCTTTTTTACACGGCTTTTTCTGGAACCAATCTACCGTGTGAAAACAGAATTAGGTGTATATATATACATATATGTATATGGACTTTACATTGTCAAGTCGACAAGGACGGTTGTGAACCCCCATATTCAAATTATAAGAGAAAAAATAGATTCTTGAAAGGAAATATTTTCTAAGACACAAACATTGTCTACGGAATGTGATACAATGTCTCAAAAAATATAATTCGTATCCATATTTATGTATTTCGTAAATCGTCAACCTCAAATCCTTTTTATTTTTATAATTATGCATCCATCATCATATGGACTTCTTGTGATGATGGTATGAACTTTTTCACATTACAATGCATGTGTATAATGTTTCATTAAGCATACTATATACGTATGTATGTAGTTGCCTAATATAAATGTGTATGTGACTTGCTTAAACTTATGTTGTGGGCAGAGGAAATTTTTATTATTCTCAGTTGCAGTACGTACGCACAGTTTTCTAAACAAAATAGTCGTACGAACTGTACAACATATCTTAAGGTATATACTCAAGCCTGCATGGACTTTTGCAGCAGCATTGCCCAACCGCACATGTTGCACTTGCATTTTTTAATGTACAAGGTTTGCATAAGAAACGACCAAGGCATTCGGTCCGAAAACAATGACACCCCAAGGAAAACCAAGTGATTGACTCTTCTTAAGAAGAATACATACATACATATGTATGTGTTTCAATATACAAATACATAGGTAGTGAGTAGTTGAGATAGGCTCGTATTTGGTTGCATAAGCTGCAAATTGTCTTACTAATACATGCACACGAATGGAAAAATATTTGCCAATACCACCCATTTCGAACAACAACAGGAGCATTATACAGATTTTGGAAAATATGAACTATAGGTATTATCCATTAACATATAATCAATTGGAAGAAATTTGATTTGATTTGAAAACAAAAATACGTCTTTACAAGATATTTTTATCACAATATCGAAATAAATATCTGTAGTAATCATGGGTCCGTATTGGATGTCACTTCAGTCATGTTGAAAATATTAGTAGTAGTTAGGCTATTAATACAAATCTATTCCCACAGGATTTATAATATTTTTCCACCTAATACCGACTCTACTGTATTTTAAATTATGCATCTTATAATTTTATAATTCTTAAAAGTATGTATTTCTTTGTGCAGATGCGATTCTATATAAAAAATTTAATAAATATTTTTTGTACATGTATATGTAAATTATGTGTATGTACGGATGCGAGACTTTCCTAGGTGCCGACAACATACTTATGTATACATAACGTTATATATAACTATGTGTGTTTATTTAATGTATAATCTTATGTTGATAGAAAGAAAATGAAGCAAAAACGATGTCTTTGGTTTCTTTCTGAAATATCCGTTTTAAAAATACACTTCAAATTCCTATTATCAAGACATATATGATATCTCCAAAACAAAAAAATGTTATTATAATTATTTTTGTAATGCTGACAGTCAAATCGGAATTGGCTGATTAAAAATTATATTAAAATATTATATTATCCATTGATCAAATATATGCATATACTGCTTGTAATAAAATATGAATTATTCACTTTCACTTGTGAAATATATATTGCAAATCAGTGGCCACATCAATTGGTGGATTGGCCCTACTTGGTTTTTTTTCGAATTGAAGATCTAGAAGATTGTTATACCGTAACTCTATAAAATACGTGTTTTAATCTATAATTTCGTTGATTGACCTGCAACACTTTACACTGTTTTATAGGTTTGAAAATGGCAATACTATCTTCGGTCTATATCAAGGCAGCTACAAATTCGTATCCGTATTTTCAAAATTTTGACATTAAGATTGAGAAACATTTATCGTGTAACTAAAAAGAAGGTGAGATGGAATTTGTACGAGCAAAAAATTATTGAGGCGAAACAAATTATAATTCTATGTGAATACACTACGGATAACACATATTCTTATTAACTATGCCTGTGTTTCATTTAATAAGAACCAACTAATCGAATTTCATCACTAAAAAAAGTAAAGTAAATAATTGCTGATTATGCCAAAGCTGTTTTTTCGGAATATGCGTTTATATTAAACACATTTCCTATAACAAAAATCATTTTTTCAACATAAATTGAAAGAATATAATAATCGTATTCAGGTATATTGGGCACAGACCGTACATTTGTAATTGGTATTTATATTGTAGTTATTGCGAAGTTGAATCTGCCAAGTAACTTCAAATATATCCAAGTTCGTCATTTGCCATCACTGGCATTTGAACAGTAGGAGTCAAAGTTGATCGACTTTGATATGGTGGATTTTTAACGACAATTGAAACAATCGGACATATATTTCGCCTTTTTTATTTACATCATTTTAGCTGATCGATTTCTTTAGAAGTGCATGTCCAAATAAGGTCATATGGTTCTGAGTTATGACTGCTTCTCTGGTATTGATGAATATAAGAATGGAATGGAATTTGAATCACATTCTATAATGTAGACTTACGCTCTCTCATTCTTTTTTATGTTATCCTTGTTCCTGTCGCCAATGCAACCGCCACCATCAACACCCCTAACCCACCAACGCATCACACGATAATTCGAAGAACGAAAAGAATAAAACAAAATACATAGACAAAATAACACAGCGCTCGTCAAAAAGTAATTAGATTCTTGGAAGTTATATAAGTCCTAAAAATACTGTCCCAGAGACCATTACAACAACAGCAACAACAAATCATACTAAAGAGCGATAACGCACAAACAAAGTACCTTGGTAAAGGGGAAGAAGAACACAACAAGACCAACAACTGACGACGGACAAGAGCAATGACAAAGTTAACGCCCGGGCTGGGAGGAAAGTAGAGATGAGCGACGCAGAAAACAACACGAATGTGCGTTAGCTGAGCTCATACCCAAGCGGGCTCACATTTCCGGCGTGTCTACCAACTAAATCAAATAAAAAGCTACGTTACGACACCCCACCAACGCTCATTGCCAGTGAATGGGACTGTCCCAGTGCCATTATCGCTGTAAGGAGGAAACGGAAGAGGCAGCTACACAGACGGGCGGTCCATCGGGGCTGGCCAAGGCGCAACGAAAGTCGCTAACCAAAATTCCCCAGTGGTAAAGAATGTAACCGTATCTTGGCACCAGGGGCATGGACAGCTCTAGGACATCGACGGATGAGGATGATTCTCCTTCTCCGCACCAACATAAAGCCGAAAAAGGCAAAACAGGGCAAGGCACACTAAGCCAAACAAAAAACAGTTAACACAAAGTCGGACGAGAATGGCGACGGTGACGAAGGTAACGACGAATGTGCAAAGTGCGAGCACACAACCATTGCCTACATCCTTCCAACAGGGTTCGTGCCCAAAGTGTGTGGCCCTGACTGCTTGGCGAGTGCGTGGGTAGATGTGCCTCTGTGTGTTTGTGTTTATGCTGAAACGAAAAAGTATTTGTTTTCAGCAGTCCTTCGAGTTGGTCCTTAGTCCTCAGTATTAGTTCAGTGCTAGCACACCAATACTTTTATTAGACAATGAAACGGGTTGGTTGTGCCGCAACGGCAATGGCAATAACAAATCTCCATCCGAACGTCTAACAACCATCTTAATCCTTTTTTTATTTTTCTCAACAAAAACCTCATTCTTGTTTCATTACCTCCTCAATGTGCCCATCCAAAAAATGTTCCACAGTCTTCCCCTAAGCCACCGTTCATCACGCACACACACACACTCAATCAAAAATAAATTTTCGTTTTCGGAAAAATTATGTTTGGCCCCTGAACCTCAACAAATTCCGACCAAAAAAATATTTCAATGAAAGTTTAAAAGCAATGCAGCTTTTAACGAAGAGCTGTAACAAATTTGTGGAATAGGTCGGGCGCTCTAGCTTTTTTATTATGGAAATTTGCATTTTTTGTCTTTGTTTTCTGGCGAAGTTGAAAAAAGGGTTAAAATGTTTCATTCGCCAGGAAACTGCTTGGCTCGACAACCTTGTGAACAACTTAACGAAATACTAGCTCTTCATTTGGGCACGTAGTTAGCTTCGACGGAGGTAGTAAATGAGGTGGGTTGGGGTTGTTAAGGTAAAGAAGATGGCATAATTAAGTGAATCCTCCTTAGATTTGCTTTCTCTGCAATAGAATGTACAATTTTGTATTTTTTAATTACAAATTTAGCTGCCGTTGCAGATGGGGGGTTGAAACGAAAAATAATTTGTAAGACACATTTTCAATGTCCATACCGCATACAATCCATATGATATCGATTATGTTCTCATGTAACTCGATTTGTTCATTTATTTGAAAACAAATTCTCGAGAAAACTGCAACAGTCAATGACAACACTCGACCTTCTGTGAGATTTTGGTCGGGATCTGAATTTTTCAATAAATCTTTTGACCCAAGATTGAAATCTATTCAAATTTTTATAGTTTCGTTCGAGCGGAGAAACGTTGTATTTGTTAAATATTGAAATATAGCTTCCCATTTCATGGCAAGATATTTTTGGATTGTTTCAGTTTTATATATAGCTATTATATGCATTTTATAACCATGATGATCAAAAGTAAAAAAAAATTCTATTGATAAAAAAGCCACAAGGATTTTCAGAATTTTGATTCAAACCAGAACGTTTTTCAATGACGTCAATATTCATTTAATGTTTCTTTAATGTTTCGGCAAAGATGTGCAATAAACAATGTTTAATAAATCAAAATATGTAGAATATGACCCAAAACTCAAAAATTCATCTTTAGCACGGCTGGGATTTGAACCCTGGTTCCTATGGCATCTCACTTTTGTTGTCCGTTGTCCCTTAGCGAAGAAAAATAATGTAGGTTGTAGGGAAAGTAAGTTCTTCACTGTATTAAAAATCTGCTCTGAAAATGGATGTCTGAATCTTGACAAGGTTGGATTTAATTCGTAGATGCAATTTCGCAACAAAATCGATATAAATACAACGTAGTAAGTAACGACCTTTGTAAACACAATAAATATATTTATAGCTTATAACTACGGTCAAGGGACCGGCTAATTTGATCGCTATAAGCGATATGTAGTTTTAAACGATATCAAATAAAGGATATAACTTTTCTCGGAATTTGTGGATAAGTCCGACTTACATCGTCGTTATCACTGATGTCGTTAAAAACGATTTCGACTGAATATTCCATATTGTAGTGCATTTTCAGCAAACCATTTGCAACCCGCTTCAGCAAATACAAACAATCTAATTCATAATGGAACTGGCGAAACACTTATTTGGTCACATTTTATGCCACTTTAATACCCACCCCTGTCTTGTATTCTTCAGTGTTCCTAACTCGCTTTTCTCAACATCATTTATATGTTGTGCCCAAGATTCGGATTTGATTGACAGCAATGGTAACATGCCACGAGGCCATATGTTTGGGGAATGGGCGATTTTGGTCGTTTTGGTATTTTATTTAGCTAAAAATGAGTTTTTTCTTTCACGACTTCTGCACAAACACACATGCAGATAAATGGTTGATGTTTTGTGTGTTATCGGTCTTTTTCTTTCTCAGATATTGGTTTTTGTATTAGGGGTTCATTACATCCGCACAGAGGGTTATATGAATGTTTGCGACAATTTCTATTCATCCTTACAAACAGTGGGTGTTCTGGTTTACTCTTGTATATGGAGAGTATCTTTATATTAAACATGCTTGAAACATATCACATTGGGATATCTAAAACTCGCTTATAAACCCTTTGGAGACAAATGATTTGTTTTTTTTTTTTTTTTCTAAAAATGTTGAATGTGTTCTGAATTTTGTTCTATACTCTTTGCTAATATATTTATATTTTGTTATATAGCCTTTTAAAACTGACACTTTATATGGCTCCTCACAGTAAGCCATATGTAATAAGAGAATATTTAGTTATAGATATATGTTTCTACTGTAGCCATTAAGTATACTTTTATGTTTCTACTGTAGCCATTAAGTATACTTTGTAACTTTACTTAATTTTCGAAATAAATGGCAATTTTGAAATGAAATTACACTATATATGGGCAAGATTCCAAGGAAAATGGTGCTGGTGGATAATGTTAAGGATGTATTCTGTACAAATTTTCGGTAATATATTGCCACATAACTTGTCGTCTCTGACATTATGTCGTCTCTCTGACATTATATATCGGTTAAAAAAATTGTTAATCAATTGGAATTTATCGAGAATTGTTCGAATTGGAAAATTCCTATGTTGTTGGCTCATCCAAGGCTGAACGCCACAAAACACTGCACGATAAATGACAAACCTAGGGGGAGCACTGCAACATCAAATTGTCGACATTACAAATGTCATACATACGTACATACATTATCATTCGCCTTGCAAAAAATAAAATAAAATACGAAATCCTTCATAAGAAAAGACAGAGCGCAACTAAAGCCACATTTTGATGTGTCCATTGTGTGTGTTATCAGAAAAAACACCGAATATTAGAAACCCTGCCGTTGCCGTAGTCGCCAACGGAACCCTTCACATTCATGAGCCAAAAGAACGAACCCATCCAAACACTAACATCCCACGACATACACGCACATCATTTCTTTACCACGTTCATATGAACACATGGTGTAAGTGAGTGTGTGTGTACTTCAATACCCAAGGAAACATTGAAGCAGAAACGTGAGTGTGCCCCCACACGCAAAGCGTTGGCCAAATCAAAAAAGGAACGAGGATTACAAGTACAAAAATAAAAGTAACCCAAAACGCGAATCCCTCTTGGTTCACTTCGCTTTAGCAACGAGGGCCACGTTGTGAAAAGCGGCATTAGATGGCACATCGACCACTCACTCGCTCTTGTCACACCAATTCCCTCCTTCAAGGCATTGTCCCGCAACGATTTAGCCGTACTCCCACCACCCACTCTTCCACAGCTAAGTCCCTGGTTGTTATCCATCACAACACACCCACTGTTTGGCTTTCCGTTTTATTACGTTCCCTTTTTTATAAATTCGTGTGTGTGTGTGTGTCTGTGTGAGCTATGTTATATGGGTGTGTTTGCTGGAATAAGTAAAGTTTTTGGCCGTTATTGTTACTCCGAACGTGAGGTGTCCTTTTACTAAGCACCCCCAACATGCCCTAAAACCCCTTCCCCAGACATGTAGCCCTGTTTGAGAAACAAAAAGAAGCTTTGACTGACGACGACGACGCCTCCTTATACCTCCATTACACGTCCTTACAAATTCTTCACTTTTGTATAGCATTTGACGTTCCTTTTTATGTGTCTGTGAGCATACCGATTTTTTCTTTGGTCGCTTTCATTTGGAAAAGAATTTAGATTCGTGTAGAGGAGGGTTGTGAGAAAATTATAGTCGGGAAAAACTGTGATGTGATGAAATTTGTAAAACTTGCTATGAATTATCATTTGCTGTGTATTTCATTGCCTCTGAAAACCTCGCATTCGACAGTTTTTCTAATGCTGACTAATATTTTCGAATCGATTTGAGTGGTAAATATTTTAATGATGATCGCCAATTTATTGCACTCTTGGTGCGTGAAAGATAAATCTATTGCAAATCTGTTCTTCCTAGTAAAGTTTGGAATTTAGTATTCCTTTACGGAACCCCATCTAAATATTTTACCTAACTGAACGATTGCTCCTCGAAGGGATTTAATACTAAAATGGATATCCTTGTAATTTCGTTGGTTACAAGTGCCAAGAAATGTTCCCTTTTTTCTATTCTCTATCCAACCGTGGCAAACCAAACCAGACGACGGGGTTATACTTGCCATGTGCCCCGCATGATGAGGAGAACGGAGGCACCGATGATGGTTTTCATTTGAAATTGGTCGGCAAACAACAGTCGTTGGGTTCATTCGAAAAACTCTGGCATTCGTGCAATCATGGAATCATACTTGCCACCCTGCTGCCCATCCCCTCCAACTGAATTGTTGCTACCACCAACGCAACCATCATCGTTTCAGTTCCAAGTACACCTTCAACCCACACTCCCATATCCGGCTGTACCATCGTCATCATCATCACAATCGTCGCTACGTTCGAGTCATTCACTTTGGCTAAGCTAAGACATTTCAGTTGAAGAGGGTCACCGCAATGCATGACGACATACTGACAGACACATACATAAATACACACACCCACACACATACAACGTTTTACTCACTCCCCCATCTGAAATGTTAACGTAGCTATGCCACTTCTATGCCAAACGAGCTTAAAAAAAGGATGTACCCCGGTTGTTGGCATTGTTCTTGTTGTTGTTGTCGTCGTCGTCGATGGGTAACCGTTTTATTTCGGTACCCCACCTCGATGTCTTTTTCTTTGACTGGCGTCACATTTTCGTCCAAGAAACGACGTTTCGCAATGTCATTTATTTGGGATGTAACATTAGAAGTGAGTGACTGTTTGTGTGTGTGTGTGCGTGCTGAACACTTGCAAGGTATCTCATTTTTATTTGTCCCCTCCTTATAACCGAAGAAATGTACCCTTTTGTTTCTGTGCCATCCAAGAGTCTTTGAACTGTTTCTTACTAAGTTTGATTCAACTCCCAAGTTTCTCTGTCTGTCTACCAGCCTGTCTGCCTTCCTTCGATCGAATGCCTTTGCCAGAATTTTATTAGTTTTGGGGTGGAGACCATGGCCCATGGCCATGTTTGTGATGGATCGAGTTGGGTGGTCTTGTATCTCATGTCGATGATAAAAGGTTTGCCTTTAATTGAAGTTGAGGATTCTTATATTTTTTTTTTCGTTACAATCCGAAGCTGAAAAGGTTATGTGTCCGTAGATGAAATTGTATTTGAAATGAATTGATGTGGAAACTTTAAGATGTGGTTTTCAACTCCAGCCCCTGCTTTGGGGTATGCCCGAAAAGTTTTTGCAGATTTCAAAATCCATCTTCGAAATTAAAATGCCTTCTGGAATAGTCCCCCTTTAAAGGGGACATGAAACGTTACTTTTGGTGCGAGGTAGTAATAGACATAGGCATCGATTTATACCACAAGATTAAACTTGGAATTCGAATACATTGTTAGGTTGTTTTGGGGGTTTCAAATATTGAATTTGTAATGAGTACGAGAAATGGCATAAGAAGACCTACTTTAGTAATTAGTGTATTGGTAATTAGCCAAACAGATGTGGAATGACGTTACCGATCGGCTACCGATCCGACTACCTTGAGAATTTGAATATTTCAGCTAACGATACTAGTCGGAATTATTGTAGTTAACTAGCTAAAATACCACACTAGACGAAACATAGTCCACCCGGAACATATTTTGGAATTGAATGTATTTCTGGATAATCTTTTGTCCCACCCGGCCCGGTTCATATCCCAAATTATTTGATATATTTTATTTGGGTCTGTCAAAATTAGCTACGAGAATTCACATTCACAATCCACATGGCACTCGCATTCTCTTACGACCACTGTCATCATCAATAAAATCTAATTTATGTTGGGAACATCTTAAGATGTCCCCACCCTTGTACATGGACACACATACACACATTCATCTCTCGAACTGTATATTTCTGTCTGTGTGTGTGTGTATGTTTATGAAATTGGTGGTCCATTTCAGAATCCAACTTATGAATTATAACCACAAACAACGAGAAAAGGATTTCTTTAAGTTGGTGGTCCGTTTTCGGCATTGGCTGTCTGCCTCCTTCAGCCAGCCATAAGAACACCATGGGCAAAAGCAACAAAAACAAGAGCAGAAACAAACGAATTGATGGCCAAAGTCCGGCCAAAAAGAAAAAGTAATTCATCTTCGTTTTTGTTGACTCAACGTACCAACGCTACAAATACATTTCATGACATTGGAGAAAGGGTGGTGGTTGGTATTGAATAGAAACAGGGGAAAGAATCCTTCGGACCATCAATTGTGGGTAGTTATGGCAGCGGCGGTGGTGGTGGTGGTGGTGGTAGTGGTCTTAGTCGTATTCTGTAGCATAGACTAATAGAAGGGACATAGATGAGCACAGCAAAACCAAAAGTCGCCCACATACGAGCTCAACTTTTCTTGGCTGAGATACTGCGATACGAGCACAAAAACAATAAAACCAACTGCAAAAACTGTCCGAAGCTAACAAGAAAAAGTTTTTGTTTTGGTTTTTCCCTATGCCAACCATGGGATGGACTCCAATAAGGATAAGGATGAGCTCGCTCACAATCACACATAGATTCGCTTGTGGCGGGTCATGTTGCCGGAGACTGTGTGTGTGTGTGTGTATCTGATTGTGTTGATCTGTCTGTACGTTTTCGTGTAAGCCACAAGGACAAAGAGGTGGAGGCTGTCTTGAACGTAGCCCTGCCGCCGATGAGGGGGCCGGTGAGTGTGTGAGTGTTAGGGAGGAATCCGATTAGTAATGGTTTCGTGAACCTCAAGGCTTTTGTTTGCGTCTGCATACAGCGGAGGAGAGGCATCATTACATCAAATGTCCTTTTACAAAATATTTTTACCATAAAAAGTACAAAAAACTCACACACACACACACCATCCATGGCTTCGTAGTGGCGCCCTACAAAATGAGAAAACTCAACACAGAAGCGAGGCCAAAACACACAAACCCCCACAAAACTTCTACGTTGAGGTTGTTCTACAAAATCCAGCGAGTTTTTGTTTCCTCCAAATGAACAGACATTATCATAAAAAAGGCAACATCTAAAAATCCTTTCGTTTTGTGTTCTTTTTGTGCTCCCCAATCGAGTTCAGTGCTGCTCGAATGTACATTAAGGGAGTAGCTCATCGTGACGCACGAGACCGTTTAGATGGGCCGGAGGACGAAGCCTCGTTCTTAAGCAATGCAAAAAGGGCACCGCGCCGCACCACCACAAGCACACTTGGTACATGGGTACGGGTGCATGGAAACAAGGCCGTCGTCCGCTGTATGCGGGGGATTCAGTGTAGCCCAGTAATTGAAGAAAACATCAGCCATCATTTCCTTTCTATCCTATTCCCACTCTGTTTCCTATCGACTAGTTTTCTCTATGCTGCTTTTGCCATCGGATTTCTTGCTTCGTTCACATAAGATAACAATTTGCGCAACGGAAAAAGGTAACTTGGGTGAAGCATCCTTTTGCCATACTTCATGTTGCCAAAAATTAAGGAACAAGCTCAAAATGGGATTTCCCTTCTGTTCTCGCACCCTCGTGCAAACAGCACAGTACCCTGTGCAAACAGCACAGTACCCTTCAATAAAACGGATAATAGAAGTGTTTGGGCAGCATACCAGCAATCAAAACAAAAAATGATAGAAAGTACAAACCCAAGAGCTGCATCTCCAATAAAAAAAGAACAACAGTATCATCGCTGTTGAACGATGGATATTCTTTGACGTTAAGAGAATTAGATCATACCCTATACCATATATAACATGTCAAAAGAGGCACATACATTTCGTTAAAAAAATTGTCAAAAGCATGACTGATCAACAATTACATATTACCTACAAAAAATTCTCATCGACTTCTGTTTAGAAAATTCGACAGTCGTCTTTGATATTTTATTGCGTCCGCCGTTGTTATCTGTTATATTATTTATAGAGTTATTGCATGTTCGTTTTTTTTTTAATTTTTTAAATAGGTATTCTTATCAGTTAGGCCCATTGCACTCTCTTTTGTGGATAAGGTGAATATGGAAACTAAATTTCAACCGAAAATTCAATGCATGACGTATAGATTTTGATGATATAAGAGATAGCTGCAGAAAATATTTATGATTGAGTTATCAGCGGTTAAAACCAGATGCGCGGAGTAGAGCTCTTGGTCTAACTGCGAATCTAACCCATTTTTGACCACCTTCGGCCAAGTCTAACAACTTATGGGTAGAACCAGAAGGAATAATTATTTCATATATATTACGGTTATAGCCGAATGTTCTTCCGAAAATGTTAACACGTTTTTCTGTACGTATATAACTTTCGTATGCAGTTATATAAATCAAATCGGTGCAGATCTTCCGAAATGTTTAACTTGATTGGTGTTGGAAAATAGAGAGAGGACAAAAAATATAATTTTTTTAATTAAAAAATCCAAATTTTTAATCGAGTATCCCGTCACAACAAATTTCAAAACCATTTAAATATTTGCCTCTGTAAATAAAACGAAATAGGTTCAATATTAAAATCAGTGAGTGGAGTAGTATAGTCGGACGAAAATCAAACGTTCTGCGATTCTATATTCTGAGCCGGGCAATATATGCGATATTTGCAATCCCTTGGCCGATTATAGGTCGATAGCTCTACTTTGTAACCCTGACATATTTTCAAATCTTATTTTCCCGAGGTGAATATTTACGCCATAAAATAAAAATTTGATCACTTTAAGTTTTTGTCGATTTGATACTCGGAATATTGACCGAGATTTATATAAAAAGCGGTTCTAAATATTAGGTCAGATCCCCTTCACCGTGTAAAATATCTTATGTTCAGCATAGAATAATGGCCTCTAGAGCGACTACAAAATCTATCAGAAATCAGTATATGTCATTCAAGAGTAAATACGAGAATATTCGCCCGAGAATACATATTTTGTAATTTTTCACACAAAGGTTCATCAAAACTGGAATGCTATTTTTGTCCAGGCCCTTGCTCCGTGTGTACAATTTCATGGTGTTCGGGTCACAACTGCGGCCTCTAAAGCGACCAGAATAAAAGACAAAAATAAAGTTTTTGGCGCATTTCATCCCCTAAACAATAACGGATCATTACCAGATCCGTTAATATTTAGAGGCCAGGACCCATCACACATGTAAAATTTCGTAACGATTGGTCAACAACTGTGGTCTGTATCGTGTTTTCAAATTATGGGTCTAGGACTCATATTCATAGCGTTACAAACTCTTGAGGCTGAACAAAGCTATAGTACCCTGACAACATAGGTACGTAGGGTATAATGAATGTGGCATTGAAAACAAATAAGAATTCTTAAGAATAAATGAAAAATTTAAACAAACAAACAAATTATCATCAAATTGCTTCAAAATAAAAATTGAAAAACATGAATGAAAATGTATCAAATTTAAAACGTTAACTTAACATATATAAGATCTGAATAATGATTCCAAAAACAATCATTTTCTCTTTTGGGAATAATTATTTCATTCAGATACCGATGTTTTTCATGTTACTGTTAAAATAAAATATCTTAGATGCCGCCAGAAAACAACATTATTGCAGGACGTAACAAACAAAAGAAAATGGTCGAAATGCCGACCATCATCTGAGGAGAACTTGAATACGAGCAAAAGATAGAGTTCCATAATAAAATGTGTGTGGCAGTTGCCAACATTATTCTCCCTTCTATTCGTCTATGTTGTGGCATCGTGGTCGTTACCGTGTGTTCCTTCCTTTTTCTACTTTTTTCGTGAATTGTTCTGAAAATGGAAACGAATGCTTTTTGACTTCATGTTAGGAGGTCTAAACTAAAAGTTCCAAACTAACACAGTGAAAGGAGAGAGCAGGTGAAGGTATCGAAACGAAGTCGGTTTCAAATTTAAAGAACTTTCTTCTTTTTCCATTTTATTTTGCTGCTGTTAGGGTACTCTCGTGATCATAAATGTATATGTATGTGCACATACAACTGGCCACAACTGTGTAGCTGCCCATTATTTGTAGCTGCGGCAGTAAAGACCCTCAACTCAAGATTATTCTATGCCTTTATCCTTATTAATGTAAAGTCAATATTTTTGTCTCAAGACATCTAAAATGTAGTCAAAAATTTAACATTCTGAATGGTTTAATTTGCAATCTAGGCTCACGTTATACATTTTTAATGTATATAATAACATTTGCTTACGGCACAGTTGTACTAATGGAAGCCTCCCAACATTTAACTTGTATCCAAAAAATGCATCAAATACAATGCCGAGGGGCCGATGCAATACCTTCACCCACCTGCGTAAGGGTAAATGCGTATGCATGCGTACAACACATAATGTTTTCTTTCAAATTGCACATTTCTTTAAGAAAATTTTCTTAAAATCTTAAGAAAACCCATTCCAATTCGAATGAGGCATCCAATCAATTTCAATCAAATCCTCACACACACACACGCACACACGAAAAAGCCCAAACTGAAGCATAAGACAACAACACACTGACATGGTCCTACATCACGCATACAGTCAACTTTTCTTACTTCACTTCTAAACACACCCACACACGCACGCACTCTTTGTCGAAAGATGTAAGCCCCGAAAGAGAAAGAGATGGACACGCACACACACGCAGATACGCTCACTAACTCTCAAAAAGCAATGACTACAGCAAAAACAAAAACAACAGGGGATTTGTAGGAAAACAAGAAGGAATAATGCATTAAAACGTCTTCTGACCATCCATGGCAACAACAACAACACAAAACAAAACCATCGGCTCACAGAGACAAGTAGAAATAAAGGCATGAGGCATGACAGTGGCATGGGTCGATGGATGATAGGACCCATTACCAGATAGCAAACGGTACGGTGAGGTTTCGGGAGACATTATTGTCCTCAGCATGGCAGAGTAGTAACAACAACGACGGCAATGGCCATAATGTTCAAATAAAACACTCATTTGAGGCTTATTGTTGCTGCTGTTCAAACGAAGCACATTACGTAGAAACAAACAGTAAGACGCTGCCGAAAAGAGGTACTGACAGTTTGCCATTTAATAAACACAACTTGAGGGAGTCGGAGATTTGGGACTAGAAGGTACAAAAAGCCAAACAAAAATATTAAATATTTAACAAGCCAGGGAAAAGAAGACCAGCAAGAAGAGGGTTAACTGCTCCACTCCTTAGAAGGTGTGCAATTGTGTGTGTGTGTGTGTGCGTGTGGTTGTTTGTGTGGATATGTGTACTGTAAGTCTCAGATATTTTCAAAGAAATTCTAAGTCCTTGCCTAGAGGTAGCGAATGGAGGTTGGTATGACAAGTTTGGCACATTCAAAGTACAAATCAAATCGATACAATTTTATTTATTTATTTGTTTTTTTTTTGGAATTTGACCCGATGTCCAACTTCATAACGTACATGAAGTTATTATTTAAGGGGTCGAATAGAACAACTCTTTTTGTGCTAGAGTGTTATGCAGACAGCACGAATGAGTATGTGAGTATGTGGAATTTAATGCAGGGTTTTCAACACAATCTCGGCATTATGAAATTTAAAATAAATTAATATATGCAATTCAAAATAACTTTTATATTTATTTGCATTATTTTGAATTATCAAAAGGGACTTAAAATGACATTCTAGGACCAATTTCTGGCAATTATATATATATCGTATGATGACGATGGGAACACTTTCGACATATTTGCTACTTGCGTTGCCTTGAATTTGGGACAAATATTTTATTAAGCTCATATCACTAGTTTATATTGCATATAAACATCCCTGGCATTCCATATACACCAAAAATATAAGATTAAATTTTTTGCAGGGTACAGTCCAGGTTATTCAATTCGTTTCTAATTCTCTTGTCAGATACCCAATTTCCAGACTGGCGTCCTTCACTACACAAAATACGACATAACTGTATTCTCGTTTTTGCAAGCATATCTTTTAACATATTCGTTTTATGAATTTCAGTCCAGAAATCCTTTCGTATCGAATATCCTTACGCATCAAGCACACATTCACAACGACTCATCTATTTCACACACACGCACACACACTAGCAAACGCCCAAACTAGCATACACACTTACACAGAAACAAAACTAGTTTGAGTTTTCTTGGGCCTGAAATTCGCCAATTTCTTAAAAACGCATTTCTTTACAAAATGTGAATTTCATGCAAGGAGGTTGTACAAATGTTGTACGTCGTCTGTGTATACATACACATGTATGTATGTGTGTGTGTAAATAGGCATATACTGGTGCCTGATGGGTTTACATGCATCTTCAATGAGTGTGCAAGAATAAGCAAATTATTCTTAGTTTTTTCTTCTTTTTCTAGAAAAATGCACTTCTTGTCGTCCTTGCAGGCCCCAAAGTTTGTGTGATGCAGTTCATAGTGTGTAGATTCATTGTTGGATCTGACCAGCATACCCAACCTACTCAAGAAATGCAAACTCTTGTCTAAACTTCAATATCTGGGAGAGAATATTATTATAGGTCTAACATACAGTAATGGCTGTGCCGTGCGTATGTATGTGTCCAACAATACTGTTGCACATCCTTTTGCATTCCTGCTTTTTCTGTTGACCAGAAACAAGAAAGGAATCCTAGCATTTGTATACAAAACTTAGCAATGGTGTTCCTAGGGATATGCTTTCGGTACTCTTTTCCTTGGCTAGCTATTGTTGCCATGCACATTCGACGTCGTCCCCTACTCCGACCTCCACTACAGAATCTAGGAGCAGAGGCTATGATATGTCTTCACACTGTATTTCTTATTGCCATGTCTTTTACTTAAAAGACACATTGGTAGTTTCTTGACTTTCTCCGGGAGTATTTTCTAATTTGAAATTTTCAATAAGTGAGTTGGGTGTTGGATTGAGGAAAAAAATATTTTAGATCCTTGTTCATGTCACTCACTTGATTTCTAAAGGAGCCTTCTAACAACTGTCTTGGCAATAAACTCAGGCATTTGCTATTTCTACTGGGAGTTAAATAAATTAAGAAAAGCTTTAACATGCATCCATTGCAAATGAGCTGCATTCATTGACCGGTCATACCTCTCACCTGCCCGTCAAGTGGGCAGTGAAATATAATTTTAGATCAAAGTAGATGAAATATGAATGCTGAAGTCTTTTCGATTGGGTAATCATAGGCTGTTTAAAAAATACTGGAATATAAGGGGAATGGGTTATATGGAAACAAGGGGAATGGGTTAAATGGAAACAAGGGGCACTTAACTTTGCAATTAGATGCTATCATTTACTCGTTACTTCTGTCGAGACAAAAAGTAGAAAATCAGTTGTTACATAAGAATATAAGAAATCGAATATGCAAAAACCCATTTCAAATTAAACAATTCTGCCCCCCATAACTTAATATAAAGAATACCTTCCTTGCTGTTAATCTTAAATGGTGGTTAACGTTTTTCCGAAACAAAGCCCCGTCATTTATTAATTTTTGTATGAAGTTATTAATTCTAAGAGGCAAACATGTAACGAATTTTTCGCCTTAAAGTCTTGAAATAAATATCCAGACCATTTGTGATCCTTGCATTTGCGTACTCCAATTCTGTAGTCTAAAAGCCTTGGTTTTATTTTTTTTTTTTTTTTATTTTTGGTTTCTGTATTGTATTTGATCTTTGTCTCGTTCTCGCTG
Source organism: Musca vetustissima (assembly GCF_032173495.1). NCBI lineage: Eukaryota > Metazoa > Arthropoda > Insecta > Diptera > Muscidae > Musca > Musca vetustissima. The sequence continues at coordinate 297,161 of NW_026880550.1, forward strand.
TTGTTTTTTTTTTAGTTTTCTCAACTCTATCCATTCTACGATAGTAGGCCTTGTACTTGGATGAAATGTTCAATCAGTGTTAACTCTTTGTTTGGTGTCTGGCATGCAATTGACGAAAAAGCCAGAAACAACTAATTCTATATTGAACAGATACCCTTCCAACGAAAATATCGAGTGGACGCTTGAAACCATCCCCAAAGAATAATAGAATATTACTCTATATTCACTTGGCCTACCCTTAGTGTAAAACTACATGGTATAAAGTGACAGGTATTCGTCTGTTGTCATCCCTCTTCATTTTGATTTAGCTATTTGTTTTTTTTTTCATATTTCACAATTCCATTCGGTCGTATTGAGGTACAAAAGAAAATGCGAAAATTTGACCATCAGGTCGATGAATGAATGAAGTAATGCTCAAGAGCTCATTGTTGTCTCCGTCGTTTTGCTTTAATTTTTCATACTTCCAATCTCTAAAGTAAAAGAAAGCGCCGTTCATCGTCAGTTCTAGTTAAATTTATGTAATAACGGCGATGTCTGATTTCAACGTTTCGCTTTGTGATGTCCCCAGTTATATAAATCGTTTGTAGTTCGTTTTAGATATCGTTTTCTTACATAAAAATTGGATTTTCATCTGTTGACATAATTTTTTTATTCACGTACCATATTTCTGTTTTCCTTTTGGCTTTGTTTTCTTAATGAAATATCTATCCCCGAAATCAAAATGTGTTGTTGTCGTCATTGCTATGACTTGGTCTACAATTAGGCTAAATGGAGAAGAACCATTTCGTGAAGTGTGATGTATTAATTGGATACCTCGGGATCATTGTAAACGATGTAGGTTGGCATATATGACGATAAAAAAATTCGACAATAAATAGCTTCAATATAAATTAAAAAATAATATGCAAATTAAGAAATTAAATTTTGGGGTTTCTGAAGAATGTCTTATGCAACAATTCTCAATTTATTTGTAAAAATGTTTTCTTAATTTCCTCGAGAAATCACAATTCATCGCTCGATACGCAACAAGCTGGACTTTCGTTATGTTCCTATAAACAATAAGCCTTTGATTCCGCGACAATAAGCCGAAAAAACCGAGTTCTCAACTCAATTAATAGAAGAAAAGCTACTTTTGAAAAACTGGGTGTGGCAGCTGTTCTAAAATCCATGTCGACATTTTTTTTACAAAACAACGGGTCAGCAAAATATCGACCGCACATACAACACACTTAGGTCAATATTATATTTCAAAACGTTGCCCTAGGTTAGGGCATATTAATTTGATGTTGTGTAAATAGTAACAAAATTAAAACTGTGCACACAATACATAGAGTTAACAAAAAAAAAATACTAACCAGCTATTCCATGTATGGATTTGTTCCACCTGTGGGTAGGGGTATGACATTTTTTAGGCATAAATATATGAGTGTTGCAAAAAATGACCGAAACAAAAACAAATAGCATAACAACAACTACAACAACAAAAGGCGGATCCCTTAACAATATAAAATATGATATGGAAATTATTTCACTAGCGCCAGCACACAACACACACACACACATCGATAAACACGAGTAAATGCATGTAGATAAGTGTGATTGTGTACAAAGGGTGCATGCGAGCGAACTTTGTGCTCATGGGGATCCATCGAATATGCACATTATCCAAAATCCAAAACAAAAAATGACTAGAGTTGGATGCAAATACGAATACATTAAATTGTATGAGTTTATATACCTAAACATATACACATAGAAATATATTTTATTACAACTACATACAAATCGTTTTATTTCGCATGCATATAAGTGTGTGTGTGTATGTATGTGAATGTATGCTTAGGATTCCAAATAACTACCGCTTCAATATAAAAACAACAATATTTTATATAAAAAAATGAAATAAAAATTATTAGAGGGCGTGAGGTGACAATGCTAACCGAAACACCAAACAAATCAATGTATAAGTTAGCTGGGTCACTTCATTGTTAGTTCTTTTCACGATATTCACGAAAACATGCTAATGTTTTTATTTTATTTTTTTCCACTCCAATAAAAAATTGTGGAATTTTGAATGAATAATGACTAAAATAAGTCCCGTTACTCCAGTTGATATCCCTATTCTTAGTATAAAGCGCCTGTGTTATTAAACAGTTACCAAGTTTCAGTACCAAATTTGAAAAATATTCCTACACAAAATTTTGACCCTTTGTTGGAAAGTACCAGAAGAAGTGGCAGATATCTGCGAAGTTTCAACATTTTTCAATTTGTAAATTGTAATTATTCGTTTATTTTTATTTTTCTTTATTCAAAGTGGGAAGAAAGATTTCCATGTACACGAGAGTGTACACGACGGACATACAATTGTCTGAAACTGATTTGGTGCAGACACTAAGGGTCCACAACCTATACTCCCATGTGACAAATTTGTACCAAGTATGGATCAAAACGGTTAAACCGTTCAAGGGTTATCGTGCTCATCAGTCAGACGGACGGACGGACGGACATACAATTGTCTGAATCTGATTTGGTGCAGACACTAAGGGTCCACAACCTATAATCCCATGTGACAAATTTGTCTCGTATTAAAGAGTAGTGTCAGGAGAACCACCCGATTTTTCGAGCAACCTTAATAAAAAGGCTGTAAATGAAAACCTCAGAATTCTAAGAAATGAATAGTAGTAATTCATTATTAAAAATTCATTATTGATAACATATTTCCAGGGTTTAAAATGCTAACGTAAAAATACCCTAACACAGAAAATTACAACATTGCTTGCTAAATTTTAACACTGGATTTACAATCGTTAAGCAGTGTTGAAAATGCAGAATCAAAAAATATTAGCATTATTAACTTTAACTAACTATATATTCATATTTCGTTGCCGATGAATAATCAGTCATAATACTTCTGCCAAACCTAAATCATGTTCAAAAATGGAGATTATCGAAACACGCCTTCAAGTACCTTTCCTACATTTGGTCAAAATTTTGCTTAAAAATAAATGTATAATATACTGCGAAGGGATTATCCGCTTTGACTCAAACTTTTTTTACTAAAACTCTAACATGTTCGAAGGTGGGAATTATTGGTCCTTTTGTTCTGGTAACTGCCCCACAAAAGGTCCATATTTTGAAAATTTGTAAATATCTTATAATGGGAATGGTGTAACCTATGCACATAGTAATAGTTTTGTTTTACTTTCTTCTAATACGAAGCTTATAGAGTATAGAGTATCCGATTTGACTCCAACTTCGCAAAAGTATTTTTTACCAAAACCTGATCGTATCCAAAGATACAGCATATCGGTCCACTCTTACTGGTAACTCTCCTAAAGTTTTAAAACTTTAAAAATGGCAATTTTAGATACATTCCGACAATAGGTTCTATGGATAAAGGCAAAATGGAAAAATAAGTATTTGCGGAGATACATTATTTTTTGGGACTTCGAGCCTTTTCTGTAGCAAAATTTGTTTGTTGTTATGGTCTTAGGTGTTTTTCTTACAACTTTTCTCTCATTATATTTCTTAATTACTGCAATAAATGTATACTTTTGTACACAGTAAAAGTAAAAATGTCGTTAAGTTTTTAAAATCGATCGGGTCTGCCAAGAGAAAATGAAATATAAAACTATAGGCTGCTATTGGAAATTTTGGATAGGACTTGTACATACCGAAATCCTGTAATAGTCAAAAATTGGCGGTACAGTTTTATGGAGGCTATAGCAAATCGCGGACAGATATCGATAAGTTGTTGTTGTAAGGTTGGACACCCAATAAGAACACAAAATATCGAATTATAATCTATTCGATTGAAAAACGTACCCAAAATTCCCAAAACACAGAATATTGATACTTTTTGGTAGGGAGATTTTGTACCCAATGAGAGTTCCAAATATAAAATTACAGTCAATTCGTTTGAAAAAAAAGATGCCCAAACCTACCAAAACTCCGAATATTCGGGATAACGTTATATGGGGGTGACCTAAAAAATTGACCAATATTGATTAGAAGGTTTGCTACCTCAGTGCCTAAAATACCACATTATAGCCAATGTGGCTGAAAATCGTGTTAAAAATTCTCCCGCTGGCTGTTCTCATGTAAAATTCGAGCTAAGCTCAGATGCTATGAAATAAAAAAATCTTTTCATTTGCTAATTTAATCATTATGCCAATATTTTTAGCAGTTGTTGGGTAAAGTTAGTGGTAATATTTTCTGTTGCTGTATTTTAAAGCTTGAATATTTGCAATGACTTTGCTACAGTTCCAGCCCGAACTAAAATAGTGTTTTATTTAAATACACCATACACACATCGTATAACAATTTGTTCAGGATGTTAAGTCGTGCAATTAATGTATGTCATTAATAATAATACCAAAAATATAAAATAAGGGAACATTTATTTTTCCCCAATCATGGATAGCCCATTGCAAAGTTAATGATTTAAAAGAAAAATACAATCTTGGTTGCATCTTTAGCGAGATTTGCGTACAGTTTTTTGTTATTGTTTTGCAATGCACCAGCGTTTTCGATTCAAATCGGAAATGATTATCCACAAAGTTTTGATGCTATTATATTATCTATCCATCTATACAACTACATGCATATATGTACGTTCATATGTGTGTGCGTGTGTGTACATTCAAAATACATAACGAAACTTTCGCTCGCACACAGTCATATATTTGTATGCTAAATATGGGTGCAAACCCATGTCCGTATATAAGTGGCCATTGATATCCACAAATCCACTCACCCCGATGGGGCATATATAAATATATTTTAGTTTATCACCAAAGGTGGTATATTCCGCCAAATAAAAAATGGAAGCCCTACAACAAACACCCACACACACATACGGCGAGGGTCACAGGTTCAATGGTTTCGGTTAGAAATGCATTTAATGCCCCGGCACCCGGTGGTGGCGGTGCTTGCATTTTTTCATATCACTTCTTTGTGTAGAATCGGGGTTTTTTGTTGCATTTGTTTCATCAGTAGCATTCTGCGCCATCAAAACTAAATCAAAAATGCGTATGAGGAATGAGCTTTTGCACTGGTCACTGGGGTACTGGGCACATAATACACATACACATATAATACACATACGGGCACATCCACACACACATAGAGACAGGGCCCAACTAGGATGCACCAAGCCCCATGATGATGTGCAATGCAATTGTGTCGAATACAAAAATTGCATTAAACTCTAAAAAATACAACAACGACGACAACAATAACAACAAAAACAGCGACAATAACCACCCGACCATTGTGTACCCCTAAAAAAACAGAGATTTTAAAATGTAAAAGGGTTTCGGTGTTTAGCCGCGTTGGCCAGTGATGCACATTCACACATTGCCAGGACGGACATGCACCCTCTCGCCAGACATGGGACATCGGGTTAGAGGAGTTAGTTTTGCCCAGTTTTTCATGAGCACACACGGTGCCAATGGATGGGCGAGTGTTGGCTGCAGCAATTGGGATCGAGCCTTAATGATGGCACATTGGCACCACGAACCGCTCTATTCTTTTGGGTCCCCAATGCTTGCTTTTTTACAATAAATAATAAAATACAAATAGGCGTTCACTTTGTGCTGGCTGGGCTTGTTTGACGGCACTGCCGTTGCATATCTGTGTACAGTTTCATCGTCATCAACTAGCACATTTTTTGGTTGATTTTTGCGCTTATTTTCTGGTTGATCGGAATAGGACATGACGGTGTTGTGTCGAGCCCGTGTCCACGAACCTCAATGAGAATAGAAAGCCAAAACGGCAGTGGGAGCAGTGGTTGTTTGGTGTATTAATACTAATTGGAAACATCGGCAGGTTATGAAATTTAGTGTGACGAAGAAGAGGAGCAACATCAATTTTTACAATATACACATAATATGTATTTTACTGTGGAAATATTTTTTTATTTTTATTTCGAGGGAAATAAATACATTTTAGGAACATGTTTGTGCCTGCAGAAAATGATTGAAAAATAAATTAAATAACAAATGCAACCTGAGTTAGAAAACATGTTAATTTAAAAATATAGGTGCTTACGTGGAGAGAAGTTAATAAGCGGATCTTGTCGTACACGGATAAGAAGAGGAATTTGCTAGATGTAGTTCCTCTTCTTACGAAATGCAGAAAGCGTCAGTCACAGCACACCTGTGAGTCGGTCACAATTCCTCTTCTTATCAGTGTACGACAAGATCCGCTTATTAACTTCTGTCCACGTATGCACTAATCAAAGAACTACTTCAAGAATCAAAGAATCAATTTAGTCGCCGAATATACCGACTGATAAAACCATTTCGACAATAAAATAGAATCGAAAGAACTCTGTGTGGCGTATGCCTCACTATGTCGCGAGTGAATATAAACAGCGACCCAAAATAGAAGGAGTTATCGTCCATGAAATTTTGTGCCTTATTATTGACCTAGAAAGCAAGTGACAAAAAATTATAAAATTTGGTATAGCTCCCATAAAAAGAGTCTTGAAATTTTCATTTTTATACCCTTCATGTCTTTGTGCATATGTTTGTAATATGCAAAAGGAATCGAGATTGACCCATGCATGAATTCGATGAAATTTGGCACAGGTTCAGATTTAGATATAGCTCCCTTATATAGTTTGCACAAAGTACTGAGGTTAGTATAACCATATCTAATTTCGTCCGATTTTAAGTACAAAATTTACATCCAACGTGAACGGGTTAGTATAACCATATCTAATTTCGTGTTAAATTTTAAGTACATGGCCTATTCGCACAAAATTTTGCACAATGTACTGAAGTTAGATATACATCCTTATAACGTGGATTTTCAAGTATTGTTGATAATCGGTTCAGAACAAAGATATTGCTTCAATGTATAGTGTATAGTTTTGTCCGATTTTCAGTAATTCGATGAAATTTGGCACAGGTTCAGATTTAGATATAGCTCCCTTATATAGTTTCGTGCGATTTTCAGTAGATGGTGCACCAAAACCCCAGCATATGGCCGATTCGAACAAAATTTTGCACAAAGTACTGAGGTTAGTATAACCATATATAATTTCGTCCGACTTTAAGTACATGGCATATTCGCACAAAATTTTGCACAATGTAGATATAGCTCCCTTATATAGTTTCGTGCGATTTTCAGAAAATGGTGCACCAAAACCCCAACATATGGCCGATTCGAACAAAATTTGCACAAAGTAATGAGGTTAGTATAACCATATCTAATTTCGTCCGATTTTAAGTACATGGCCTATTCGCACAAAATTTTGCACAATGTACTGAAGTTACTACATCCTAACGTGGATCAAGTATTGTTGAAATCGGTTCAGATTTAGAGATATAGCTTCCATGTATAGTGTATAGTTTTGTCCGATTTTCAGTAACTAGAATGGAGTTATCGTGTTTTATCGTGTTATCGTTAGATATAGCTCCCTTATATAGTTTCGTGCGATTTTCAGTAGATGGTGCACCAAAACCCCAACATATATCCGATTCGAACAAAATTTTGCACAAAGTACTGAGGTTAGTATAACCATATATAATTTCGTCCGACTTTAAGTACATGGCATATTCGCACAAAATTTTGCACAATGTACTGAAGTTACTACATCCTAACGTGCGTCAAGTATTGTTGAAATCGGTTCAGATTTAGATTTAGTGATATAGCTTCCATATATAGTGTATAGTTTTGTATAATTTTCAGTAACTAGAATGGAGTTATCGTGTTTTTTTATATTGGTGTAGATGCAGACATATTTTGAATGGGTGTCATTCGCCAGATTGACACACACACATCAGGAATATATTAAATATTGTATTCCCAAATGTAGATCTAGTACCAACCATGTTAAAATTTAGGGCTGTTGATGTATATAACAGGATCGGATTGTAATATCAAATACTGAGTCGATTCTTCCAAATATTCGGGATGCTCTTTATTATTTTGTGACATAAGTTGATAGCATCTTGTGGAAGTCAATCCAAAGGTAATGTTCTGCACAATATATCTCCAAGTCCATGAACTAAAATTGTTATGTATGAACTTTCCATAAAGTGAAATGAACTTTCCGCTTCCGATGGCAATTATTTCCAAGTTCTTCTTTCTATTTGGCCCTCAATTACTTCTTTAATAGTAGGCATAAACGTCTAAATATTGCATGAATATGTCATATTTGTTAATACGTTGAAGAATACCAAACTTCATATTCATTCAATTTGCAGTGTTTTCTATCACTTCTCATCAATAAATTTGTCCTCCGAGATAGTTGGTTCTGGCCATTTTTGGCGGCAGCCGTGATACCGCTAGACTATTAAATAGTGAAATTTGTAATTTGAAGACATCATGTATTTCCACAAAACTGCAATATGTACCTGCGGAGTTTCTCTTTCTTCTTAGATGATTTGTTATTTGTTGATACTTCGATCCGGAATGTACATAAGACTGAAGCTGGCGTGTCATAAACCGTGTTTTTTTAATACATCCAAGGGTGATGCGAAACTCCGACGTTTTATGTATTAACATTCTGGTACTCGTGGATTGTAAAAACAGAATGTCGGGATGGATGGCATACATACTGTGTTTCCCAAAAGGGGTTAATACGGCGGATTGAACAGACATCTCTTATTAGCCAGTTCGTACACACGCAACTCTATTTGGTTCTTCAATTAAATCTTCAATAACGCTATTTTGGTATGAAATTTTATCAGGATGTTGCAAATGGTATGTTCAAATCAAAACATGACCTGTCCCATCCAATTCGTTATCATGGTGACTAACACTTGTAAAGTGAACTCAGTTTCAATGTAGACTCGTCATCAGACGTTTTTAGCAATAGACTTAAGCATATCGAAGGATATACGTGGAAACATTAATCTTGCACTACTTCCAATATTTTGAGATATAAACCAGAAACAAGATGCCGTTCTTTTTCACTTAATTCTTTCAGCATGGCCTTGTGTTAATGTCCATGTGTGTGTGTGTGTGTACTCATACCCCTAGAGATAAAAAGCGGCAATTCTCTTCTATGCATATTTTTCTATTCATTCCCCAACAATAGTCCCCCGTTCAGCATAATAATCATCGTCAGCACCATCGCCATCAACTGTTAGCCGTTACAATCAGAGTTCCCGTCATAGTCACTGCCAAACCAATTTTTTCTTCTCTATTTTTTTATTCGTTTTGTTTGTTTGAGCTTCATACTCCAGCCAAGTTGTGTTAGTGCTTGTTGCTGTTGCTGGGTTTTGTCGTTATTATTTTCGCATTCATATTTTTGTTGGGACTGCTTTGTTTTGTCTATTATTCCAATGTTGGACCATTGCATGTTTTTCTCTTCTCTAACACCTGCCTGCTCCGAGCACCACCCTAATCCCACAAACAACCCGGCATTTGCCCTTTTTTCGTAAAATTTTCAAGTCCGAAACGCCGACACCGGTTTTTTTATTTTGATATATTTGCACAACGACGACTACAACAACGACAACAACAACAAGGTAAACGCGAACACAACTCAGCATTCAGTGCACCCCTGATCGGCGCTAACATTTGCCATCACTCATTCTAATGAAAACGCCGTCACTCATCCCTTTCACTTTTCCCATTTAGTCGTCGGTTCGTTTTCTTATTGTTGTTGTTGCATGCAACTGTGCAGAGGCTCTCATACCCGTGGCCGTGAGCCTTACCCCTTGCCCATGACGACAGCGAACCATTCCGAGTGTATCGTGTGGTTAGTTTTACGCGCTTTCTCACACTCCCCCGCATGAATGAAAAATGTGGTGAGTGGAACATCATCAACGTGAACAAGAGCAACAGCCACATCCACACACACACACACACTGATAACAATATTAATAAACATAATGACGATGTTAATGATAATGACGGTGCCGATTATCACCGTTACTTGCAATGAAATGTGCGACACAACAAACGAGAGTCGAGAGTCCCGCTTTGAGAGTTCTTCTGCTTTCCTCCACGTCCTACTACGTCACTACAGCTGTTTTCGCAACCCTCCCCCCCTCCGCACCACAACAACAAGCGGAGAACGTGTGCGATATGTGATGGCAAGTTTGTCACTTTGACATTTCGCCACTTATTGCCGTTTCTATGTTTTTGTCCTCACATACTTGGTCCTCGCTCCTTACTGGCACACTCACTGCCTACTCAGATGTTTTGCGAACTCATCCGCCCGACCGTTGGCGTCCCGTCCAGCTTTTTCGGCGACAACGAACTCACCATACCTTGGCACTGTTCGTTGTGCTCTTGTTTCACCAGTCCACTTTTGGTATTTGTTGCTGTTTTTGTCGAAAATCCTTCTTCATCATGCTATTTATCGGCACGTACTCTTTGGCTTTCCGACATCGTTGCGAGCGTCCCACATTTGTGTGAATGTCATCGGAGTTTGGCGCCCACTGTGTGCGCATGCCCCGGAAAATGGGAATGAACGAAGCGAAAACAACAACGTATCTGTGCCCAGCAAGTGTTATCTCTCTCGTGTCCTATCCCCTGCCTCTGAGGCTCTCTGGGCTGTTAGTTCTGCTCCTGCTGTCATTGTTGTTCCTGGTGCTGCTGCTGCCGTCAACTGGCACACAATAATTCAAAATCTATTCGCACATTTCTGTTTTGATCAGTTAGCTAAGAATAGTCGGTGTGTCAAGTCGTGTCGTGTCCTTTTTCCCGCAGCGTACATCAAGCCAACCGCACGGTTATCAACGGTTATTGGATATATTTTCAAATTGAAATTGAAATACAAATACAGATAAGCAACACTTGTTATGGGATTTATGTGAAAAGGCACAACAAACACATTCCTGCAGTGACATCTGTCAGAATTGACAAAATTCAGTTAAACACTAATAAAAAAACAACAACAAAAAATAAAAAACCGTCACAAATTCGAATAGAAGGATATGATTGAATATTGAAGATCTCGCAATCTTGTGTTTTCAAGTGTGTCAGTGTGTGCAAGTGCAAGTTTCTAAATAAGTGCATTTATATGGTTTAGCATTTGAAGCCTTAAATTATTTACATACGGACTTACCTTGTAGATAAGCATCGCCAACTGGGCCAAGTGTTACTGAAAAAGAAAGAAATAAACAAAAATAGCCCAATTAATTCTCCTTTACACGTTGTTAAATAAATTATCCAAAATTCCGAAAAATCCGAGAAAAACCTCTAAGCAGTCGACACGTACAGCGTCGTCAACCGGTGGCGGTGGTGGAACCACAAAAATGGCATCAAAACGGAAAGCTTCAGTGTTACTACACAAGGTAATATTACACACACACACCCACACAATATAAAATAATAAAAACAAAAACTAAAAACAAAATTATTAATTGTCAATTTCTCAAATCTAATTGTTTGCCTCGGAAGTACGCACACCATATAATGTGCGAATGGTTGACTATCATGTGGAACCTTTCGGAAATGATCTTTTGTAACACTTGTTTGACTTTTTTACTCAACATTTTACAATAAGCATATCTTTCGGACATTGGTGTATAATCAAGCTAGAAATTGCCCAGATATGGAGCAATACCACATAGGAAGTTTGTATAAAACGATACTAAAATCGGATGTGGTACCGTCTGAAGAAGTTACCAGTTTCATTTGTGTTTGATTTTATAAATCATACTAACATTTAGTACTCATTATGCTGCAACAGAACTAGAAATAATGACTTAGTCCTGACAATCTTATTTTTTCTGAAGCACGTGTTTAATTCGAATGCGAAGTGGATATTTAAAATAAATTGTATGCAAACCAATAACCTATCGAACGAAAGTACATTACAAAGACAGCAACTATTCTAAAAGGTAAATAAGGGGAAATATTGAAAGACATTTGTTTCATGATGCCTCTGTGATTTTGTTTAATATGTGAATATAATGGCTTATGCGGAGGATATAAAATTCAGATTGTATATTTTATTTGAAGTATCTCATCAAGTTTGTAACACATCGAAATAATCACATATATGGCAAAATATACTCTAAAATAAATCCTTGCAAAAAGTTTTCCATACTTCGGACTAGTAAGTTGGGATTTCCAACCTATGTAGACGGATGAAAGTACTCTGCAGAAAATTAGGCTGGAAGAACGTATCTTTGTACAAAAACAACACTTCATTGCAAAAAGTGTTCGATACGCATACAGACTTTATAACAAAGTCTGTATGCGTAGTCTAATTTTGTGAGATCTTTAATTCCTTTTTTATGAAATGTATATTTATATGTAACCAGATTTTAATTCAAAATACAGTTATATGCTTTGGAAAATGTTTATATTTATATTTTTTCCGTCCAACTACTACTCAGTGACTGCGATCCCGCAACTGTGATGCGTTCTTCTGAAAGATACCAATTACTTTAAATCATATATTGAGTAAAATATCTGAAATGTCGATATATTTCGGCTGAAAATAACAAAAATTTCTGAAAATTTTCTTAAAACTTCAATTGTGGGTTGGAAGAGAGTTGAAATATAACGGTATTTTTGAAAATTGTAGTAAAGAGTACGAGTGGCTCTAAATATTGTATACAGTCTTACTAAAAATGTTGCAATTAAATTGCTGATATGTTTTCGTTCACCAAGGAAAAATATAATAATGTAATTCCTATAAAATCAATACAACTTCATATTGGATTTGGTTACTTGGTTCTTACAATTTCGCTATATTAAATGAATATTCATTGATATTCATTTAATATTGATATTCATTTAATTGATATTCATTTAATATAGCTTATTACAACTTGTTATGTTTATCATAACATCGATAAGATCTTAGACAAATTTCGATCATAAAGTAGCATACCAAAAACATGCTCGATCAACATTTTCAATCAAACAATGACTCCACTGATGTCGAAGCTCCATTACTAAATTGGTTCCAGAGAAAACCATGTTCGCCCAAGAACTATTGGCTTGGTAAATTCAGTACCAATATTGCAACTATGAAATTATTATGTAAGAAAGCGTTTATTTATTATCGAGAGAGTGAGCGAGTAATAGTAGAGAGGCAGACAAGTCTACTTGCTCCTCATTTTGTAATTACCCAAAAGGATTTAGAGGAAGGTCCCTATCATGTTGCTTTAAATGATCATATTTCTTATATTTGTCATCTTAACATTTAAAATATCAACCGAATTGATCGTTCTTTATTCAATCCAAATAGGCAAGTTTTTAAGAAATCATCTAAATTCGAATAGACGTCTTATTACATACATGTGTACATGAGAAGCGTGGGCGCGTATTTGGATGACTGATAGCATAACTCAAAGCCAAGACCCCACACCTAAACCGCATACACAATTCATTTCTATTCGCCCTCGTCTCCCTCTTCCAATTTCATTCTAACCTACTACTTTTCTTCATATGTACAAACAAGAGTCCACATATACCCACCCGCTCACAAATATATTAGCGCTGGATTCATACATACATTCATGTGGGCCACACATTAAATCGGTTTGGGTGTACCAAAAATGGAGGAGTTACATTTCCCTGGGTTCCACACACTCGCACACGAACACTATTCGAACACAAGCAAAGGCGCGACCGCGACTTGCTTGGGTGTTCGGGAGGTAACATCTCAAATACAAGAATGGATTAGGGGTGGTGTTGTCTGGCTGAATTTTTGTGCGGTCCCCCCAAAAAAAACTAAACACAGCAGTAGCAGAAAAGCTTCTCGTTAAAAGGGCTCAACGTAATTCATCAAACATAACAAAGAAGACAGAGTTTCTTTCTTGGGCGTCGATTACCCCATCCATCCGTATGTCAGCGAACCACGGCATTTTGACACAGAGAGGCATAGACACACACACACGCACTCACGTACAATAGAAAACATGCACACAAGACATAGTCATAGACACTCAACGAACGCAGCCATACCCCCAGTCATATTTGTTCATTACAGACTCGCATATACATACATACGTTCATTCAAAGTCATTTACCGACTAGGGTGCCAGAGGTGGCTAAGCGGTTACGAAGACACCAAACAAAAACGGCTCCCACATATTAACTTTACTCCCCAAGTATTACACAGTTTGAGTTTTCGGGTTCACTTTTATTGAGAACCCCCAACTCCTTTGTAGCAGGGCCACCATAATCCATATCCTTCAGTGTGACTGACTGGCTGGCTGGCTGGGTGATGGCGAGGTGTGGGTTGTGTGTCTGTGTGGGTGGGTCAATGCTGAACGAACGACTTAAATAGAAGGTTTTCTTATATTTCCCCCGACATTCTTTTCTTAAAACTTCTACACAGATACAGCACCAGCTCATCACACACAGGATTTGCAGGCAGCAATACTAAATTCTGGGCAACTTCCATCATCAAGCGTCCCCTCATACCACCGACACTGTTTCTATTTTCTTTCTTGTCCTGTGAACTATTTTTCTTCGTCTTGGTGCTCATTGCTGTGGCTATTGTTGTTGTTGCTGTTGTTGTGACTGTTCCATATTAAACATTTTCTAAGTTCCATGGTCAAGCAGTAAAGTTAAGCATGTAACCTAAGGGGGTATTACAAACTTATTCTGTTCTTGTTTTTTCTCCGTTTCCCAATGCTTTACACACATACGCACACACACACACTCATATACATACAAATGCAGCTCACTTCTATTCCCTGTCATTTGGAAATCGGTTGAAGACACATCTACAGCACAGCACACCATACACACACACATACTCACCTACATATATGTGTGTTTAGTTGTCTTTTAGTAAAATGAAAATGTGCTCCCAATTCCCTTTCCTTCGAATTGCCACCGTCGACTCTTGGTTTTGTATTGCGATAAATGTGACCGTATGTGTGTGTGTGCATGCGTATGAGTGCGGACAATGCATGTGACTGTGTGTGCTTGTATGTCTACGAAATATTCTTCGTAAGCTTAAGAAAGTTGTATTGCTTTACTTTGTTTACCATCAGGCACACACACGCACGCACGCATGCACGCACTCGTCCTCACAGATACACTCGTATTAGACACTCACCAACTGGCAAATCTAAAAGAAACTGCAAACTGGAAAGAAATTCCTTGCCGCAAACAAAAAAAGAAAAGATTTTTACAGTTTTCTGGCGCCCAGACAAACAACCCAAATGTCGTACTTTTTGTTTTTGCAACAGG
Organism: Musca vetustissima; assembly: GCF_032173495.1. NCBI lineage: Eukaryota > Metazoa > Arthropoda > Insecta > Diptera > Muscidae > Musca > Musca vetustissima. The sequence goes on from NW_026880550.1 coordinate 312,290, forward strand.
AGATGGTTGACGACGGTGAGGGTAAATGCGGTGGTGTCGTAAGGCTATCTGGCAGTGGTCTCCACTAGGATTCACTACTCTGTTTTTTGTTTCCATAAACTAGTTATTTGTCAGCACCATAGTAATAGGTATTTGTAAATATTCCAAATCGAAAATCTTCTATTACGAGGTTGGTCCAAAGTTGCAAATGAAATTATTAGTTGCTAATAATGCTGGACCGAGTATTAGCTGTATCGACATAATCCTGCTTATCACAAAGGAGACATCCGATATTCTTATATAAATTTACACCTTCATTAATGGACGAATTTGCAATTGACAGGATAACAACTGTTACATTCTATTAGTAGAAGAAAACAACAACTCGAGATATCAGAAGAATAACAATAATTCAAACCAAATTATACCATCGTTTGTGCTTATGATAAAGTTATAATACGAATTAACCCTAATTCTTGGTCTATTTTCCCTCATAATTGATCAAACAAATTTATATTGGTTTTTCATCCTTGGTTTTAAAAATGTTTAAATGACTTACAGTGCAATATTTGAGACACTACAAATGTACCATGGTTATTGATGTACGTATACATTTTTGGTTATTGACCGTGGGAACACTAAAACAGATCACTGCGGCAACCGAACAAAACAATGAATCGAATTCTTTGCAGATAATACTTTGTATCATCAAACCTTTTTTGGAAGATTTTAAATTATTCAAAATATTTTCTATTCCATCTAACCAAAGACATTGTCAAGTCCCTGCTAATCGTAGACAACTTGCCATTTTGTGAGGTACTTCACAAAATCTTTTACCCACATCAAAAGCCTATTTTCGAAATTTCTTATAGCTGTGTGTGCTCGTATGAGGAGGGTGAACCATATGTCTTTGGTGATAACAAGTTACTACAACAGAAGGATGACGCTTGGCTCTGTAAAACTCTAATAGATACCATAAGACCATATACGTATGTGTGTGTGTGTTTGTTACCGCTACCATTTACTCTTTGGGTCTTTGGCAAAATTTGAGG